>NC_036840.1:4935462-5018290 GCF_002910315.2 Salvelinus sp. IW2-2015 | reverse complement strand
TCCTTGACTCGGGCCACCGTGTGCAGCTGAAACCTTCCGGACCACACCAGCCTCACCATCGACATCGCAGAGAAGGAGACACAGGAAACTACAAGATAGTCCTGCAGAATGAGGCTGGGGAAGCAGAGGCTAGCTCAAAGTCAAGGTGGTGGATATCCCAGACCCTCCTGAAGTTCCCCTAGTCACGGAGGTGGGAGGAGACTGGTGCTCTATGACATGGGGACCCCCGATCTATGACGGAGGCTCACCCATCTTAGGTGAGTGTGTGTGGGGTGGTTTATGCTAACAAGTTGATATTCTGGTGTGGTGTGTGTATGTGATATAGAACTATGCTTTTCCCCAAAGGCTACTTCATCGAAAGGAAAAAGAAGCAGAGTTCCAGATGGATGAGGCTGAACTTTGACCTGAACAAAGAGACCACATTTGAGCCTAAAAAGATGATTGAGGGTGTCCCGTACGAGGTGCGCGTCTTTGCTGTCAATGCCATCGGCGTGTCCAAACCCAGCGAGCCATCCAAAGCCTTTGTACCCCTGGGTGAGTTCTGAGTACGCGATGTTCGCTTGGCAATGTAAATCTTTGTGGCAAAGCCAGTGAGGTGACACTTACAGTACAAAGGCGTTATCCTCTTATGTAAGCCAATACAGTTTATCCTGTGGTTATATCATATCACGATAGTGGGAGAAAAATTAAATAGCCAGTGCTGTGATACTGTGTGATAGTGCAGGCCATTGCGTGGGCTGCCCTTCCCCTTTGCAGCTGTTCCTCTGATACCTCACCGTTCCAAGCATTCCGCATTCTGACTGTGACCTCCACTGGACGTGGCCGGGGCTTTAGGAGATATTAAATATGTCTTTATAATGGCTGCCAAATCATCTAGGGCTTATAGGTTTAGGAGATCAGCCTCCCACAGGGTTCAATAGGAGTTAAACTTGATGCAGAATGTAAGAATAGACGTTAAGAGCCGCCCCTAATGAGATCTGATGAACAGATTGATGGCATACCAGCGCCAGCTAGAGGGGCGTCCCACTTACATGGGCATGGAGGTGTTTCTTAGGTATACTACATTGTATGCGTCATACTGTTCTTATGGCAATTGGAGATCCACTTTTGACAAGGCATGAAACATACTATACATGCAAGGAAATGTTTGTGTGAAGTTCAACCTTTGTAACACTCTCACACTGATTGCTCTCAGCGGTGACCAGCGAGCCCACCATGCTGGTGGTGGATGATGTCACAGACACCACGGTGACCATGAAGTGGCGTCCCCCAGACACCATCGGAGCTGCAGGCTTAGACGGCTACCTGGTGGAGTATTGCATCGAAGGAAGTAAGAAGCATTCGATTGACATGCCTCCGTCAACGAATAGACTTTGTCTTTTATAACTAGAACCCACTTGACTTTTCATGATCAGGAGAAACTCCTGGCCTGTTAATAAGTATTACCYGCTGTGTTAAGTCTATGGACATGTTCTCCACAGCTGATGACTGGAGAGTAACCAATAAGGAGCTGACAGAGAAGACTAAGTACACCATCACTGGCCTCCCTCCAGAGGCTAAGATCCTGGTAAGGGTAAGGGCCATCAATGCTGCCGGCGCCAGCACTCCCAGAACACTTCAGCACTCTATCCTGGTCAAAGAGGTCATCGGTGAGTYCTAGCCACTCTCCACTTCTCTTTTTGATGTCTGTATTTATTTTTTATTAGCAAGGCTTAAGCAACAGGGCTAGGAACATGACATTTGAAACACAAGTCCAAAGGACAAGTGTTCATGAAAGATTTACAGTGCCTTCGGAAAGTATTCAGACCCCTTGACGTTTTCCACATTTTGTTACGTTACAGCCTTATTCTAAAATGGATAAAAAATCAGCAATGTATACAGAATACCCCATAATGACAAAGCGAAAACAGGTTTTTAGAAAAATGTGCAAATGTATTAATATAAAAAACAGAAATACCTTATTTGCATAAGTATTCAGACACTGAATTGAGCTCAGGTGCATCCTGTTTCCATTGATCATCCTTGAGATGTTTCTACAACTAGATTGGAGTCCACCTGTGGTAAGTTCAATTGATTGGACATGATTTGGAAAGGCACACACCTGTCTATATAAGGTCCCACAGTTGACAGTGCATGTCAGAACAAAAACCAAGCCATGAGGTCGAGGAATTGTCAGTAGAGCTCCGAGACAGGATTGTGTCGAGGCACAGATCTGGGAAGGGTACCACAAAATGTCTGCAGCATTGAAGATCCCCAAGAACACAGTAGCCTCCATCATTCTTAAATGGAAGAAGTTTGGAACCACCAAGAATTTTCCTAGAGCTGGCTGTCCGGCCAAACTGAGCAATTGGGGGAGAAGGGCYTTGGTCAGGGAGGTTACCAAGAACCCGATGGTCAGTCTGACAGAGCTTTAGAGTTCCTCTGTGGAGATGGGAGAACATTCCAGAAGGACAACCATCTCTGCAGCACTCCACAAATCAGGCCTTTATGGTAAAGTGGCCAGACAGAAGCCACTACTCAGTAGAAGGCACATAACAGCCTGCTCAGAGTTTGCCAAAAGGCACCTAAAGACTCTCAGACCACGARAAACAAGATTCTCTGGTCTGATGAAACCAAGATGGAACTATTTTGCCTGAATGCCAAGTGTCACGTCTGGAGGTAACCTGGCACCATCCCTACGGTGAAGCATGGTTGTGGCAGCATCATGCTGTGGGGATGTTTTTCAGCAGCAGGGACTGGGAGACTAGTCAGGATCGAGGGAAAGATGAACGGAGCAAAGTACAGAGAGATCCTTGATGAAAACCTGCTCCAGAGCGCAGAGGACCTCAGACTGTGGCGAAATTTCACCTTCCAACAGGACAACGACCTGAAAATAGCTGTACAGCAACGTTTCCCATCCAACCTGACAGAGCTTGAGAGGATTTGCAGAGAAGAATGGGCGAAACTCCCCAACTACAAATGTTCCAAGCTTGTAGTGTCATACCCAAGAGGACTCAATGCTGTAATCGCTGCAAACAAAGTACAGAGTAAAGGGTCTGAATACTTATGTAAATGTAATATTTCAGTTATTTATTTTTATAAATTAGCAACAAATTCTAAAAAACAGTTTTTGCTTTGTCATTATGGGGTATTGTGTGTACTGTAGATTGATGAGGATCATAAAAAAAAAAAAATGTTTTAGAATAAGGCTGTAACGTAACAAAATGTGGAAAGTCAATGGGTCTAGATCATTTCCAAAGGCACTGTAGATAAAAATAAAAATTCCCCCATAGATTAAGTATGTATTTTTTTATGGAAATCACGTTCCACCCACATATCTGAGCTGTCCTCTTCCCAGAACCACCTAAGATCCGCATCCCCCGTCACTTGAAGCAGACGTACACTCGTAAAGTCGGAGAAGCCGTCAATCTCGTTATTCCATTCATGGTAAGGCAATAACAGAAAATGGCTCAACTACCTTCAGTGAAAGCCCTTTAGTAAATCATATTTAGTTAGATTCATGCTCCTATGCAATATGTGACATGTAGGGCAAACCCAGGCCAAAGGTGAGCTGGCTGAAGGAGGGCCAGACGGTGGACCCCACGCAGGTCACTATCCGCAACACAGACTGTGACAGCATCATCTTCATCCGCAAAGCAGAGAGGAAGCACTCTGGAAAGTACGATATGAAGGTGGAGGTGGAGAACCACGTGGACACAGCCATCGTAGACATCCAGATAGTAGGTGGGTCAARGGACACTGACAGGAAGGATATCCTGATCTCACAGTTAAAGTTGTTTAGGCATAGATCCATTAAGTATTTGTATCGGTCATTTTTACAGATTGAATCAAACAGGAAGTAGAAGAAAAACATGCTATAAGAGGGAAAGATCTCATAGTAAAGAGTTGATCGAGTTGAATGATTTTAG
Organism: Salvelinus sp. IW2-2015; assembly: GCF_002910315.2. Taxonomy (NCBI): domain Eukaryota; kingdom Metazoa; phylum Chordata; class Actinopteri; order Salmoniformes; family Salmonidae; genus Salvelinus; species Salvelinus sp. IW2-2015. The sequence goes on along the minus strand of NC_036840.1, from coordinate 5,014,382 downwards.
CTTTGTTCTGCCCTTTATTCCCTACCAAATKTTTCACAGCAGCTAATGTCTAGCACATGCAAATAAGACCCATACTGATGTTAATGGATTAATCTCTCCACTCAGACCTCCCAGGGCCTCCACAGTGTGTGAAGATAGATGAGGTCTGGGGGGGAAACGTGGCTCTGGACTGGACCCCTCCAAAGGACAATGGCAATGCCGCCATTACAGGCTACACCATCCAGAAAGCAGACAAGAAGACCATGGTATGAGTCTGCTGAATGCATCACTTAGTACTGTACTGTATGGAATCAGTATGAGGGAGAGATTTACGTCTGTATGTACTATGCATATGGAATCCAGGTGTTTGTGCTAATCAATGTGATCCCCTGTATGTTTAAACTAATCTGCTTTCTGTGTGACAGGAGTGGTACACGTGTATTGAGCACTACCACCGCACCTGCATCACCATCACCGAGCTGGTGGTGGGGAACGAGTACTACTTCAGAATCTACTCTGAGAACATGGTGGGTCTGAGCGAGGGTGCCACCCAGACCAAGGACAGCGCCCTCATCGTTAAAGAAGGTATGTGTGAGCTCCTCTGTGGGGGGGGAATACCGTATGGAGAGCAATGAAAAATATGACCAGTATGTCATCCCCCTCTACTTTCTAATATTATGGACCAACTCGTTCGAAAAGCAGATGGACATGAACCTCAGTCACTTCTTTTTTCATTTTCTTCTTTGTCTTTTGTCACAAAAGGTAACGATACATAGTGATAAAATATACATTTTTACAGAATTGGACCAGTTGCTTTCATTCAGAGATGGCATATACACTACATATCATGTTTCATTGTACTGTACTGTTAATGTGGATGTTGCAGTTTATGACCACAGATGATGAATTAAAATACTGTCTCTCCTTCAATCATGATCACAAGGGAAATTCCCCCATGATACAGCTCAGCGCCTGTATCATGTACAACCCCATTCTTCCTCCCTTCCTCCCTCTGCAGGCATGCAACTGAAGAACCCAGAGTAYATCGACCACGACTTCAAAGAGCCTCCCAAGTTCACCCAGCCCCTCATCAACACCTTCGCCATCGCTGGCTACAATGCCACCCTCAACTGCAGCGTCCGCGCCAACCCACGGGTAGGTGTAGCCCGGGTCCCAGATCTGTTTGTGCTGTCTTGCCAACTACATTTCAGCAATTGGAGTTGGCAAGACGGCACAAACAGATCTGGGACTCAGGCTAGGGTAGGTGTGTAGGACTGTACTTAGACAGTGCCTACACCAACCCTCTGGGAATGTTCTGTCCAACTAAACTCCTAGACATGGTTGTGGTATCATTGCTGCTGACGTTCAGTCCTGCCTATTAATTAGTGATTGATTTAGACATGGGAAACCAAGTATGTCTTCTCTATTGACTCTGGCCAATCAATGACATGAATTGATGAATTAGGAGCCAAACCCAAAGACTGTGCAGCCTTGAAGCCCTGAGGCTGGGACTTCCAATGCCCTGGCCTAGTGGGTCATCTTAGGCCTTTAGTCAGCCTGTTCCCCATACCCCTCTGGCCTGTTCCCCATACCCCTCCGGCCTGTTCCCCATACCCCTCCGGCCTGTTCCCCATACCCCTCCGGCCTGTTCCCCATACCCCTCCGGCCTGTTCCCGATACCCCTCCGGCCTGTTCCCCATACCCTTCCAGCCTGTTCCCCATACCCCTCCAGGATGGACCAGGTCCAAATGGTCCAGGCCCTCCAGCTGTATGCTGAAAGCTTTACACCTGCAGCCTGCTCTTTCCGACCGCCTCTCAATCACGGCAGCCTTTACACCTGACAGCTATCCTCTCTCTAACAACACATCTCTAGTCAGCTGCCAGAAGTTTTTTGTTCAGAGGTTAAAAAACTGATTAAATAAACAGACAGAGGACAACATTTGTTTAACACGTGTGCCTTATTACCATGGGCACTATGTAAATATAAGGGTTTATCTGATTAATGCACTCTTGGTTATAAGATATGACTGTTCATACACTGTTTTGATTAGGTTATCTCTAACTTGAACAGTGTATTGGCCCTCTCACTGAGAAAATAGTACAAATCCACAGACCAGTAAAACATTGCAATGTATTGAATGCTTTTGAAATAATGTACTACAACATATTGAGTTGACAAATGTTTTAATGATACAGTAGCGATGCCTTTTATACTACTTGATAAACATTATGGGTAGTAACTTGCGAAACATCCCTGACTTAATTGAGTATTGATATTTTAGAGGCTAACCTTCTCTGTTTTTGACTTCAGCCCAAAGTGATTTGGATGAAGAATAAGATAGCCATCATTGACGATCCGCGCTACCGCATGTTTAGCAACCAAGGGGTCTGCACCCTGGAGATCCGGAAACCCAGCCCCTACGACGGGGGCATGTACTCCTGCAAGGCCATTAATGACCTGGGTGATGCACTAGTGGAGTGTAAGCTGGAGGTTAAAGGTCAGTTTTGGCTGTAGGGGTACCTGGTAACCTGCGGTGTATGTTATCCACCTGTGTACAGTATTAGGTGTCGAGACTCTATGGTGACGTAGATCAGTACATAGTTTGTTTCAGTGACTACACCACCAAGGTCCCGTCCATATCAGCTGTGGTCCTGTAAGTATCCGTCGTACATATATCATAGATGATATATGCTTATATTGTCATATACAATATCCAGGGGGTTGTCATTACATCAGCCCTGCTACTCCAATGAGGAACAACGTATTACATCATGTGGCTGAACTCAATCTATGCATTTCCTTCTCATTTTAGACAATTTTGAACATGTTCATCCAGTCACAGGTGTTCATACAAGACTTCAGTAATGTCACTTGTGTTCAGCCGAATCCTGTACACCCCACTACCATTGTTGAATTTCCTACCACAACTTCAAAGTCACAACGTCAAATGTAGCATGCTTCACCAATACAGCATGGTCCAGTTCTTCCTAAGGCGTCATTACACATCAACACCTCATAACTCAAACACACGCCAATACGTATTGTTCTAGATGTAGTTCCCTTGTTAGATGAATACTATCTTGTGGCTCCATGTTTTAATGTTTCCCCTCAACAGATGGTGATGTTCCTTCAATTATGTGTTTAACTCCTCATATAAAATGAGTTCAATAACTGACCAGTATTCCCTGGAGMACACATAACTCCCCCATGTAAACATTTGGATAACCCCTCTTCTCTTCTCTCCCCCCAGTCCCCACTCAGGAATAGTGAATGTATGTTCTCACCCAAGGTAAGCTTTCATATGGTTTTGGCATATGAAGCTTATGTCATTCATTCTGCATCTGTCAAATGCCAATAATACAGCTTTTCTCAGCAGTACTAGGTAGTCTATTTAAGTTCACACCCACCCGTCTGAAAGAGTACCAAGGGAAGGAATGCAAGAGTTCAGGGCTTGCCTGCTTTAGTCAAAATGGATGTGTGATATGTACARTAACATAATAGATTATTGTGTATTTGGCTCTAGACACTTTATGGGCAGTGTTCATTGGAGCCAGTTACTTTCCAGTAACACTCTAGGGTTGCTGTCTAAAGTCAAGCGTACCCCTAACATTTCAGAAGTCTATTTTAACGGTTGGTGTGACTTGACTGCTTGTATGACCTGTGTTTCCCTGGTAACTGTGTCTGTTCCTCATCTAACATATGCCACACACAAAAGGTGAGTATCCTTCAAAGTAGTGCATTATTTTCCAGAAGTCGTTACTCCAGGGTGGTGTCCTGTACATACGTGTTATGATATTTACTGGGGTGATAAGATACAATTCATACATAGATCACTTTCTGCTGATTAAAACATAGATTATATATCTATAGTAAGCCTATATTTGACACATTAGGGTTATTATCGTTTGTGTCAATGCACCATCTATTATGTACTAGAGAAGGCAAAATCCAGTAAATGTTCCTGAGCTTCTTGGGCGCATTTTGGGCCTACTTAGTGAATGGCCATGTCATGGCTCCTATAGCTCTGCCTCYGTAAGCCTAGGCAGATATAGATTTACTTACAGACGCAAAAGTGACGTCTTGCACCTTCCCTTTACTGACACTCTATTTTCTCTCCTCTCACTGCTATCCACTTTGGTATCTCTTCTTTTTTGTACTGTATGGTGTCTCTCTTCTGTTTCTTTGTTGCAGACTCACCCTCTTTTCGCTGTTTCAGTGTCTGTTTCGATGTTGCACACTGACCCTCCGCTATTTCCGTTGGACTCTTATGATCTTCTCTCTGTTAAAGATTGATAGTCTTCTCTCTCTCTTTCACTTTCTCTCTATAGCTCCTAACAACAAACTGAGTGTCTCTCCTTTCTCCCCTAGGGGGCTTTACCTTCTCTGAGCTCATGCAGCGTGGAGTGCCTTTACACCTGATCGATAAGTACATGAGCGAGACCAAGGCCGTGGAGCAGCCAGAGAAGTAGTCGGACTGAGCAACCGCTGATACGCCTAGGATGCCCGGAAACCTGACGTCACACCACTAGTGATCTGCCTCTAACCAGCAGTCGAGGGAGGAGCTGGACTTTGGCATGGCATGCTGTGTATGGAGCTAGTTACCATAGAAGAAGCCAATTCATCACCAGCTTTGTGTCATCTCCTAGTATTCAAAAGGCTCTGTTTAAGCTCAGTTGCATGTTGGCAGTGTGTTGGCTGTAGCTTTTTATTTTAGATGAGTAGTGCGGGAAATGTATAGTAGGACGAACTGTAATTTCCACCTATGTGGACATGTTTTGTCTCTGTTGGGATTGGGAACTGTGTTTAGGGGAGGGGGCGAATGTTGAAATGTATAAACAATATGGCTTGGTGTCTGTAATGCAATGTCTTGTGATTAAAGATTTAACTTCAGAAGATACAAATATTAAAACATTTCTGATCAGGTGATTTGCAATGAGAATTTACAGTATTTCATCAGTCCCTTTAAAATGCTTCACATTAGGATTTTCTGATTTCATTTTCTGGTCTTGGAGTATGAAAAGTATAGTTGTCTGACTAATGTTGAGATTTGGGCTTTCAAACAGACAGTTATCCATCTTTTTGTTTAAGCCTTACACTGCATGACACATTGTGCTTTCTGTGCTCATACTGTACTTCATACTGTACTTGATTATATTCTTAGCCGTCAGGCCATCTGCGCATGTTTTAATCTTAAATTTGTAATGTATGACTCCTGGAATAAAATAAAAACATGTAACATATCATCCTTTTATTTATGTGTGAATACTTTCAAAAAAGGTTAATACAGTACATAATAGGAAAAAAAGACTGTATTAAGATGCTTAAAGAACACGCTATATTCACTTCAGAGCGCACTCAGAAATGTTGCAACTACAGAATAAAATGTCACAATGTTACGTTCAATGAAGCTGTAGTAACCTACTGCAGTTGTAGTTCACTGCTCCTAGCAGCCAATGGACTACATTTAATTTGAAATTCCCGGCCTCAATTCTCTTCCGGAGACTTGCTTCCTGCTGAAACGCAATTGTCAATCGCAAACGGAAAAAAGATCGACATTCATGGTTCGCTCTAGAAAAATGACTGTTCACACGTAACTGCCAAATGAGCAAGTATTTTCTGGAAGATATCAGTGCCTGAAACCCACAAGAACGTCAACAGTATCGCTGGGTGATAGGCTACTTTTCGTAGCGCCGAAGCTGAAAACAATGCCACATTTCTTGTGGCCGGAGCCGCTGTCAGCCGCACAACTCAAGCGGCTAGAGGAGCACAAATATAGCGCTTCGGGTCGATCCCTTTTCGAACCTCCTTGTCAGATATATTGGAATTGGCTGGTCCAACAAATTCCAACTTGGGTAGCGCCTAATACTCTGACTATAATTGGACTGGTAATAAATATAGTCACAACTGTAGTGTTGGTGTTTTACTGTCCAACGGCAACAGAGGAGGTAGGTGCTTTGCGACCTTGGGGTGGGGGGGAGAAACTTTCGAGTAGCCATGTAGCAACAWCCCATGACAGCATTGTAACTCTCTGAGATCATGTGTAACTTTGTTGCAACTCGAATACATTTACAGCGCTATTGTTACTTTACAACCGAGAACTTGTTCTCAACCGGCCTACCTGGTTAAATAAAGGTAAAATAATAATTAAAACTGCTCAAAGCATCAGCATATTGGGTGGAAAATGTGCACAGTCCACTAATGTTTTGTTCCTCGATAGTTTGTCTAATAGTCTATTGTTGTTGACTTAATGCATTTGCTTGATTAAAATGCCAAATAAGAGTTCGTGTCAAATTTTGCCACCATGTTTGCTCAGCCACTCGTAAATCAAGCGAATAGTAATTTGAGGTAACTGGGAGTAAGTGTGGCTGAATGTTTATTCAAGAATGTTAAAGTTAATATTACTTTATCGCAAGTTTGATTGGATCATGTAAATTAAGCAAATACAGTTGAAGTCGGAAGTTTACATACACTTAGGTTGGAGTCATTAAAACTCGTTTTTCAACCACTCCACAAATTTCTTGTTAACCAGCTATAGTTTTTTGCAAGTCGGTTAGGACATCTACTTTGTCATTTTTCCAACAATTGTTTACAGACAGATTATTTCACTTATAATTAACTGTATCACAATTCCAGTGGGTCAGAAGTTTACATACACTAAGTTGACTGTGGCTTGGAAAATGACGTCATGGCTTCTGATAGGCTAATTGACATAATTTGAGTTAATTGGAGGTGTACCTGTGGATGTATTTCAAGGCCTACAGTCAAACTCATTTCCTCTTTGCTTGACTTCATGGGAAAATCAAAAGAAATCAGCCAAGACCTCAGGGGGGAAAAAGGTAGACCTCCACAAGTCTGGTTCATCCTTGGTAGCAATTTTCAAACGCCTGAAGGTACCACGTTCATCTGTACAAACAATAGTACGCAAGTATAAACACCATGGGACCAATCAGTCTTCATACTGCTCAGGAAGGAGACGCGTTCTGTCTCCTAGAGATGAACGTACTTTGGTGCGAGAAGTGCACATCTATCCCAGAACAACAGCAAAGGACCTGGACCTTGTGAAGATGCTGGAGGAAACGGGTACAAAAGTATCTATATCCACAGTAAAACGAGTCCTATATCGACATAACCTGAAAGGCCCCTCGGCAAGGAAGAAGCCACTGCTCCAAAACTGCCATTTAAAAAATGCCAGACTACGGTTTACAACTGCACATGGGGACAAAGATCGTACTTATTAGAGAAATTTCATCTGGTCTGATGAAACAAAAATAGAACTGTTTGGCCATAATGACCATTGTTATGTTTGGAGGAAAAAGGGGGAGGCTTGCAAGCCTAAGAACACCATCCCAACCGTGAAGCACGGGGGTGGCAGCATCATGTTGTGGGGGTGCTTTGCTGCAGGAGGGACTGGTGCACTTCACAAAATAGGTGGCATCATGAGGAAGAAAAATGATGTGGATACATTGAAGCAACATCTCAAGACATCAGTCAGGAAGCTAAAGCTTGGTCGCAAATGGGTCTTCCAAATGGACAATGACCMCAAGCATACTTCCAAAGTTGTGGCAAAATGGCTTAAGGACAACAAAGTCAAGGTATTGGAGTGGCCATCACAAAGCCCTGACCTCAATCCCATAGAAAATTTGTGGGCAGAACTGAAAAAGTGTGAGCGAGCAAGGAGGACTACAAACCTGAGTCAGTTACACCAGCTCTGTCAGGAGGAATGGGCCAAAATTCACCCAACTTATTGTGGGAAGCTTGTGAATGGCTACCTGAAACATTTGACCCAAGTTAAACAATTTAAAGGCAATGGTACCAAAAACTAMTTGAGTGTATGTAAACTTCTGACCCACTGGGAATGTGATGAAAGAAATAAAAGCTGAAATAGATAACTCTCTCTCCTATTATTCTGACATTTCACATTCTTAAAATAAAGTGGTGATCCTAACTGACCTACGACAGGGCATTTTTACTAGGATTAAATGTTGAATTTTGAAAAACKGAGTTTAAATGTATTTAGCTAAGGTGTATGTAAACTTCCGACTTCAACTGTAGATAACAATAGGCATACAACTTCAACCATAGTCAGCAAATCATTAACAGGTCGAATACCTAGTTTTTAACCATGCCACGTGTTCATACTATGACATGTCATCTGCTTAGGTTGATTCTCTGAAGAGAGAGGGTGTATGTGAACCTACCCCTTTGGCTGTTTGGCTTCTTTTCCTTCCTTTGTATAGTTTGCGTTCAGGCACRTGCCTGTCGGGTATTCAGAGATGTTACAGTATGTTTATTAGTTCTACACCTTTGTCCACCCATCCCACAGTACAGATTGGAATCTCACCACTGACACAAAGTCCAGATTCCATCAAGCTCCAGGCGGGTTTGTGCAGCAGACAATTCAACAAGGGCATTTTATATGCAGCACAAGCTGTTGTCAATGCAGCCATGGACTCACATGTAACCCGTCTCTATCTGCAATCTGTATATACAGTACAGCTTTGAATAACTAGATAAAAGGGCTACCTGGCCTTGACATAAGCTGCAGCATACACTACTGTCACTGACCAACTGAAAATATGTCAAGGGTGACCCTGTATGCCTATACTCAATACAGAACTTGCCTGAGAGCCATGTAACTAAGATGACTACCTGTATACAGAAAGGGCTTTTTTTTAGGGCAGGGGTTACTGAAGAGCAGTTTGTTGTTGGTAGAGGAAGGGACTGGAAAACAGCAGGATATCTAGAAAGAGAAAAAAAAACTACTGTCAAAATAGTTGTGGTGGACAAACCAATGGGACAAACACACAGTTAGGCCAATACAGTAGTGTTGTGTTGAGAGAACACAGTTGGGCAAGTACAGTGCAGAGAGAACACGGTTGTGCAGAGAGAAGTTAGTACAGTACATTGCAACCGGTGGGCYCGGGCCCACCTACTGGAAAGCCAGGCCCATCGAATCAGATTGGGGAACAACATTTTTTAATAATTATGCTCTCTACATGTCAGTGTTCCAAACGGGACATTATTTGTCTTTTTACCTAAACATGCAAACACCATCAGATAGAATTCATAGCAAGCAGTGCACTGGAATGGCATTTAGATTAAGTGGAATGACCTTCTCTCATGGGATGGGTGGTCAAAAATCACTAACTGAAAGCCACACCCCCAATAAGCCATGAATATGACTGCATTGAGGCCTATGTCACTGTGCTTATATGGCTATACAGTGCATTCGTAAAGTATTCAGACCCCTTGACTTTTCCACATTTTCTCAAATGTATTAAATACATTTTTCCTCATCAATCTACACACAATACCCCAAATGCTTGCACATTTCTAAAAAAAAACAAAAAACATTGTCTTATTTACATAAGTATTCAGACCCTTTGTGTGTCGATTGAGCTCCGGTGCGTCCTGTTTCCATTGATCATCCTTGAGATATTTCTTCAACTTGTTGGACTTGATTYTTCAACTTGATTGGAGTCCACCTGTGGTAAATTCAATTGATTGGACATGATTTGGAAAGGCACACACCTGTCTATGTAAGTGCATGTCAGAGCAAAAACCAAGCCATGAGGTCGAAGGAATTGTCCGTAGAGCTCCGCGACAGGATTGTGTCTAGGCACAGATCTGGGGAAGAGTACCAAAACATTTCTGCAGCATTGAAGGTCCCCTAGAACACAGTGGCCTCCATCATTCTTAAATGGAAGARGTTTGGAACCACCAAKACTCTTCCTAGAGCTCCAGAGTTCCTCTGTGGAGATGGGAGAACCTTCCAGAAGGACAACCATCTCTGCAGCACTCCACCAATCAGGCCTTTATGGTAGAGTGGCCAGACGGAAGCCACTTCCTCAGTAAAAGGCACATGACAGCACGCTTGGAGTTTGTCAAAAGGCACCAATAGGACACTCCATGAGAAACAAGATTCTCTGGTCTGATGAAACCAAGATTGAACTCTGGCCTGAATGCCAAGCGTCACGTCTGGAGGAAACCCTGGCACCATCCCTACAGTGAAGCATGGTGGTGGCAGCATCATGCTGTGGGGATGTTTTTTATTGGCAGGGACTAGGAGACTAGTCAGGATCGAGGCAAAGATGAGCGGAGCAAAGTACAGATAAATCCTTGATGAAAACCTGCTCCAGAGTGCTCCGGACCGCAGACTGGGGCGAAGGTTCACCTTCCAACAGGACAACGACCCTAAGCACACAGTTAAGACGACACAGGAGTGGCTTCGGGACAAGTCTCAATGTCCTTGAGTGGCCCAGCCAGAGCCCGAACTTTACCCGATCTAACATCTCTGGAGAGACCTGAAAATAGCTGTGCAGCAACGCTCCCCATCCAACCTGAGCGCTTGAGAGGATCTTCAGAGAAGAATGGGAGAAWCTCCCCAAATACACCATGCCACTGCCGCCTTTATTTGTTCATTTGACCAACCCGTGCTTCTACACCTGCATTGCTTGGTGTTTGGGGTTTTAGGCTGGGTTTCTGTACAGCACTTTGATATATCAGCTGATGTAAGAAGGGCTATATAAATACATTTGATTTTGATTTAGCAAACAAGACAGCTCACAGTCCAGTGCCTTTTATTACAGTCAACACACCTATATTTTGGCTTTAATTAACTTAACAAATACTAAATTCTCTGAGCCTCATGGCAAAATGTGTAGAATAACATGGAGCTTCAAAACAGCACATTTTCCTCTGCCCCATGGAAAAATGTGTAGAATAGCAGGAAATGTGCTTTAAAACAGCAGTTTTYTCTTTGCCCCATGGTAACATTTTKTAGAATTTCAGAAAGTTAACTTTATTTTTGATTTATTTAGGAAAACAGCTGTCTTTATTTAAAGAAAAACAATTGTCCCACCCAAATTTCTTGAGGCCCACTCGCCAACAAATGTCTGGCTCCACTACTCGTACATTGTTGTATAGAGAGATAATTAACACTGATTGTTGGCTCACCCCTAATGTCCAGATGGCTGGGAATACTTCAAGTCCCAGTGGTAGAAACTCACCCAGTCAGGTCATCTACTTTCCTTTACCATACTTTCACTTTTTTTTTCTTACACACTCACACGTGTGTGTGTGTGTGTGTGTGTGTGTGGTGGGGGTTGGGAGGGTCATTCAAATGAATGTCATTGAAATATTTATTTATTGCGGTATCAGTGAAAGCTGTGTGCAAAGAGWGCATCGCTGTCTTGAAAGACTACAACCTGTCCTGATACTTCCAGACGAAGCATGCAGAGAAATATAGGAATGTGTTCTGAGCAGAGGGCAAGTGCATTGAAACAGTTGCTTTCTCAGTTGCAAAAGCAGCAAGGACTTTTCACAAAGCTGTATTCAGCAAATGACGGAATTGCGAGAGCTAGCTATGTACTGTCCCACAAMATTGCTAAACATAGCAAGCCATTTGATGAGGGCAAATTTATTAAAGAATGTTAATTGACTCTGCAGCAATACTTATCCCCGACAAGAAAGAACTGTTTTGAAAATGTTTCCCTGTCAAGACGAACAGTGACACGGCTAGGGTTGCACATTTTGGGGAATATTCAGAGGTGGAAACTTTCCGTGGGAATATATGGGAAATAATATTAATACCATTTTAAATATAGCTGTTTTTTGCATTGGATATATTTACCATGTCATATGGAGACAGAAACATAAACCTTGTACCTTATCATAAGTAGACATAATTGCAAATGATTAAATCCTTCCCAGAAAAAAAATCTATTTAGTTACGAATTGAAATKTAATTAAATGAGTTGACTCTTCACATGGGATGATTTCATTGAACAACAAAAGAAAGGGATATTGAATGATCCATCGCATCTCCCAAAAACATTTTCAACATCTGTAAAATGATAGTTTAGACACTAAAGCTTTGGTTGTCTTYCTCTCAGGCTTCCGTGTCTTCTCCCTGGACCTCCTCAATGTCCACCTCTTGAACATCAGACTCTGAGGCCTCATCTTCACTGTCACTTTCCAACCTTGTTGAGGATGGCTCATTGTCAGGCTCAAAAAGCCTCAAATTTGCCCGGAAGGCCACCAATTTTTCAACCCTTGTATTGGTCAGCTTGTTGYGTGCTCTAGTGTGTGTGTTCCCAAACAAGGACCAGTTGCGCTCTGAGGCGACTGATGTTGGTGGGATTTGGAGGATGATGGAGGCAACAGGGGAAAGGGCCTCAGATCCACAAAGTCCCTTCCACCAGGTGGCTGATGAGATATGTTGTCACGACTGCCATATTGCATCTCCATACCAAAGCCCTTGCTTGGAAGTGTACTTCGCCAGACTGCCAAGAACTTTGTCCTCATCCAGGCCAAGGTGGCAAGACATGGTAGTGATGACACTGTAGGCCTTGTTGATCTCTGCACCAGACAGGATACTCTTGCCAGCATACTTGGGGTCCAACATGTATGCTGCGGCTTGTATGGGCTTCAGGCAGAAGTCTTCAAGCTTTTCGATGTATTTCAGAACTACAGTTTCCTCGGCTTGGAGCAACAGTGAAGTGGGCAGGGCAGTACGGATTTAATCTCTTACATCTGCAAGCAGAGTCTGAACATCAGACAGGATGGCATTGTCTCCCTCAATCTGTGCAATGGCTACTGCTATAGGTTTCAGGCTCCTTACCACTCTCTCCCAAAATACATCCTTCAGGAGGATCCTCTTGATGGGGCTGGCCATATCTGCAGACTGTGATATGGCCATTTCTTGGAGAGACTCCTTCCCCTCCAGGAGACTGTCAAACATGATGACAACACCACCCCCAACGGGTGCTGCTGGGCAGCTCTTATTCTTCTCACTTTGCTTGGTGAAGTAGATTGCTGCTATAACATGACCTTTCACATACCTAACCATTTCCTCGGCTCTCTTGTAGAGTGTATCCATTGTTCTCAGTGCCATGATGTCCTTGAGGATTCAATGCATGAGCAGCACAGCCAATGGGTGTGATGTGAGGGTAGGATTCCTCCACTTTAGACTAAGTAGCCTTCATGTTCACAGCATTGTCTGTCACCAGTGCAAATACCTTCTGTGGTCCAAGGTCATTGATGACTGTCTACAGCTCATCTGCAAGGTGGAGATCAGTGTGTCTGATGTCCCTTGTGTCTGTGCACTTGTAGAATACTGGTTGAGGGGTGGAGATTATGCAGTTAATTATTCCTTGTCCACGAACATTCAACCACTGATTGCAATAGTCTGCTTTCTCTATGATTTGCTTGACCTTCACTTGAACTCTGTTGAACTCTGCATCCAGCAAATGAATAGATAAAGCATGTCTGGTTGGAGAAATCTCTTTCGATACACATTGCCTGTGAGCATCAGAGGTGAACCAGTTGCACACACAGCTCGAGCAAGACATTCATCAGCATTTCTCTGACTACRTTCCTCCATTGAGTCACAAATACTTCTGATTCCAGGAGGCCCATGAACTGATGCTATCGATAAGGTGTCTGATTAATCATTTTCACCTCGAAAAGAAGTAGAGGGACTTTTGTCAGAGGTTGTGAGCACTGAGGGAACTTTATGCACTTGGCCAGATGATTCTGCATCTTTGTTGCATTCTTCACATATGATTTGGCACAGTATTTGCAAATGTACACAGCTTTTCCTTCTACATTAGCTGCAGTGAAATGTCTCCACACATCAGATAGTGCCTGTGGCATTTTCCTGTAAAAATGAGGGGGAAAACACATACAATTCCATGTACAGATAATTAGTTAAGCTGTTAGATTAAACATCTCCTTTTGTAAGATAAATGTTTTAAAATGAAACATGTATGGAAACAGGTGAATTAACACTCCTCAGTTAGCAGGCGCAAGCAAGCTGAAACCCACATGGTAGCAAAAACTAACTAGCAGAAATTGTTAACCAGTTAGAAATGATTTAAACACACTTTGCTGTAGGTTACTATTTAATAGTTAACAGAATATCATGTATGTCATATAAAATATATTCACCCCACCCAGTATTGTAATCAAAACTTACCAGAAAGCATGTAGTCCTTGGCTCAGACAGTGTAGTAGTGTGGGCTCAATAGCATCTCATTAGTGTGCAAGATCTTGAGAATCAGCTGTACATGTGATGGAAGAATGCACTGTGCATGTTGAGATTTGCAATTCCATTGAATTGGGGATAGTTTAACCAAAATATGCCACAATACCTAGAATTGCCTTGTGTAGTATCTCTCAAAAAAGGTTCACTGTTTTAAGCTAACTTTTTTTGATGAATTTAAGCAAAATTCCCCAAATTCCAGGGCTTAACTTCCATAGAAAATTCCGGAAATTTACCAGAAAGTTTCCGACCCTTTGCAACCCYAGACACAGCGTGTTGAAGACATTGCAGAGAATATGGAACAGCAGTTGAAAAACAAGGTAAAGGATTTCACCTATTTCTCCTTGGACCTGGATCAGAGCAGTAATGCACGTGACACGGCGCAGTTGTTGATATTGTGATGAGGCATAACTCCAGACTTTGAAATTACAGTCAATGAAGGGCAAAACCACAGGGAAATATTTATTGGAGGTTAATAAATGTGTGGTAAAGCTGGGACTGAGTTTTGAAAAGTTATCCAGTGTGACCACTGATGGGTGCCCAAACTTGACAGGAAAACACATTGGCCTTTTGAAAAGGATACAAGATCAAGTAGCTGAGCTGAACCCAGATCAGAAAATAATTTTCCTACATTGCATTATTCATCAGGAGGTGCTCTGTAAATGTGTTCTGAAAATGAGCCATGTTGTGGATACAGTCACTAAAGTGGTAAACTTCATAAGCGCAAAATCTTTCAACCACAGGCAGTTTGTCGGGTCATGCAGATCACCCTACCACGCAAATGTAAGATGGCTGAGTTTGGGGAAGGTGCTTAAAAGGGTGTGGGGACCTGAAGTCGGTGATTGCTGCGTTTTTGCAAATGAAAGGAAAATATGTGGATTTCCCTCAACTGCAAGATAAAGAATGGTTGGCTGATTTTGCCTTCACCGTGGACATCATGGCTGTCATGAATTAACTGAATTCCAAACTACAAGGGAAGGGCCTTTTTGCACATCAGATGTACAGCCTTCTCAAAGCCTTCAAGTGAAAATTACTCCTCCTGACCCTCCAAGTAGAAGCCAACAATCTCACCCACCTTCTGACCCAAGTATACGTCGCTGCAGTGTGCTTTGAACGGTGAGTTTTCTCGTCGTTTTGAGGATTTCAAAGTGTTGGAAAATGACATGCTGTTGGTTTTCTCTCCTTTCACCTTCAATGTGGATAACGCTCCTACTGACCTGCAACTTGAGCTTATCGATCTTCAGTCTGATGCAGTGATTGGATAACTATTCAAAACAATGTCACTGACGAGGTTCTATGCATCTTTCGATGAACAACACTTTCCAAACATTAGGAGTCATGCTCAGAAGATGTTTGTACTTTTCGGTTGACCCAATGTATGTGAACAGACATTTTCAGTGATGAAATTAAATATATAAATATCTCCCGGGTGGCGCAGTGGTCTAGGGCACTGCATYGCAGTGCTAGCTGCGTCACCAGAGTCTCTGGGTTCGCGCCCAGGCTGGGCTGTCGCAACCGGGAGATCCGTGGGGCGACGCACAATTGGCATAGCGTCGTCCGGGTTAGGGAGGGTTTGGCCGGTAGGGAGGGTTTGGCCGGTAGGGATATCCTTGTCTCAGTATGTAAAAATGTAATAAAATGTATGCACTCTACTGTAAGTCGCTCTGGATAAGAGCGTCTGCTCTTGGCCGGTAGGGATATCCTTGTCTCAGTATGTAAAAATGTAATAAAATGTAATAAAATGTATGCACTCTACTGTAAGTCGCTCTGGATAAGAGCGTCTGCTAAATGACTAAAATGTAAATGTMAAAATGTAAGTCAAGGCACAGATCATCTATGACTGACTCTTAGCAATCCTGCGYATAGCGACGTCAAACTATACCTGACTTCACTGCTCTAGTCAATGSCCATCAGAGACTTCACTCCTCACACTGAGTATTTTAAATGTCATTTTGAGCTCTCTGGGGTTTTTTGTGCATACCCGTTAACCAGAGTTCTGTCCGTGGTGCTGAATGCACAGTACTTTTCCCTCCGTGTAGTTCATTGCAATTTTAATAATGAAAATACCTACCAAAAGGAGAACATGGATGTGGTTTATTTCTGTGCATGTTAAAAAAGTAAAATAAGTAGCATATCTGGATGTGATTTACAGTAGATACATCTACTGTCAACATAGTCATTCCCATGATGTACAATCCTGTAATATGCTTCTGGCCGGCGATGGCAAAAATATATTATAATGTGGCCCTCCATGGCAAAAATATATTTTAATGTGGCCCTCCGTGGAAAAGAATTGCCCAGGCCTGCATTACACTGTTTTGCCTTTCAAATAATTTTCTACAAAACAGCTGTAGTAAGCATATATTTTAGGAAATGTTAGACAATGTATTATAAGATGTCTGTTAGAGAGAACAAACCCATGTTGAGGTAAATAGTCAAACATCTCAACTTGTCAAACACAAGCAACTCTCTGTTTTGCAAGAAGTGACTCAAAATAAGATAAACAACTTTCCCCAGTGTGTCATGGCTTTCTTCAATCTTCACTGATTTGGTAATACACCCTGCATCTCATGTATACAAGTCTGTTTACGCAGAAGACAAAGACCGAGACCTTTCCCTTCAAGGGGGAGGGTGGAGGAAAAGTTTGTCCTAGTTGAAATAGAAACCAGGTCATTCCATCCCCTTGTTTAATCAAATTTCTCTCCCTCCCTTTCTCGCTCTCCCTCCTTTCCCCTCCCTTCCTCTTTCCAGGCTCCAGCATGGGCCTTCATCCTGAGTGCGTTGGGCCTGTTCATCTATCAGTCGCTGGATGCCATTGATGGGAAGCAGGCACGGAGGACAAACAGCAGCTCTGCGCTGGGGGAGCTCTTTGACCACGGCTGTGATGCTGTCTCCACAGGTGCGGGCCCCAAAAAAATGTTTTTTGCCTGTTAATTTGTGGTGCTTTGCAGTACCTGACCAAGTGTGTATTTCAAGCAGTGAGGCTTCCCTGTACTTTTGTCTGGACTAGACTGCATTTAGTGTTTAGAGTCATAGCAACCAGTGTGTCATATTGACTGACAACATACATTGTTCTATGCCTCAGAAGTATAACACATTGTTACTCATTAGTTCTCATCTCGTCTCTCTCTGTTTGTCTCTCTGTCTGCAGTGTTTGTTTCTGTGGGAACATGTATATCCTGTGGGGTAGGAAGCTACCCTGATTGGATGTTCTTCTGTGGCTTTGTGGGGATGTTCATGTTCTTCTGTGCACACTGGCAAACCTATGTTTCCGGAACGCTACGCTTTGGCCTGTAAGTAGGAATGATGCCCAATTATATTATTTGTTTACCTGTTGCTGGGCAGATAACGACTGTTTGTTTTTGACGTAGTACTTAAGTCTAGTCCATCATGTTTCATAAAATATACAGTCTGGTTCTGATCTCTCTCCACCCAGGGTTGATGTGACAGAGGTCCAGATTGCCATCGTTGTCATGTATGTGATGTCAGCTTTTGGTGGAGTGGCCCTTTGGGACTACAGGGTATGGCTTCAATACATTTATCCATCCATGCACACAAACCTAACACACACTCCCATACCCACTCATACACWCTCTCTCTTTCCTTTTCTGTCAACTAAGCTGTAGGATTTGGAAACTTGGGACGTTTTACACCAACATTTGTCACTGTGACAACACAAATTTTACACCAACATTTGGCACCATAAGACATCACAACCAATCCTTAACATGTACTGTATAACCAATCAACCAACCAACCCCACAACAACAATCTACTAGTTATTAAATAGTCCTTTTGTTTCACTTTCACTCTGTGCAGCCTGTGGAGGCTTAACGACTAAACGCCACAATCAGAAGTGAGAAGGTAATTATGGGTAGCTAATCCACYGTGGCGTAACCATGATCACATGATCTGGCTAGAGAAAAGCTGATGTCTCCACGCAATATTATTGGCTTCTCCTCCCATCATGGCCTCAGCAGCATGCCCCGCCCACCCACAGCTTATTGGTGTAAACAACGCTAGCTGTTGCGACAGAAGTTGATTAGTTCTGTTAACTGAAACTCTTGGTTGTTTTACCCTCCTGTAGTTGCCCATCCTTGGGGTGAAGCTGTATGCCTTCCCCATCTTGGGCATCATTGGGGGAGCCGTGTTCTCCTGCTATAACTACTTCCACGTCATCCTCAACGGGGGCGTCGGCAAGAACGGCTCCACTGTGGCTGTAAGTGTTATGTAATTACGTGTTTAGTGAACTTTTTGGGTTGATTAGTGTTTTTGATTACACTTAAGCCTAAACAGCTGATGTGGTAGTAAGATGTTGCATATACAGTGTYTTCAGAAAGTATTCATACCCCTTGACTTATTTCACATTTTGTGGTACAATGAATTTAAAAAACATGTTTTCACATTTTTGCTAATGTAATATTAAATGAATTGCAGAAATATCTCATTTACATAAGTATTCATGCCCCTGAGTCATTACTTTGTAGAAGCACCTTTGGCAGCGATTACAACAAGTCTCTTAAGAGCTTTCCACACCTGGATTGGCAACATCTGCCCATTTTTTTATTTTATTTTTTATTCTTCAAGCTCTACCAAATTGGTTGTTTATCATTGCTAGACAACCATTTTCAGGTCTTGCTATAGATTTTCATGTAGATATAAGTCAAAACTGTAACTCAGCCACTCAGGAACATTCACAATCTTCTCGGTAAGCACCTCCAGTGTAAAGGTCGACCGATTATGATTTTTCAACGGCGATAGCGATTATTGGAGGACCAAAAAAAGCCAATACCAATTAATCTGCCAATTTTTTATTATTATAATTTTTATTTTACTTATATTTATTTATTTGTAATAATGAGAATTACAACAATACTGAATGAACACTTTTTTAAATTTTTACTTAATATAATACAGAAATAAAATCTATGTAGTGTCAAATAAATAATGAAATGTGCTCAATTTGGTTTAAATAATGCAAAAACACAGTGTTGGAGAAGAAAGTAAAATTGCAATATGTGCCATGTAAAAAAGCTAACGTTTTAAGTTCCTTGCTCAGAACATATGAAAGCTGGTGGTTCAATATTCCCAGTTAAGAAGTTTTAGGTTGTAGTTATTATAGGAATTATGACGCGTAGAATATTTCTCTCTATACCATTTGTATTTCATATACCTTTGACTATTGGATGTTCTAATAGGCACTTTAGTATTGCCAGCCTAATCTCAGGAGTTGATAGGCTTGAAGTCATAAACAGCGCTGTGATTCAAGCATTGCTAAGAGCTGCCGGCCAACGCAGTAAAGCTTGAATGAATGCTTACGAGCCTGCTGCTGCCTACCACCGCTCAGTCAGACTGCTCTATCAAATCATAGACTTAATTATAATATAATAAACACAGAAATACAAGCCTTTGGTCATTAATGTGGTCAAATCCGGAAACTATCATTTCAAAAACAAAACGTTTATTCTTTCAGTGAAATAAGGAACCGTTCCGTATTTTATCAAACGGGTGGCAACCCTAAGTCTAAATATTGCTGTTACGTTGCACAACCTTCAATGTTATGTCATAATTATGGAAAATTATGGAAAATTTGTTCTCAACGAGCCAGGTGGCCCAAACTGTTGCATATACCCTAACTCTGYGTGCAATRAACGCAAGAGAAGTGACACAATTTCCCTAGTTAATATTGCCTGCTAACATGAATTTCTTTTAACTAAATATGCAGGTTTTAAAAAATATTTACTTCTGTGTATTGATTTTAAGAAAGGCATTGATGTTTATGGTTAGGTACATTCGTGCAACGATTGTGCTTTTGTTAAATCATCACCTGTTTGGCGACGTAGGCTGTGATTCAATGATAAAACTAACAGGCACCGCATTGATTATATGCAAGCATGACAAGCTATTTAACCTAGTAATATCATCAACCATGTGTAGTTAACTAGTGATTATGTGAAGATTGATTGTTTTTTATAAGATAAGTTTAATGCTAGCTTGCAACTTACCTTGGCTCCTTGCTGCACTCGCGTAACAGGCGGTCAGCCTGCAACACAGTTTCCTCTTGGAATGCAATGTAATCGGCGTCCAAAAATTACCGATTTGTTATGAACTTGAAATCTGCCCTAATTAATCGTCCGACCTCTACTCCAGTTTATTATGTTATTCTGAAATGGACTCCATTTTCTTCATATCATGTTTCTTTAGACCTGTCTAAAATAAATWATGSATTTATTGTGAAGGTGTAGGCTATACTACATGGATTTATTAGACTATTTAAAATGTAGATGTTCCAAAGGTCTGTATCAGTGGCTTGTGTGGAAGCCAGGAGATACTAAATGTGTTTGTTAATTAGCAGTCAATTACCGTGAAACCTGCAGTTATTTGCTTGACAATCACCGGCTGATGAAATTTCGTAGTGACTAAATGTGGAAAAACTCAATGGGTGTCAATGTTTTCTGAGTGCTTTCAAGTTATGTATCCAGTAGGTCCCTCAGGTCCTCTGGCACTGGCCTTTTAACTATCCCAAAGCCTAGGACCAAGAGGCAAGGAGAGGCAGCCTTTAGTTATATGCCCCCAGCCTCTGGAATAGCCTGTCTGAGGGGGGCTGAAACAGTGGACATATTTAAGAGGTCTGAAAACACATCTTTTTAGCTTTGCTTTTTCTTATGGTGCTTTTTAGTTGTTCAGTTTGTTTGTTGTGTAGTAAATATTTCAGCTTTTATTTTCATWGTTTTTTTTATTCGTTTTTTTTACTGTAATTTACATTGCGTTGCATTCGATGTCTGAAATGTGCTGTATAAATAAAGTTTGATTTCATTTGAAGGCACTGTACATTTTAGGACAATCAACAGTTTTTGGGGCTTCTATTCTAGGTTAACAATTCAAAGTTATTTATTATTTTGCTGTGTGTCCCTTAGGACACGAGTGTGCTGGCACCAGGTATGCACATCGGCCTCATCTTCACACTGGCCTTCATCATCTTCAAGAAGTCATCCAACAAGCTTTTTGAACTGCACCCCTGTCTCTACATCCTAACTTTCGGCATGGTCGTCGCCAAGATCGCCAACAAGCTAGTTGTGAGCGCTCCATTTAATATAATAGTCTTCACTTTCTTACTTTGCTGTCATCTCTCAATCTATTAATATCTCTAGTCTACTGACTCTACTGCCTGAAGGGAAATTCATTTTTAAAAAAATTGTCTGTCTGGAGTGTATTATCAAGCAAGCAATGAATACTTTTCCTCTCATAAATGGGACCTCCATATGTAACAGTGAAAGCCATACCAGTATTTACCTTAGCTTATTCATTAGCCCTGCTCCTCCTCCTCCAATATATGTATGTTCCTTTTGTGTTCCTCTGTCCTTGTCAGGTGGCCCACATGACTAAGAGTGAGCTTTATCTCCCAGACACGGCTTTCATCGGGCCTGGCCTCCTCTTCCTCAACCAGTACTTCAACAGCTTCATCGACGAGCACATAGTCCTCTATATCGCAATGGTGAGTTCTCACCCCAGATTTGTCTTTACGATTCTCTAGTTCTGTCATCAAAACAATGTTTTAGTACAGGTCTGGTGTCATTTTCAACCCACTAACCCATTTCAGTTGTCTCCCATATAGGACCAGGAGTTTCCCCTAACCACATAAACTGACCGGGGACAACTCTAGGCCCTATGTGCATCAAGTACATTTCTCATGCCGRTCCTTCTATTTCCTCCCCAGGTCCTGTCGTTGATTGACTTGACGCGCTACTGCACAGGCGTRTGCATCCAGATTGCCTCTCACCTGCGCATTCACGTGTTCAGCATCACGGCGCAAGCTGCCCCCAAACACGACTGACGTTTTGCCCGGAGGAAGGAGGCGGGGGATGCCGCCCCGCTCTTGAAAGCAGAAGATGATGAAGAGGTCCCCTCCAACCCAAACCTCAGCAGCCTTGACACTGTGACCACCTCTGACTAAAGGTTGTCTGTAATAACGCTAGAGTAATGACAGGAATGACATAACCACCCGATTAGAGCCATCGTCAAGGGTAACACACTGGTCTGTATCTCACTGGATGAGTGCAGAGTAGCTGGCATGGAAATAAGTTGGTTGGTTTTTCTTTGTCTCCATATAGGAAGTAATCACTACCTGAGGTAATCTGAGACTCAGATTTGATAAATGTCATCAGACAGGTTTTAACATCCAAAGCGCACCATTTGCCATTTTTTCCAGCTCATTCAAATCATACACTATGGGTAAACTACAATACATTTTTTGGCAAAGATCAAATAATGTTGCTTTGTATTTTTCCTTGAATTTGGTTTCTCAATTGTTTTGACTGACAATTATACATATTCCTAACTAATTGACCTATATTCAATGCTGTAAAGTTAGAGGCTACAGAAAACTAGACTCATGTCTTCACAGCCTCTTGTTAAAAACAATGTGATAACTCAACCCAATGAACATGTTTGATCATTGCCCAAATTGATATTGTTGCTCTTGAAATCATTCATTAGTCATGTTTATTTAATGAATGAGACCCAATCTGACATGAAATTAACTCAATCAGGGCTAGGAAATACAAAATAAATCAACCTTTCAACCTCATAACTTCTGAAATGAAGTTTGTAAAGTAGAATGAGATATGGTAAGCTAATTGTCAAGGACTGCAGGTTAAGGGTCTGGGTTAATGCTGAAAACAGTGACATTTCTTCAAGGGCTTCCATCTGACTGAATCCCCCACCCTCCGTAACCTCAACTCTACTCCAGTTGAAGTCCTTGTAGTCATGTTGGTGATGCGTTAACACCAGAGTCCTGTCTGCTTTCAACGTTCTTCTCCCTAAAGGGCTAATTCTTTGAATCCTTTTGTTTAATTAAAAAGTCTGAATATTTGAAGCATTTTAAGAACAAGTACTAAAATGTTTCTTTTCTGCATCATTATGAAACCAGTATTTATGGTTGAAGTATCAGACAATATGTAACTGAGAATGTTTTACAGAAATTTATTTTACTATAATTCTGTACTGGAAGCCATCTTTTTTATCACATTTAGAATATGTATAGGTAAATGAATGCATTTGGTACATTAAACTCAATGATTTGTGATTGTTGAATGGTATGATTCTGAAATGTTTTGGAGCATAGCTGAATGGTCATTGCTCAATAACTTTAGGATAGACAAAGGAATGCAACTATTGGAACAAAGATAAGAAAATCAAGAACCCCTACTCTAGGAATATGACCACCATAAAGAAAATGGCCCTAAAAAGGACATTTTGACTTATTGGTGGGTAGAATTCCAATGAGAGCCTTCARATTGTGACATTTCAATGACTGTCTGGAAATGTTAGCCACCTGTTTTTGTTCAATCAGGGTAAACTATGCATTGWAAAGGCCACATGCTCAATTTTAACATGSTATTGTACTGTTCAATACAAGTAAAACATCTTTATACTAACAAGTTAAATGATTGTAATAAAGAAATATTTTCCATTCAAGAAATTCAGTTGCATGACTAAGCGAGTCAGGTTTATTTTTGATTTTGGGATGAGCCAAAGTGATGACTAAACTAAATGTGAACTTGACACTTCAAATATGCATACCACCCATTGTTGTAATTCAACCTGGTCTCAGAGCATGTTGTATTCTGTACATAAATCCGTGGCACTCCATTTAGTATGGTATGTATTCATTTGTAGCTAACACTAGCTGGGGTTAGCAAATGAGTTAAAATGCTGAAGTTGTCGATGAGATCCAAACACGCAACCTTTGGGTTGCTAGAWGTTCGCATTATACGCTCACCTTCCTAATATTTACCTTAAGTAATCTTGCTACGGTTGGTTACATATACTAGTGAGTGTCCCAGATTTTCATTTTCTATGTTACATCGAGTCTGAGACCAGGCTGTGTAATCTGGCACACTGCATACCACAGTACACCAACACTACAAATATTCAGCAATAGTAMGGCAGCAAAAGATTATCATGGTTCTACTGCTGCTGGCAATCATTCACGTTTTATCATAATTAAGATCACAATGCACCGCTTGTAAACGGAGAGGAGAGCTACCAAATTCAGGCATGGAAGGCTCAAGAGAGACCATAGAATCAGAAAAGAATTGAGGGTCAGTAGTAGAACACTTGTGGAGCTAAATTAACAGTCCGTGGCATTCATAACGAACGCATTCACTGAACAATACAATCAGATGTTACAGAGCATGCTGAAGAGATCTGAATTTCAGACACTAGCAGAGCTATACGTACAGTATCCCACAGGGACACATTCTGTGTGGATRGCTGATCGCTGTGTGGTCTACTGTGTGAAACATTCATGATTAAAAAAAAACAACCAGTGTGGCATTTTTCACCCAGAACCCCATGCCCTTGAAAGAAATCACTTATGACATGTARATACCAAATCCAACCAAGACATTTAAAAAGGCAAGCAAGGACAATGGGTAAACAAGGTCATACAGTCTAACTGAAATACTTCAGGCAGCACTCTTTTTAAAATAAGGCACTTGTGTTGAATGTAGACATTGATCAGGAGTGACATGGTGAAACA
The DNA here is from genome assembly GCF_002910315.2 of Salvelinus sp. IW2-2015. Taxonomy (NCBI): domain Eukaryota; kingdom Metazoa; phylum Chordata; class Actinopteri; order Salmoniformes; family Salmonidae; genus Salvelinus; species Salvelinus sp. IW2-2015. The sequence goes on along the minus strand of NC_036840.1, from coordinate 4,989,815 downwards.
GGTCAAATGGCATAATTCCTATTATTCTGATTAACCCCTTCCCTCCCCAATCCCTTTTTCCTTCTGTGGAATAAAGGTTAAATAAAAAATAAAATAGTGTCCAACCTAACCTCTGGAATGCGTCGCAAGGTTACAGCTCTCGTGGTTAAGGTGCTGTAAACCCACACCACAGATGGTGTCTCCCGTCAATCGCTTCCAGATCATGGTTTTAACAGTACATCAATCACACTGCCCACACTGACTGGACTGGAGCAGTTTAGCACATAGTTGGCTCAGTCAGTGTCCTTCTCCACAGCCTGGTGTGTTGGTGGCGTGTGGGCGATAAGTCCCTCTGGCGCCCCTGGTGGAAGAGAAGAGAAGTGTCTGGCTTCACAGGCTTCTTCCACTGGCACCGCATCACATGACATCACTCCAGCATCTCCCAGCCAGGTGATGCCTGTCAATCATCTTACCCACCACACATGATTGACGTTGTTTACAAGAGTCCCTCTCTCCTTGAGCCATGCTGATGCAATCCCAGATGAGGACGTTCTGAGATATAGGGACAGCCCTCCTCGCTCACCACCTACCCCTGCATGGCCCTCAATTTGAACTCAAGGAGAGAGGTTGAGGGAGGGGATAGGTAGGAGGGTGAATGCAGAGAGGAGGATTAGGGTGAATGCAGAGAGGAGGATTAGGACGTTTTTCCCTCGTTCTTCAAACGCGCTCTGGGTTGACATCGTTGCTGACCCTGCGTCTGGGAAACAACTTGCGCTTCAGTAGAATCAGCTGAGGGAAGAAGAAAATACCACAAAGGACTGCGTCACAAAACACACAAATATTGAAAGACGAGTGAAAAAGAGCGAATCAACATTACTCTGTCAGCATGTGGCTAGCTCTGAGCGGGAGCTTTTTGTTGTATTTTTCTTGACTTTGAACAGATCAGGGCAACAGCATTTCGGGAGAGTCAACTTAAGTCCTGTAAAGTCACCAAAAGGTGGTTTATTGGTCCAAGCCTGAGCCAATAAACCACAGAGATGTAAACAGCTCTCCAACTTCAAGAGGCAATTTACAAACAAAGCACCTGATGCCTATGAAAAGGAAGGAGGAGTGGAGTCTTAGGCCTGAGGAGAGGGATGATTCTTAGGACAAAAACAAGACGGCTCCCTCAGATTCCTCCATGTCCCAATGGCCCAGTGCACAGTGTGGATTGCCCATTCCTCCACGGTCGCTCTGGCGATTAACCTTTATTAGGAGAAACTTTACCCCGACCCCCTCAGATCTGACAGGTGCCATGATCAACCAAAAAAAACATTCAGCCACCATCCACTGGTCACGGTCCAACATGGACAGGTTTCAGTCTCATTTCAGTGACGCCATTTCAGTCATTCCAAAGCTCAACCGATAGTGAGGGATACGTGCCCCTGTAGAGCTCCCTTTATGGAGCCCTGGGGCTAACTAAGTGCTAAATCGCAGATCATCAAGCTRCAAGTGTGCTGTTTATATTAGCGAGGCGGAAATATACATGACAGTGTAAAGTCCTACTGACCTGCTCTGCAAAGAAGGAGACGACAGTAAAGATCACCAGAGTCACCAATACACAGTGGGTCCAGAACTTCAGCTTGTCCCGATATACTCGCCTGTAAGACAGACACAGTAAGACAGCAAAAATAAACAAWYWWTTTTTGGGCCATCAATGAACGCATGACAAAGCAGATAACTCTCTGAAAGTCATCACTCTCATATTCTGATCCCAGTCTCCAACATGACATTTGATTGGGTGATTGACAGGGTGAAATGTTTTTGGGGAGTATCAATGAATACAAAACAGAAACTCGACGAAGGTCACGACTACCATATTCAGAGTCCAGTCTCAATTATGAAATATTTTAGGCTTGGGTGACAGGGTTAAAGGTCATGATGAAATGCCTGTGGTTCCAGGGGAGAGGACGAGAGGGCGACAATGTGACATCAACAGGCATCAGGGGACCTCTGCTACCACCCGCCTGTCACTTCACTAACACCCTTGTGACTCTTGGAGTGGCATGTGTGTGGCTCATACGGGTCTAATTTTAAAGTCTCGGTATCTGGATAGATTCCTCCAGCTCAGACCTGGCGCTATACGAGCAGGATCCCACTATAACCCCCTTGGATTCCCAGCGATCATTTATGGCAATGCTGAGCACTCGGGGGGGCTGACAGCTAGGATCCTTCATTCTTCTCTTGGAGAATTGGGGAGAGACCTCTGTCTCACATGGCCCTGATACAGTAAGATAACGTATCTGTCCATCGATCATTTAGGACAGATACTATGATTGACAAAGTATCTGTACAGGCATCTTGTATTGTGTGCACATTGTGCTTCTGCACTACCACCAAATAATGGTACAATGAAAAAAGAATGTAACTAAATGCAGATCACATATTCAACTTGTACACTTCCATATATCCTTTCAACTTTTAGTATAACTCCACCCAGTCCTACCATTTTCCCCCTCTCTTGTCAGTAGAACCAAGGTGCTACATTCCCTCCTCTCTCTAAGTATAAACCACCCCAGTCCTACCATTCCCCTCTCTCTCTAGTATAAACCACCCAGTCTCCGATTCCCTCTCTCTCTTAATATAACCACCCAGTTCCTACCATTCCCCTCTACTCTCTAGTATAACCACCCCAGTCCTACCATTCCTCCTGCTCTCTCTTCTAGTTAACCACCCCTCAGTACTACCATTCCCCTTCCCTTCTCTCTAGTATAAAACTCCCAGTCCTACCATTCCCTCTCTCCTCTTAGTATTAAACCACCCCGGTGCTACCATCCCCTCATCTCCTCTTCTCCAGTATATGACACCACCTAGTTCCTACCATTCCCTCTCTCTATAGTATAACCACCAGTCTCTACCATTCCCCTCTCTTCCTAGTATAAACCACCCAGTCCTACCATTCCTCTCTCTCTCTCTAGTATAAACCACCCCGGTCCTACCATTCTCTCTCTCGTCTCTCTCTCTCGTATGAACCACCCCGGTCCTACCATTCCCCCTCTCTCTCTCTCTAGTATAACCACCCGGTCCTACCATCCCTCCTCTCTCTCTCTCTATATAAAACCACCCCGGTCTACCATCCCCCTCACTCTCTCTTCTCTAGTTTAAACCACCAGTCCTCAACTCGTAGTATCGCCGTCCTACCATTACCTCTTCTAGTATAAACCACCCCAGTCCTACCATTCCTCTTCCCTCTCTAGTATTAACCACCCCAGTCTCTACCATTCTCCCTCTCTCTAGTTATAACCACCCGTCCTATCCTTTTCACCCTCTCTCTCTCTCTCTATATAAACCACCCCGTCCCTACCACCTTCCCCTCTCTAGTATAAACCACCCCGTCTCTACACAATCCCCCCACTCCTCCTTCTCTTAGATAAACCACCCAGTCCTACATTCCCCTCTCTCTAGATAAAACCACCCCAGTCCTACCATTCCCTCTCTAGATAAACCACCCAGTCCTACCATTGCCCTCTTAGATAAACCACCCCAGTTCTACCATTCTCCCTCTCTAGAATAACCTCCGAGTACCCTACGCATTCCTCCTATAGTATAAACCACCATCACCTCCACTTCCTACCATTCCCCTCTCTATATAAACCACCCTGTTCCTACCATTCCTCTCTTAGAATAAAACACCTCCAGTCCTACATTCCCCTCTCTAGAATAAACCACCCCAGTCCTACCATTCCCCTCTCTAGAATAAACCACCCCAGTCCTACCATTGCCCTCTCTAGAATAAACCACCCCAGTCCTACCATTCCCCTCTCTAGAATAAACCACCCCAGTCCTACCATTCCCCTCTAGTATAAACCACCCCAGTCCTACCATTCCTGGAGCTCTCCCATGTGGAGGAAGCGGTTGCGGTATTCTCTGGGCAGCTCGAACTGGGAAGTCAGGGGGAACATGGACTCATAGAAGTCCCTCAGTACCGCCTTAACAGTCCCTGCGTCTTTATGGCTGTGGTCAATGTTGTCGTTTAGACATATGAACTTCCTGTGAGGAAACACAGTGATGTGGTCAAATCCTAATCAACAACATCATGGTCAAATGGTCATATGAAAAGGTAGTATAACAATAAAACAGGAAGAAGTAGTACATATTAATTAGGCAGGCACTAGGCTGGACACCTACAGAAAGTACAGAGATAATGATAACATTTTTTTTTGGGGGGGGGGTGCTCATCTTTGTTCTGTTACACACAAGTGTGTAATGGAAATGTGTCTTTCATATCCCAACTCCCCGAGACACCGGTAGGGAGTGGTGTCAAGGCCAGGGTCACGATTGTACAGCGCCCCTGGACAGATCTTTCACCTCAGCCGCTCCGGTATTCGAACCAGTGATCTTTCAGTTACTGGCCCAACGCTCGAACCTCACCTGGGGTTCTTCCTGATGTCATCCAGCTGGCCCACCACATGGGACACGTTGGTCCGCACCATCTTAAAGGCTATCTCCTCCTCGCCCATTATCTCAAACCTGTCAAAGGAGAGGTTTCCATGTTTACTGTGATCTTAAATAGGATCAGGATATCCGGAGAAAATGTAGGATGGGTGATATATATAGATTAAGTACAGTGGATGATGGTAGAGAACAGGACTTGATTATATTTTTATAGACCCAACCACCCCCTCTTCATAGGACAAAAATAAATGTTTTTACAGCATTTTCATTTGCTGTTACACAGATTTGACATACATAGATTAAAAAAWATWTTTTTTTTTAGAACAGGACTTACTTGTACTTGTTCTGGTCTTTGAAGGCCTTATGGATGCGCTCTGTGACGGCTTTACAGTGGACCACCAGACCTTTAGTGACGGGAGGCTGTGGAGTCAAACACATGAATCAGTCTCTGCACCTCAAGACTACTACAGCTTATAAATGTTGTTTGGCCACAGCACAGAGGCCGTGTAGAGTAGTCACCATGCTGGCTTCGTAGTATGCCTCCTGTGTAGGGCTAACGATATGTAGCTGGGTCAGGTTGGTTGGCAGCGTCTTAGAACAGTTGATCAGCAGCTGCTCCAGACCTGTCAGATCCTGCAACACGCCACACACTAACACATTAACCTCACGGTACCACTGGTTTGAGATCAACTTTTAAAAACAGGAGTAACCAGGGTCGGTATTCATAAAGTGTCTCAGAGTAGACGTGCCGATCTATGATCCCTTTGGCCTTAGATGATAGACAACATGGACCTGATCTTCTACACCCAGACTTCTCTACTGACCTGTAGGTTGAGGGGGAGCTCATGGATGCGAGTGGCCAGCGTTCGGATCTCGCGGTCAGAGAGAACGCCGGAGTGGTCCGTGTCGATCTCGTCGAACACCTGCGAGACGTTGAGCGGCTGCAGGGCCGACATCAGGAAGTAGAAGTAGGAGAATGAAAACTGCATGTCCTCTGGGTGACGCACGTGGTGGGACGACGTCAGGTCAAACGCCTGTGGGAATCTGAAAGATGGAGACATTCACATATCAGTTTGTTCAGCAACAGCAGGTAGCCTAGTGGTTAGAGCGTTGGACTAGTAACCAAAAGGTTGCAAGATCGAATCTCCGAGCTGACAAGGTAAAAATCTGTCGTTCTGCCCCTGAACAAGGCAGTTAACCCACTGTTCCTAGACCGTCATTGAAAATAAGATTTTTTTCTTAACTGACTTGCCTAGTAAAATAAAAAAACGAATTCACTTTAACGAGGTAAACAAATGAGTGCTCCTGTTAGACAAGCACTCACAACAGATACTTCGGTCTTCTATATTACTAACCCAGTATTTCCCATATGACATCATTTCCTGCTACTCACATGTCCTGGAGCTCCTGCATGATGAGCCTGTCGATCATGTGGGGCATGTGGGCAGGGACCTTGCGGGAGGTGAAGCCAAACTGGCCGTTGAGTAGCTTGTTGACGTAGCGGAGGGAGTCGGCGAAGGTGTCCTGCAGCTTCCGGCCAGCGGCGGCGCTGTCTGCCTGGTACGCCAGCTCTCCCTCCAGACGCTCCTCCTCCTATAGGAGCCATAGAAAGAGCCAGAAAGCAATAAGCGAATACACAATTAACATTCTGATCAAATTCAGATAACATTCAGATTCCCATTTGGAATATTAAAAGTTTAACCGTTTCTGAGTAAAGTGTTTGCGATTCAATCCAATGCATGGTTGTTCTCGATTCTGACATTATTACAACCCAAGCCCAGCTCACCTCCAGCAGGTCCTGGAAGTAATTCCGTCTCTCCCAGGGCAGGAAGCCTCTGTCTGAGGAGGTGTAGTGCTGCAGCTTCCTGCCCACAGGAACCCCCCGGGAGCCCTCTGCTCCTTCCTTCGGCCCCTTCTCGGCCCCTGCCTGCTGCGATTGACCCTCTGAGCCCTTGGCTTTGGACATGCTGCCCACCAGGGTGCTCAGCAGCTTGGAGGACGGTGGAGGTTTCTCTGTGGGGGTGGTGTCCTGGGCTTTAGCGGCTTTCGGAAACTCACCATCCACTAGAACTGGGATGGGGGTTGCTGGAGTCTTTTGTGCTTTCTGTTTCTCACCAACGATGCTCGACTTGGGCACCTCCTCTGGTGCCTCGGTTCCCTCTGGCTCTTTGGTCTTCTCTGCTCCGTTTCTTTCTGGACTGTGTTGTGCTACTGAGTTAGCCTTCACTAGCTGTGGTGCGTCTGCCTCTCTCCTCACCACATGTCCTACTAGGTTTTTAAAAGGGTTGTCCTGGGGTTTGATCTGGTCAGCTGGTGTTAACCTGGGGCCCCGATTGGCCAGAGCCTTGTACGGCCCCAGCAGTATAGCCTTGGTGAGGTTATAACCTTTCATAGTGATGTCACCCACCAGGAGCTTTCCTTGCAGCCTCTGAAGCTCACTCTGCAAGGCCGCCGGTAGCAGGGACACGTTCAGCGCAGGCACCTCCACGATCACCTCATTTTCCCCAGGTGGCATCTTCAGGACTCGGGGACCTTGTTTCTCCAGAGGGACATCCTCGAAAGGGACCTCAGGCTCTGCGGTGGCGGTGGTGGGCTTGGCCTCTTTGGATCCATCTTTGTGGAGTGGGTCGGACACGGACACGTTGGGCTGGGGGAGCTGGCGGGTGTCCACAGCCACGCTGAAGGTCAGGAAGAACTCCTTGTCGTCATCCCCTCGGACAGTGAGGTTGTAGTGGAYCAGYGAGGCATTGTGGCCCGAGTGGAGGAGCAGGTGGACCGTCTTCCACTTGTTGGCCACCGAAGTATGGCGCACGGCCGGGTTGTCGCTGACCTGGGCCTCGGTCACCCGGCGAGCCACGCCTGCAAAGCTGAAGTATGGCCTGGTCACACCCACCGGCAGGGTGTACAAGGTCCTGTTCTTCAGCAGAGTGACGCTGTAGAGCTGGTTAAAGTGATCTACAACACACACACGATGCAGGATTATCACTGCTCTTCCACCTCACTGGATGAGCTAACGTGACCAGTCCAGGAAAAACACTTGGCCGACATTCTGCACATTTTCTCATCAATGAAACATTAGATCTTAGAGTCTTCTCTTCACAAAAGTAGAATCTGTTACGAACAAATTGCAATAAGTTTTGTAGACTTGACACTGTGCCAAAGTTTTTTTATTTATTACGTTGTTTAAAATTAGTGCAAGGGCGARTTGAGTTATTGTACATGCACACTTTACAGAGTAGGCGTTCCATCATGGAAAATATGTAAATACATGTTAAAACGCGCAAATAGGATCTGGCTAGCTCGTGCTTGGCACTGCCCATCTCTTTGCTTGTTCTGCCCACTGTGCTCATTTTCTCCCATTGTAAACGGCACATAACGTATCTTGGGTTAGTTATCAATATCTTTGCTATAAATAAAGCACAGAGTTTGAGGTCAGGTGATTAAGAAAAACTCCTGGCCCTACTTCAGATCACACTCACCTTGTCCACAGTCGCCCACGTCGAAGCCACAGGAGAGCACGTTGCAGGCCTGGTCGCAGAACTTGTCTGCCAGCCAGGAGTTGGCACAGCCTTGGTTACAGCTGGACACGCCCCCGATGCCACCTAGACCTCCTGCAAACTGCCAGGGCTGATTACCCACTCCACCCACACCGGTCCCAAACCGGCTGCCCCCAGCTCCTGTGTGGTGRGATGGAGAAGAGGAAGAATATCAAGCTCAGTGAACGACGAGTTGTGACGGAGGAGAGAAGGGAAGAAGGAGAAGAGGCAGACTGGTACAGGGAGAGATAAGGAGTGATTGTCACCCAGGCAGTCGCCACCATCCCAGTCACAGGCGGAGTTGTTGCAGGCCTTGTCACAGTAGCCATCTTTGATCCAGGAGCCTGGACAACCTTCAGCACAGTTAGGGACCGGCCAGGTGAGGTACACCTGTAGGGAGAGAGGACAGGTGAGCTACAGTAGGGATGTTAAGACAATATTACAATATACAAAATAGCAGAACTATTCACCAAAACATAACTCAATCTCATGCTAGCGAGATATTTATATGAAATGATTAAGAGTCTACATTAGCACAAACTTGAGCTAGTGAGCTAAATTCAAGACCGTGCATCTAGTAACACTTGAAGTCTAGACCCGGACCTTCTGTCCATTGGAGTGACTGAAGAAGTCATCAGGCCACACGTCCTTCCCGAACATGACATCATCATTGAGGTAGATGAACTTCTGAGACAGGYCTGGGATTCGGTGGATGTGGGTCTCAATGGCAGGGGAACTGAAGGTGGGCAGGTGGGTGTGGTTCTGGAAGACATCCTACACAGGAGAGACAATCATATTTCCTAACTAAAGGCCCAGAATTCTTCCTGTTCCGGTCACAACATCCATTATTTTCTGTTATTGTCAACAATCATGTGAGAGTAGTACTGTAGGTCTCAGGTGTACCTGGTGTGTTACCACGGTGACGCGGGGGTTGTCCAGGTTCAGCCAGGAGGGGATCTGCCCATTGGTCACGATGAAGATGTGCCGCACCCAGGGGGCGTGTCTCTCCACCGAGCGCAACGAATAGCGTAGCTCCTCGTTGTCCTCGAAGCGACTGGCCGAGACGTCCTCGTCCTGCTTGGACTGGGGGGGGCAGAGAGCAGAGCAGAGTGGTCTGAGACATGCTTTTACTATGCTCTGAAAAGAGACCAATCCAAAATGTTAGCACTACATGTCATTGTATTTTATCCTCACGGTCGAATAGGTAGAAAACAATGGAAGTTCTCCGTCCAGCAGTTCAGTTTCACTCAGTGATACCTACCTCACCATGAATGGACAGTGGAACTGCATTAAACAAGAGTTAGAGCTCCTCTTTACCTTGACATACACTGTTGATCTTCCCTGATATATAGTGAGTGACGGGTCAGAGGCAGAGTGAGGTTTTACCTGTGTGATGGCTGTCAGGTCCCAGAAAAGATAAGCAGCGCTGATGGTCAGCTCTTTCCCGTCCAGGGTCAGGTTCTTTTTGGCCTGCTGGGTCAGGTCAGTAAAGTCCTGAGGGCTGTTCAGATGGAGCAGGGCGATACTGGCCTCCGTATACAGCTGGAACTATGGGAGAGAGAGAGACAGAAACACAAACATGTCAGTGTGGCACCAGAGACAGCAGATGCTACTCAGCATAGCAGCGCCATGAGAAAACAATTCAAAAATCACAGCCTTTATCTGGAGCCAAGGACACAACCTCCACAACAAGACAAACAGACATCAAGCCAGATATATTTTTATGAACCACTTTGGACATAGTGGCCATGTCAAAGGTTATATGACGCGGGGCCTAAAATCTATTATTGTGACTTTGGTTACCGCTCCTGTCTCTGGGAAGAATTCCGTGTGACAGGTATGACAAAGCCACCACACGACGGGTGCATACACAGACTACTAGGCTGAACGTGAGCTGGGTTCAAAGCAATTTGATTTTGATGTTGACCTATAACCTCTGACCCGTGGCCAGTTTAAAGGATGGACCACATCAAAGCAGAGGACTCGTCACCACCAACCACTGTACCCTTCAAGAGAGAATACCCCACAGCCATGCCTGTGTGGATAATACCCCACAGCCATGCCTGTGTGGATATGGGAACGAGAGTGAGTGTGAGCGAGTGTGCGTGTGTGGCAGAGAGGGAGGGAGGGTTCGAAGGAAGGAAAGAGTGTGGGGGGGGGGGTCTTGGAAAGTTCTGTGATGTCATTTCTGTGTGGGGGAGCTGGTATTGATCTCAGGGTTGGAATGGAATGCATGGCTCGGTATCCTTGCATGTGTCATCTCAGTCGTTGTGTACGTGTGTCATCTCAGTCGTTGCCTCATGACCATCGATCCCGACTCCCTCATCTCCTTAGTCCCTAGCCTTCCAGACAACCCACAAACCACTGAGCCAGAACCCAAACACCTTACTACTGCAAGTCTCCCTCTCAGCCATTGACATGCTTTTTCTCTGCTCCTGTTGTTATATAAATCCCTAAGATGAAGCAGGGACAGCCAACTGGAGATCACATTTCCATTTTTATTAGCCCCTTTTATAGGAGCTGTTAACACACAGCGCCATGTGTCTGTACAAGTGCACGCACACACCATGTCACGGTAACACAAAAACAATAGTAAACATGGCTTTATATAGCTTTACTAGGAAAGGCATTGGCTATTGGCGGTAACATCAACATTCTCGTCCACATCTGCCTGTCAGCAGCCCATCAAAAGACACAGGCGTTTAGTTGAATTATTTAAGGTCATGTCATACCCGTTATCATGAGCCAATGTCAATAGTGACCAGAGGATCCAAACATCAGCTGTTCTTCCTCCTCCTATTTTATTACTGTTTAAAAACGTCATTAGTCAGTTGAGACAAAGGTGTATACGTACAAACCACAAATACACTAAAACCTTGAACCACATGCTCTGGAAGCAAAAAGCTGAAGCCTAAATATACCTAATCTGGGTAGCCCAAACCAAATATTGTGTGTATCACAAGAGTCTAACACACACCAGAGCCTAGTAAATATGCGTGAACACATGGTAAAATATTTCCACACAACTAAAAAGAGTCAGAGCAAGACATCACAGTAGTGTTGAGTGAGGGGGGAGGCTTCATAATGTCATAGGATCATCGATCCATCACCCCCCAGGTCTCAGACTCTACAGCAGGGATCATCAACTACATTCAGCTGATTTTGTTCTTGGGAGGATGGCTGGCGGGCCAGAACATAATTACAAATCATTTGTAGACTGCAAATTGACCGTAAGAAGCCCAAACAGATGTAATATTTGACTAAAACATCATTATAAACCTTGCTTGCGTTTGTATACGATCACGTGTCTCTATTAAGCGTGGGAATACTTGGGAACAAGTTTCCCCAAATTAAAAACACTTGGAGTTCATTTCCTGTTTTAACAGTGTTGAATCCAGTCTACTGCCCTTTGATACAATCTCTCTCCATCTTTCCCCACGGTCATTATCTTGCACTATCTGTTCAATACAAATCTGAAATTCCTAAAAAGGATATACATAAACAAAAAATGTAAGGATTTCCCACCAAAATAGTACTACTGTATGACTATCATGGCTTTGAATGTAGCTATACTTCACTGCTTCTATTTATTTACTATTTTAGTCTATTCCCTACAGACACACTAGCTGCACATTCTAACCTCGAGTACATAAACAATAGGCTATCCTATACAAGTTAGCTATAAATTAATAACACACAACACGTGTGAATGACAACATGCCAGTTAGAGGAACACACAAACGGAGGGCAGTATTTTCTAGTTGACAGTGTGAGCAGATGGGGGTCGTGGGGCAGCTTTCATCACCATTGCACTCAGTTTAACACTGTCTATAAATACTGTCCGTCTCTCAGCACCACCACCCTGCCCATCCCTCTCTCCCCCTCAGTCTTCTGCATCCTTCCCTCCATCTCTGCATTCTACCCATCCCCCTCTCTCTCTCTCTCTCTCTCTGCATTCTGCTCATCCCTCTTCACAGAATCGGCCCGACAGCACCAGCAAGACCTCTGAAACTGGATCCCTGCATTGTGCTACTGACAGACAGATGGACTGGGTGGGGAGGGGGGGGGGGGCCACCCAGCCTTCCGGAACCTCCTGTCCCCATACACTCTGCTTATAAAGGCTACCTCACCTGTGAGGGCTGTAGAAAGGTCTATGTGAGACAGAGGGAGTGAGTGGGTGGAATATAAAGAGAAAACAGAGGGGGATAGAGAAGGGAAGGTCAGTAAAATCCTGGTGACCTTTCAGTATGCTGCCTGCCACCACGCCACCCAAAACAGTTGTTCTAATGTTAACCCCCTTGGCCGCTCCCCAAGATAGGGTTTCCCCCTAATACCCTTCTGTTGTCACATGACCCCCGACGAGACAGAGAGAGACAGAGAGAGAGAAAGAGAAAAGAGAAGGAGAGAGGCAGTAGGAGGTGGATAAGGAGAGCTCACTGTAGTCATGAGGAGTCTGCAGATCACAGACACTTTCTGTTGTAGTGTAGGTTGACCAAGACCTTTTGTATTCATACTGTTTATTATTGTCCCAGCAGCACCAGGGTGACCATTTCTGATGTGCATTAGGCTGTTCAATTCCATACAGACAAAAGTACTTTTATGGATAGAATGTGACGTGTGGGCCCAGTGTTATTAGAAAAGGCTAATATACACTGAGGGTACAAAAACATTAGGAACATCTGCTCTTTCCATGAGAGACTGACCAGGTGAATCCAGGTGAAAGCTATGATCCCTTATTGATGTCACTTGTTAAATCCACTTCAATCAGTGTAGATGAAGGGGAGAAGACAGGTTTTAAAGAAGGATTTTTAAGCCTCGAGACAATTGAGACATTGAATTGTCTCAACAAAAGATTTGTGCCTTTGAACAGGGTATGGTAGTAGGTGCCATGCGCACCAGTTTGAGAGTGTCAAGAACTGCAATGCTGCTGGGTGTTTCACTCTCAACAGTTTCCCATGTGTATCAACAATAGTTCACCACCCAAAGAACATCCAGCCAACTTGACAACTGTGGGAAGCACTGTTGAGTCCATGTCGAGTCCATGCCCCAACTGATAGGCTGTTCTGAGTGCAAAGGGAGGTGCAACTCAACATTTGGAAGGTGTTCCTAATGTTTTGTACACTCAGTGTAGCTTTGTATGGATATAGTCTAACAATGCCTGTAGTGAGACAGAACTACAGTACAGTCTTTTTTTTACAGTACAGTTAACCATCACTGCATTGTTTTATTTTATWATCTCAGAGTAATCTGGCTTGTTACTGGCATTCCTCTTCCCGAAATATCTCAGAGTTCTGATTAGAGAAAATGATTAGATAGACAATCCGTGGCCAAACTAAACCAGGGCTCTTTACTACCATAATATCTGTTTAAAATAGATGGAGACCTCTTCTGCTTAAGTGTTATTACTTATTTAATTCGGTATAATTATATTGTTTATGTTTAAGGTCTGTGGTTATGGCAGACAGACAGTGTCTATGTTCAGTTTGAACACAATAGATTCTGTCTGGATCCTGTCTGATATACAAACGTTTGGAGCACGGCAATGACTAGCCTATCTTTCAAGTCATGATTCTGAGGTACAGCAAGGGTGACATCTTGTGGCTATATGAATATAGTTACATATTATATCTTATATTAATATATCCTGGAATTGTATACTCTTTTTTACTAAAATCTGCATTTCTCATTAAATGTAAATAAAATATGTTGTGGCATATCTGTGCCTGGTTAAGAAAACAACAAATGTGTTCATATGATAAAATGCCATACTGTATTTTGTGAAACACTGCCCTCTAGTGAAATAACAGATACAGCTCCCCGTCTAAAATAAATACAGTATTTGACTTAGCACTGTGTTTTCTTGATAGATTATGCCATTTTGTTTTCCTTTTTCCATCCAGGTTAGTCTTACCTGTTTGATCTTGCCAGTGACAACAGATGGCAGTTTGACTCTGAGCTGCTCTGTCTCCTTGAAGGATGCTGGGAAGCCACTGAGGTAGGCCAGGCTCTGCATGCGGACCAGACCTGGTGCTTCCTTATCTGTGGTCTACATGAGGAACAGCAGCACAGTAGCTTATCGTTACCATATGACTATGTGTTCATTTGCTTATTCATCCTTAAGTAAGGACCAGTGCATCCAAGTGGGGTAAATGCTCAATCATATAACTGCTGGAATCAGAACGGTCTTAGAAGTGTTAATTGCGTCTGGTGCAATAGAACTTCTAATAGCAGACTACAGAGTCAGGTAACTCACCAGGTAACATCTAGAGACAGAGCGCTTCAGAGCCTCACGGGGTGCGTCTGTGTAGGCCTTGTCCGCTATGGGAGGGAGGGAGGGGGAGAACAGAGAGCCATACAGAGAGAGCCATACAGAGAGGGCCATACAGAGAGGGCCATACAGAGAGGGCCATACAGAGAGGGCCATACAGAGAGGGCCATACAGAGAGGGCCATACAGAGAGAGCGAGAGATTTTGCTGTGATGACATGATTGGTGTTCTCGTACTGAGTGGGAAGCAGAATTGTGAAGTGAAATAGCATGTGTGTAGAGTGCCAGTTGGGAGTGTTTGTTTCAATGACTCTTTACCATCAGCCTGAGAGTGAAAGATGACCACAGACACTGTGGTGGAGGGGTGGAGGGGCTTGGCCACTTGCAGCAGCAGCTTGGCGGCGGAGAAGGAGGGCGAGAGCGATGGCAGCTCCTTCAGAGTGACGTTGGCTGGCARAGCCGGGTCCAGGGCTAGCATGGGCGCTATGATACAATGGGACAGCAGACATTCTGGCTTCACACTGCAAACAGAAACACAGACATATAAAGAGAAAGACAAAAGGTCACAAAACATCAAGATGGTGTCCACAACTCCAATCCAACATCACTACTTCTATCAAACCACTATGGCTAGTGCAAAACCCTGCTCTGTCTTGCTGCAGTTTGTACCACTTGCACAAGGCTTCCTTTGTGCTGTGGTTGCATCTCACGCCTTAATGTCTGTGGTCATAAGCCACCTGTTGTTGCAGATTGGTCGACAACACTGAGACCCATTCTCACAAACACTCAGTTGAGAGACAAACAGGAAATACCAGCAATGATGTCAAAACCCTTGATCTAAGACAACCGTAGTTTGTGTCTCAATAAGATGGTTCATCATCAACTCCCTGCCCTTAGCGTTTGGAAGCATCCATATTGAGCTAGATATGTAAAGAATCTGTGTGAAAACCACAGTAAATCTACAGTAATGTACAGGTGTTTCTATCTTATCACTCACCTGTCCTTCGGCAATTCAGTCGGATCACTTGCATTCTTCCCCAGCCGTTCCCTATGGTGAGAAACAGTCCAGAAAGTCAATGCACTGATCCATTAACGCATGGAATGTTTTGTTGGGGAATGTTCTAGTACTGTGATTGGAAATCGACCTTTGAGCTAACAGAATCTCCCTCTGGCAATATTAGTTAACTACATATTTGGTCCCCTAGTCTACACAACAGGACGAATGGGAACGATTAAATCATGTAATGTGAATAAGTACCCGCTTCCTTTACGTGCTAATGACATTCAGCGGACCACTGTAACCCTCTCTCCATCAGCCATTTACCAAAACAAATATGTTCAGCTTGCATTCACGTAATACTATTTCTGTAGCCGAACGTGTGTGACGTGTAACTGAAGTCCCGGTGACCATGTGCAGTACCTCAGTGTTCTCTGCTCTTCCTTCAGCTGCTCTCTCACACCACGTAACTGCTTCATCAGGTCGGTGTCCGTGCCATTCACCCAGGTGTACACCACATCTATGGGCATGGGCTGGCACAGCCTACAGCGGCACAACACCATAGAGAAGGTACACATCAATTTCAAATCAGTAAACAGACAAAAGGAAGGATATGGAGTAGTGAATTGAGACAGTGAAACACTGGTTATCCCTGTAGTGGATAGAACTTGGGCAGGGAGGGTTACTCACCGAGTCTGGAATGATTTCCCAGCTACATTGTCTCTATACGAGTCAAACAGTACATGGTACTGATCCCTACTCCACTCTACTACCACCTACACACAGAGAGGGGGATGATATTATTAACCACTGAATGTATTGTATACTTCTACATAACCAGCCAGAACAGGCCGTGCCTTACTTAACTTAGTGTAACGTCTCACACACACACACACACACACCACACACCACACACCACACACCACACACCACACACCACACACCACACACGTTAACTGCTGCATCATTGCGTTTGACAAGGGTTAGCTTGTTAGCTAGCTAAGCTACTTACTTCTCCAAACTGGAAGGCAGAGACCATCATGAGGACTATCCCTCCAAAGCAGAGGTACAGTCCATAGCGATGGGACAGACAGGTGTAGGTCTGTCTCTGCAAGAGTTTCAGTACTGAATTGATTATCACCATGGTTCTCCTTTGCAATCCATATCTCTTCAGTCATTCACCGAAGACGCAGGAGCATATCGGAGTTAATATAAAATAAACAATACAAAACGAAAGATGTCTTCTTTGTCACATGACACCTAGCAAAAACTGTCAAAGCACATAACCAAACATTGCACTTCCTTTATGGTGATGATGCGCCTTGACTCAAATGTTCCGGGTGCTGCTTTAAAAAAAAACTCTATAGCGCCCTCTATCGACTAGGAGGAGTTGTGCTATACATTGTCCTATGCATAGAAATACACTGAATATACCAAACATTAGGAACACCTTCCTAATATTGAGTTTCTTTCCCCATTTGCCCTCAGAACAACCTCAATTAATCAGGGCATGGACTATTTTATTTATTGTTATTTATTTTATCAGTTTAAGTTGACTGAGAACACATTCTCATTCACAGCAACAACCTGGGGTCTGTAACAGGGGAGAGGAGTGGGGATGAATGAGCCAATTGAAAGCTGCGATGATTAGGTGGCCATGATGGTACGAGGGCTAGAGAGGGGAATTTAGCAACCACAGAGAGTCAGGACACCCGTTTAACGCCCCAACCCGAAAGACGGCACCCTACACAGGGCAATGTCCCCAATCACTGCCATGGGGCATTGGGATATTCTTTTAGACAAAGGATAGAGTGTATCCTACTGGTCCTCCAACACCACTTCAAGCAGCATCTGGTCTCCCATCCAGGACCAACCCTGCTTAGCTTCTACAACATCAACAACACAAAGGAGCTGATCATGGACTTCAGCAGACAGCAGAAGGAGCACGCCCCCATCCACATCAATGGGACCGCATTGGAGAAGGTGAAAAGCTTCAAGTTCCTCGGCGTACACATCACTGACAATCTGCACCGCCCGCAACCGCAGGGCTCTCCAGAGGGTGTTGCTGTCAGCCCAACGCATCACCGGGAGTACACTGCCTGACTATCAGGACATCTACAGCACCCGGTGTAACAGGAAGGCCAAGAAGATCATCAAGGACCTCAGCCACCCGAGCCACGGCCTGTTCACCCCGCTATCATCCAGCGAGTTCAGTACAGGTGCATCAAAGCTGGGACCGAGAGAATGAAAAACAGCTTCTATCTCAAGGCCATCAGACTGTTAAATAGCCATCACAAGCCGGCCTCCACCCATTACCCTGMCCTGAACTTAGTCACTGTCACTAGCATGCTACCACCCAGTTACTCAACCCTGCACCTTAGAGGTTGCTGCCCTATGTACATAGACATGGAATACTGCTCCCTTTAATCATGTTTACATACTGTTTTACACATTTCATATGTACTGTATATACTGTGTTCTAGTCAAGGCCATCCTATTCAACTAGTGCTGTACATATACTATTCTATCCACATATTCTTCAGATATACTACATATTCTCTCCACATACTGTCCATAATGTCTATACTCCGGACTCCGACATTGCTCATCCTAATATTTCTATATTTCTTAATTCCAATCTTTTACTTGTAGATGTGTGTGTATTGTTGTGTATAGTTAGATATTACTGCACTGTTGGAGCAAGGAACACAAGCATTTTACTACACCCATAATAACATCTGCTAAATATGTGTATGCAACCAATACGATTTGATTTTGATTTGACAAGGAGATGAAAGCATTCTGCAGGAATGTTGGCCCATTTTGACTCGATTGCCTCCCACAGTTGTGTCAAGTTGGCTGGATGTCCTTTGGGTGGTGGACCATTCTTGATACACACAGAACACTGTTGAGCGTGAAACACCCAGCAGCGTTGCAGGTCTTGACTCAAACCGGTGTGCCTGGCACCTACTACCATATCCCGTTCAAAGGCACAATCTTTTGTCTTGCCCATTCACCCTCTGAATGGCACCCAAACACAATTGATGCCTCAATTGTCTGAATGCTAAAACATCATTCTTTAACCTGTCTCCTCCCCTTCATATACACTGATTGGAGTGGATTTAACAAGTGACATCAGTAAGGGATCATAGCTTTCACCTGGATTCACCTGGTCAGTCTATGTCATGGAAAGAGCAGGTGTCCTTAATGTTTTGTATACTCAGTGTAGAATGTATGCATCCCTCTGCAGGCCTACCCACTCAGATTATAATGAATAATGAAAGAAAGAAAGAAAGAAAGAAAGAAAGAAGAAAGAAAGAAAGAAAGAAAGAAAGAAAGAAAGAAAGAAAGAAAGAAAGAAAGAAAGAAAGAAAGAAAGAAAGAAAGAAAGAAAGAAAGAAAGNGAAAGAAAGAAAGAAAGAAAGAAAGAAAGAAAGAAAGAAAGAAAGAAAGAAAGAAAGAAAGAAAGAAAGAAAGAAAGAAAGAAAGAAAGAAAGAACGAAAGAAAGAAAGAAAGAAAGAAAGAAATCCATTTTGGTTCAGAAGAGGATGACAAAAAAAATGGTGTTCGTGTGTGTAGCCATTTTATGTAAAGCTGTGCGTCTTATTTTCTGTTACATGCGGAAATGATCTGAAGAGGTACCGAAGTCAGCCCACACTCAACATGACTGAAGTGCAATACTGTCTAGACCACGTGATTGCAAAATAACAGTTTACAGTATAGTTTACAGTAAGAGATGTCACTTTTTAGGTGGCCGATTAGACAAATTCTAATATTACTTCAAATCTAAACTCTGAGAAATATTGACAGAGGGGTTTTACCTGTCAGTATTCTGCATCGTATTTAGTCTTTATAACTTGCACCAAGGTCGATCTGTCTGCATGGTAACTTTTCCTTATTGCTGACAAAATGTTTTGGTTCATGGAGGGAATATGCTTTTTACCAACTTTTTTGGTAATCTGGTCATCTAGCACGTTTATTGTTTCCTACCTAATTGCATTGTTCGAGCATGATGTGGATGTTATCTTCCCGTATATAAGGTAAGATTATGAATATTTATCAGCAGCCTGAGCATTTTTATTTTCCACGAACTTGCCGTTCTTCATTAAACCGTAATAATAGCGTTTACTTATTATTATTTAAATCAGTGGGGGTATTGGAAATAATGTTTCTTTATTTCCACTCATCGAAACCGGCGATATTAACGGAAATCATATCGCATTTTATTTTGCAACAAAAATAAATCAGTTTCGTTTTCCCCACCACAATTGAACGCTGTACTTGGCTGGTTCCCAGTTCACAGCTGTGTAGTCTACAGCGTAGGGGCCTGTAATGTCTGGTGTGTGTCCTCACTTGACATTTAAACAGCTTTGTTTATTGAGCAGATAGACATTTAACACATATGCAAACTAAACATTACTAGGCATAGATAAAGAATAATGGTTTTACTAATTAGCGCTCTATTCAAACTATTCTGTAGATATACCTGAATTATTTGTTTGTCATCAAATGGTATGGTTTCACAATTTAAATGCAATTGTCTATTTGGTTAATAGATTATGCCAATGGTATGATTTTGCTTTTATTACATTTTTTGATTTAATTTAATAACAAATTATATCACTTTCTGTTCAGTTATAATTTTATGTGTATAATGATTTTTTTATATAATGTATTCTTAAAAGTAAATCCAGATTATGTAAAATTACTTCCAGACATGGCATTAATACACACATTAACCCTGAACTATTCTTTCTTTAGTGACACTGGGGCTGAACCCCCAGAGAGCTGTGTCTTTGGCTTGATGACGGTCATCACTGCATTTGCAAGTGAGCACAGAAAGACACTAAAACCATGAAAGGGCTTTTTGTCTTAGTGTAACGGGATAGTTCAGCCAAATTACATATTTGGTTTCCTTACCCTGTAAGCAGTCTATGAACCATATATGACAGCAATCCATGCTTTGGTTTAGTTTCCTTGGCACTGTTTCCACATGCTAATGTCATGGGACGATATTAGCATTTTTTCATGTATCATGTTCAAATCATCTATAAGTGAATTTGTTGAGCTTCACACTTAACTTTAGATACTTCTGGATGATTTGGACATGACACCCGAAAAATACTAATATTGGTCCCATGATTTAAATGGGATTTGTGCCACAAATGCTGAAACATTAGCATGTGGAAACGGTGCTAGAGAAACTAAACCAAAGCATGATTTGCTGTCACACCTTGTCCATAGACTGCTTACAGGGTAAGGAAACCAATGTGTTATTTTGTCATTTGGGTGAACAATCCCTGTGAGAAACTCCATGGGTTTTTCCAGGTCAGACACAGTGCCAAGAGCTTTATTCACACTTCCCATTTTTTGAAAATGAAAGCAGAAATTCATGGTTAGACGGGGCTGGGATAAATGGTATGATATTGTATTATTACGTTTCACTTCAATATGTTTGTTTTTCTTTGTTACCTCTTTTTTAAGTTGCAAATAAATAAATAAATATTACAGCAGGTTTCACATATGCTACAATAGTCTACTGTGAGCGTATACTGTCTAAATGTGAAAAGTGCTAATAAAAACGTTCACGCCATGTGCCATGACAATTCCTCTCCAGGTACGGCCACCATGTATGCCAGATACAAGTTTGTGGAGAAGCTCAATGAGACAGCAGGTGGTGTGCCCCCAGTGTTGAACCAGGCTGCTTTCTGGATTGGAACGCTCTCTTGTTTGGGGATGTGTTTTGTCGCTACTTTCCAGGTAGGTTGCCACGGAGCACAAACATCAGTTCAACAACTAGTTTTGATTCACATTTGGCTGAGTTGTCAACTAACTTGAATTCAACAAAAAATGTCACCATCCCATTGGGCACAGAAGTCAATTCAATTTGCCTATTCAACTTTGATTCAACCAGTGTGTGCCCAGTAGGATGTAATTGGATTTAAGATAAAAGTTGGGTGAAATCCAATCAGTTTTCCATGTTTATTCAATATCATCACATTGAATTTCTTTCTTTAAAATGATATGGAAACAACATTGATTAAACCAGTTTTTGCCCAGTGGGTTGTCACCCCTTTAGTGAGAAGATGGAGGGGTTTTGTACCATTACCAAGTGACAGTGTGATATTCCATACATGATCTCTCTGGCGTGTTCTTTTTCCCCAGGAGACAACGATTACGGCAGTTCATGATGCAGGTGCATTACTCTTCTTTGTTTCTGGTGTTCTGTACACCATCCTCCAGTCCATCATATCCTATAAGGCCTTCCCCTATGGGTGTTCCTTGGCCTTGTGTCGTATGCGCACAGGAATTGCAACCATTGCCTTCCTGGCAGTTTTCCCCAGTATCCTTGAAAACAATAGTAACCCCTGGTGTCTAAATGATTTTAATCATGAATGATCATTGTTTTATCAAAGAAAATATCTCCTTAATTTTCCATCCAGCTGTTGTCTGTGCTGTCTTTGTGACACAAACCACAATGCATAGAGAAACAAAAGACGAGGTACAGTATGAGCACATCTTTACCAAGAACACCACTAACGTAACAACAAAGATGGACGACATTCTGGATCCGTATAGGCTTTATAGGCCAGAGAAGCTATACGTACCAATATCAGTCTCTATCTGACTCTTCCTGTCATTACAGGACTATGTGTTCCATCTGGTGAGTGCTGTGAGTGAGTGGATCGTGGCCTTCAGCTTCATCTTCTTCTTCTTCACCTACATCCACGACTTTAAAGTGAGTTTTCAGTCACCGCTCTGTCATTGTGGTGGGAATGATTTTTCTTTTCCTTTATTTGAGTGTTTTTATTTCTCTTTGTTCTGTTTCTTACAGAAGTTCACTCTGAAGCTGAGAACAGAGTTTGTGGACTATTCCTGATGAAGCATTGATTTGAATCTTTTAATCTGAATATTTACTAAATCAAATGTATTTTTTCTACTTTTATAAAGCAAATGTATATGAGATTATCTGAATGGTATGATTTATTTCTTTATACTGTATCCATTGCAACATAACCTCAGTCTTAACGGTTAACCACAAAACAAACACATCCTGTGACATCCTGTGACATCCTGTGACATCCTAGATTAATGAAAGCGTTAACCCATTGTTCATCATCTGGTAGTAGAAAGGTCAGTATTATGCAAGAAAATCACAAGATCAAGTTAATATAGAAACTTAATTTAACCCATCACCAGTTTATGGATAGAGGCTGTATGTACTCTTACCTACTCCAAGGTTCATCGTTTGATACTACTATGTAAATATTTTTCTAGTTAGGTATTTTGCTCAAGGGTATTGAGGAGGCATATCTATGGTATACCTTTGTAATAAAGTAACTCAAAATACATACAGGGCTATGTGTGACGTATTTCTATGTTCCAAACACAGTGTTTGAATGATAAGGCGGCCACATATCTTTAGCCAAAATGTGTTATTTATTTTTCAGGCTAAACTGCATAAACACTACAGGCCATACTTGTGAACATTAGAAAAAGTTTAAGTTCAAGGTTAAGTTTAAGCATCAGCCAATTAAAATCGTTGACATAGTGGCAAGTGATCAAAGTCTACATATTAGCTGTTCCCATTACATACAGTTTGTTTGCACATTTTGCACTATGCTAACCTCACCAGGTGGCTGTGATAATTTCCTGTAGGAAATACCCTATCAGCCAATTCAAATCGTTGATGTAGTTGGACGTGTTCCAACACTTGTTCATGGAAGCGTACTTAACTGTAGTACAACAGCGCTTACTGATAATCAAAGAAACTACATCACAAGTGTTTGACTGACTGGTCAAATTGCTCTCTGTGTAGATTTGTGGCAAGGGTTCAATCAATCAATCAATTTTATTTTATATAGCCCTTCGTACATCAGCTAATATCTCGAAGTGCTGTACAGACACCCAGCCTAAAAAAAAAGGGTTCAAATCTCACTCAAGTTTTTGTCCGCCTTTGAAATGTAGCATTACATTTACTGTGTTAGTGTGTTGAGAATGGACATAGCCTACAGCCAACAGCTTGAAAAGGAAGATTAATAACAATAATTAATAATTCATGATTGTAGTTTGCACTCTCGTTATCATCCTACAGGTGGCTGTATTGCAGTTATTTTAAAGAAGTTTGTCATGAGTCCGGACTCGAGCCCACGCTAGTCTTTAATTAATGGAGGAAGACACTTGACTGTATCAGTATCAGATTGTGAATTATTTATATTTGAAAAGGTCATCTAACTCTCTGGTTAGCATTTTATGTACTATAGGAACTCAATAATATAGCTATAGCCTACATTCATTCACATCAGATAGTGTCCGCCTTTTGCTATATAAACTATTAATGCACATGTAACTTTGTATGGTATACCTCAATTCGACAATGTTTGCGATAGGCTATTTGTGAAATCAATGTAAAAATGCAGACCGACACATAGGCTACTGGCACTGCTACATACATAATCATCACTACTATAGTATAGGCCAGTGGCGCAACCTTCACTGGGGACGGGGGGACGGACATGTATCCCCCACATTCTGAAATGTCATTTTTGTCCCCCTCAGTTTTATAGTTGGAATGTGATACAAAACAAGGGAACGGTGTGCTTTAGGACCATGCGGACGGCTAAGCTGTTTGGAGTCTTTATGGATAATAAAATATATATTGTGGCAGACCAGGGGGTTTGGTCAAGACTTTTACACAGATCAGACACAGACAGACAGACAGAGTAGGATTAGCTCGGTTTCAAGGGTGTTTATTAATATAATAATTCAAAAAGAAAAGGATAGGTCTCCCCCAAGAGACCCTCTCCGGGATACCATCTTCTGGGCTCCGGGTCTTGCTGTATCCTGTCGGGATCAAAACTGYAMTCACTCCTGTTACCTCTGTAACCATCCCCAACTATACGGGAGTCCTTTCTTCCCCCACTCTCTCCCYGTGTGCTGCCCTTCTGGCAGCTTTATGGGCCTTGCACAGCTGGTGCGCAATCAGCCCTTGATTACTCACCAACTCCCAATCAGCCCCAATTAGTCTTGGCCGGAAAACCCGTCGAGACCTGGCATGTCCAGCAGATGGAGCCATCGCCTCGTGATGTATACACCGTCTGTCACCAGGCCTCGACGAGTCTCCCCCTGGTGGCTGACCTGCTGTACACCACAATATATATTATGTCCCCCTCCACTTCTAAAACCAATGTTGCGCCCCTGGTATATTACATACATGTGTAGCAGTGGAGGCTCCTCAGAGGAGGAAGGGAGGGGTCCATTTAAAAAGTTATAATTTTTTGATAAAACTACTAAATATAATCACATCACCAAATAATTGATTAAAACACACTATTAGTCTACAGTAGCCTCAACAGCACTCTGTAGGGTGGCATCATGGTGTAGCCGGAGGACAGCTAGCTTCCGTTCTCCTCTGGGTACATTGACTTCAATACAAAACCTAAGAGGTTCAAGGTTCTCACCCCCTTCCATAGACTTACACAGTAATTATGACAACTAATTTGACAACAAATTATGACAAAGGTAAGTATTGTGAAAAAAAATCACAAGATCAAGTTCATCTAGACACTTAATTTCACGCATCACCAGTTTATGGAAAGAGGCTGTATATACACTTACCTACTCCAATGTTAATTGTTTTATATTAGAATGTAAATATTTTCCTAGTTAGGTATTTTGCTCAAGAAAAACTCTTGTTTCTCATGGTATTGAGGCATATCTATGGTATATCTTTGTAATAAAGTAACTCAAAATACATACAGGGCTACTTTATGTGTGAAATATTTCTATGTCCCAAACACAAATCCCAAATAGTGTTTGAATAAAATGATGTCCACATTTTTAGGCAAAATGTGTTCTTTATTTTTCAGGCTAAACTGCATAAACACACAGATCTCAATGCTGCTTGCCTTGCGCTTGTGAACAAAGTGCTTTCCAGTCTAACACCTCTCCATCTACCCTCTTTCATAATCAATTGAAAAACTYCYATCACTGCAGTGTTCTGTCCAGAGACGACTACAAACAATGTGAAGATGATTTGGATCTCTGAGCATTTGTTTGGATAAAAGGGATGTTGTATAAAACTCTCTTGACTTAAAGGCCAAGGCATAATGCCTTCACAACAGTGGGATCCAAGGGCCTGAAAGGCTTGCTAACATGGTTAGATCTGGGATTAAGTTGCATCATTTTAGAAGATTGAGGTGAATTCACATTAGGTACTACTGCAATACACAGTACCATTGCAATTGACACATTGCTCACAACTAGTGGTGTTTTTTCCCATGATATATTTACCCAAAAGTGCAATTTCCTTAATTTGTTCTTCACATTGTTCACTCCAGGAACAGTTACATTTCGCAGCTTAATGTCTCAATTAAAAATGACGAATCGGCCAGAGAACAGTCAACATTTCTGCATGACATTCTTCATACAGCAGTTGTAGTGTAAAGCAGTACTCATCAAATGTTGTCAAACATTATTATGGAAATGATACAACATATCCCCCTCTCACAAGTGTAACATGCAGACATCACTGTCAAAATAAAACAAATGTGACTAAAGCACAATTACATTTTTGTCTTTTAGCAGACACTCTTATCCAGAGCGACTTACAGGAGCAATAAGTGCCTTGCTCAAGGGCAGACAGATTGTTGACTCGGGGATTCCAACCAGCAACATTCCGGTTACTGGCTCAACTCTCTCAACCGCTAGGCTACCTGCTGCCACACAATCTCTTTCAAAGGCATTACAATGTTCACATGATATTGACAAAAGGGGCAGAGGCATGTWTGCCCAGGTGCAGTCTAAAGGAAAGAATGATCAATTACTAATCGATTATCTGGTTGATACTTTCCATGGTTGTCATTCCATCTGTTTTACTGCTAAACTACATAAAGACACACCATGTCCAATCAAATGTTTCAGGAGAAGAAATGGAAACAAAAATATAACATCCACAAGATCAGTGGCTGACCTGGATACAAACATGATCAAACTCTTTCTCGTTTACATTCACTCAATCTACAATGCATTTCAGATACTTAATCTGCCTGCTTTTGTMAGTCCCATGCCTCCCTGGAGATCATCCACAGAAGTGGGACTTTGTCTGGTAGCACTGTAGTTCTGCCTGTCAAGCACACACTGGCATCTARTCCWTCTGTGCCCCTGCAGCAGCACAGTGGAAAAGGCCTGGAGCACAGATGACAGGGAAGGAAGTTCCCTATAGGCAGCTTCATGGCTAAAACAGCAGATCAATCGCTGAAAGATGAGTCACTGCCATCGTCACTGTCATCATCTTGATCTAGTGTGTTCTTTTTGACGGCATCAGGCACAGGTGCATCTGGTGTGCTGCAAACAGAAACATGTATTCGAAGTAACAATGGTGATTCCTACATGTAGGACCACCATTTTGTCATCAGAAAGATTCAGATGTGGGGTATAAAACAAAACGTATTGGATTACGAGGTATGAGAATACAGATATTTCAAAGACGTAATGTAAGCACACTCACTCAAGCAGGTTTGGATCCAAACCTTCCTGGACCATTTTATTCTTTATCGCCATAACTGGAACACCCTGTTTTTGGATAGTTTTCTACATTACTGATTTAATTGAACAGATGTCATATTCTGTAGAAATGTGAAAATGTATAGAGACCCACCACTTGCACCATCTTGAGATATCTGGCATAGCGTGGGTCCTTGGCCACAGTCATCCTATTGTCTCCTGCTGCCTCTGCTGCTCTTGGGTCTGGTATGTTTGGAGAGGCCTACAAGAGAGTCAATACTGCAATTCAGTATTTCCATCATGCACAAATATACCAAGTCTTTAAGTTAATGTTCAATCAAAATGGATATGTTGAAATCCCAGGAGGTTGGTGGCACCTTAACTGGGGAGGACAGGCTTGTGGTAACGGCTGGAGCGAAATCAGTGGAATGGTATCAAATACATCAAACATGGTTTCCAGGTGTTTGATGCCGTTCCATTTTCTCCCAGTCTCCCTTGCAGATTTTCTCAAGCGCTGTTAAGTTAGATGGGGAGCGGCGGTGAACAGCAATCTTCACGTCTTTCCACAGATGTAATGGTATTCAAGTCTCGTCTTTGGCTGGGCCACTCAAGTACTTTGACTGTATACTTAGGGTCATTGACCTGTTGGAACGTAAATCATTGCCCCAGTCTAAGGCCGTTTGCAGGTCGTCCACCATGCTTCACAGTAGGGATGGTGTTAGACGGGCGATGAGCTGTGCCTGGTTCTCTCCAGATATAGCGCTTTGCATTTAGGCCAAAGAGTTACATTTTTGTCTCAGATCACATAATCTTTTATCTTATGATCGCAGTCTTTCAGGTGCCTTTTTGCAAACTCAAGGTGTGCTGTCATGTGCCTTTTTCTCAGGAGTGGCTTCCGTCTGGCCAGATTGGTGAAGTGCCGTAGAGACTGTTGTCCTTCTGACAAGTTCTCCCATCTCAACCAAGGAACTATGCAGTTCTAGCAGAGTGGTAATTTGGTTCCTGTGACCTCCCTGGCCAAGGTCCTTCTTGCCCGTTTGGTCGGACGACCAGCTCTAGGCAGAGTCTTGGTAGTTCCATATTTTTTCAATTTCCCAGTTATGGAAACCACTGTACTGTTGAAAACTTTCGACACTCTAGAAATAGTTTCAAACCCTTCCCCAGATATATGCCTCATCACAATTATATCTTGGAGCTCTATGGACTTCATGGTACAGTTCCTGCTCTGACATGCACTGTCAAATGTTGGACCTTACATAGACAGGTGTGTTTCTTTCTAAATCATGTCCAAACAATTCAATTGGCCACAGGTGGACTCCAATCAAGTTACTGACATCTCAAGGATTGGCTGCACCTGAGCTCAATTTGGAGTGCATGAGACAAAAAAAGATTTAATTCATTTGGCATTCAAGCTGTAACACAAAATGTGGAATAAGTCAATATGTATGAATACTTTAAGGCAATGTATGTGTGTGAGTGTGTGAGGGGGGTACCTCAGGWGGYGGCAATGGCACAGCCAAAGCTATAGGGGTCTCTGGTTGACTTGGGACCACAACTGCGACTGGACCATTGACCTCTGTAGCTGGCCGCTGACCAACACCCGCCACCCTGACATCCTCCAAACCAGGAATAGAGGATAGCTACATAGAACAAAATCACCATGTACTGACATTATCATATTGGTATGCCCAGAGCAGCAAAACACATAACAGTACAACAACATCAAAGACAGAGTAAAGTCCTATCTTATTGTATACAAAACACATACCTTTGCTTCCAAAATGCTGAGGGTAGTTTCAATCTGCTGTATCCGAAGAGATATGCATGCAAGTTTCTCTTCGCAAACTGTCGAAAAACGATTGAGGAACCGAACAGTGTGCACAATGAACTGGTTGAGATAGGCAACGACTCTCCTCTGTTGTATGGCTGGGACCTGTGACCATATCATTCAGTATCATGGAAAAACTGCAATGTTTATTTACTTACAGAGATGGGGAGTTCAAACACATTTACTACACATACTCATTAGATACAACATTTAYTTGATTACATTATTTGGCTGGGAGTCATTCAGCTTGTTTACAAAACAAGCTAAAGCTATCATGGCTAATTTAGCTACAGTASCCACCAAGATATCTTCGGCTACGGAAACCACTCACCTTGGTCAGATCTATTCCCGATCCCACAATCGGTAAACCGTCCTCGTCCATGTTTTTATCGTTTTGGCAAACTAACGGTCAACTCGCTATTACTTTGTTTAATAGTAATATTTTACTGACAATCTGCAAAAGAGAGATGGGAATTGTAATACGCTTCATGTGACTTCACTGTGATCCAAAACGGACGTCATTATTATTCTGCTCTTCCGGGTATATCAGCCAATGAGGTGCTTAGTTTTTCTTCTTCTTTATTGGAAATCAAAATGAACCCAAGGCTGAAGGTGCATACCTCCATCACCTGAACTGGAGGGTTAACAGTTCATTGCCACAAATGCAGTGTGTTCAATACACCACAAGGAGGGAGTACAGTATAATGGTTAATAAATGTGCAGCGTCTCAAAACAAGCCCCAATTATGTTGATCCAGGCAAGGAGGACTTAGTTACTGTAATATGGTTTGCAGAGATGATRAGTTAATGGATAAAGCCATCATACACAAATTATTTGACAACTTAATTTTGATGGCGCCTCAGATTCTATAGTATTTTGGAGACAACCCACAATGTGAGTGTACATGTGTTGCATTGGATCATGCCTGATTAGTTGTGAACTATTACTACATAGGAAAGCAGCAGAACCAATGAAAAACAAAACAAAGGAAACCGAAAATGCTGTCCAACGACCTCAATCTGAACTCTAAAACGATTCCAAYCGTTTGATTTGAATGGACTTGTCTGAAATAAGAGCCCYTTAAACCTGATGTCAGCCAGAAATGAAACCCTCTAACCTGACCTAAGAGCAAACTGTAGCCATAGTCCATGCCTAGTACTGCCCACCTGATCGTAAACAAGTCTGAAAGCCCAGTACATGCCAATTCAACCTAGTTCAACAGGCAGGAAGAGTCTCTGCCCGGTTTCAAACAAAATTGTTATGATGCTTCTACACCTGCATTGCTTGCTGTTTGTGGTTTTAGGCTGGGTTTCTGTACAGCACTTTGAGATATCAGCTGATGTAAGAAGGGCTTTATAAATACATTTGATTTGATTTGATTTATGAATAACTCAACAAAAAAATCTAAGGTGACCTCCTGAGTCAGACCCTATCCAGAGAGTGTTGGGAGCAGATCACTTTTTAAACCAGCAGCATATTGATTTATATGGGACTGTAATTGCTTCAGTGTGTCCTGGATGACTCCCCCATAATTGAGGCCTGGCAGAGCCTCTTCCCTGGACATACTCTGAGCCAGGCAGCTGGCAGAGGAGTACCGCACCCACTCCCCTCCCCCTCTCCTCCCTACCTTCCGCCAGGGAGTGAGCAGTGGATGGTTACCCCCTTACCCCCAAGCCACTCTATCATATCGTGAGGAGTGAACTGCTCTGTCAGAGCTTCCTGTGCTTGGCCCTCCTATGTTGAACATAATAAACGGCTCCCTATCCACCGGATGTGTACCAAACTTACTAAAAGTGGCAGTAATAAAGCCTCTCTTGAAAAAGCCAAACTTTGACCCAGAAAATATAAAAACTATCTGCCTATATTGAATCTCCCATTCCTCTCAAAAATGTTAGAAAAAGCTGTTGCACAGCAACTCACTGCCTTCCTGAAGACAAACAATGTGTACAAAACGCTTCTGTCTGGTTTTAGACCCAATCATAGCCCTGAGACTGCACTCGTGAAGTGGGTAAATGACCTTTTAATGGCGTCAGACCAAGGCTCTGCATCTGTCCTCGTGCTCCTAGACCTTAGTGCTGTTTTTGACACCATCGATCATTACATTCTTTTGGAGAGATTGGAAACCCAAATTGGTCTACACGGACAAGTTCTGGCCTGGTTTAGATCTTCTCCGTTGGAAAGATATCAGTTTGTTTCTGTGGATGGTTTGTCCTCTGACAAATCAACTGTATGTTTTGGTGTTCCTCAAGGTTCCGTTTTAGGACTACTATAGTTTTCACTATATATTTTACCTCTTGGTGATGTAATTATGTAATTCAGAAACATAATGTTAACCTTCACTGCTATGTGGACAATACACAGCTGTACATTTCGATGAAACATGGTGAAGCCCCAAAATTGCCCTCCCTGGAAGCCTGTGTTTCAGACATAAGGAAGTGGATGGCGGAAAATTTACTTTTAAACTCGGACAAAACAGAGATGCTAGTTCTAGGTCCCAAGAAACAAAGAGATATTCTGTTGGATCTGACAATTCATCTTGATGGTTGTACAGTCGTCTCAAATAAAACTGTGAAGGACCTCGGCGTTACTCTGGACCCTGATCTTTCTTTTGATGAACATATCAAGAATATTTCAAGGACAGCTTTATTCCATCTTCGTAACATTGCAAAAATCAGAAATGTTCTGTCCAAAAATGATGCAGAAAGTTAATCCATGCTTTTGTCACTGCTAGATTAGACTTCTGCAATGCTCTACTTTCGGGCTACCCGGATAAAGCACTAAATAAACTTCAGTTAGTGCTAAACATGGCTGCTAGAATCTTGACTAGAACCAAAAAATGTGGTATTACTCCAATGCTAGTGTCTTTACACTGACTTCCTGTATAGGCTAGGGCTGATTTCAAGGTTTTACTGCTAATCTACAAAGAATTACATGGGCTTGCTCCTACCTATCTCTCAGATTTGGCCCTGCCGTACATACCAACACGTACACTATGGTCACAAGACGCAGGCCTCCTTATTGTCCCTAGAATTTCTAAGCAAACAGCTGGAGGCTGGGCTTTCTCCTATAGAGCTCAATTTTTATGGAATGGTCTGCCTATCCATGTGAGAGACGCAGACTCGGTCTCAACCTTTACGTCTTTATTGAAGACTCATCTCTTCAGTAGGTCCTATGACTGAGTGTAGTCTGGCCCAGGGGTGTAAAGGTGAACGGAAAGACATTGGAGCAACGAACCGCTCTTGCTGTCTCTGCCTGGCCGGTTCCCCTCTCTCCACCAGGATTCTCTGCCTCTAACCCTATTATGGGGACTGAGTCACTGGCTTACTGGTGCTGTTCAATCCCTTCCCTAGGAAGGGTGCGTCACTTGAGTGGGTTGAGTCACTGACGTGATCTTCCTGTACGGGTTTGGCGCCCCCCTCGGGTTCGTGCCGTGGGGGAGATCTTCGTGGGCTATACTCAGCCTTGTCTCAGGGTAGTAAGTTGGTGGTTTGAAGATATCCCTCTTGTGGTGTGGGGGCTGTACTTTGGCAAAGTGGGTGGGGTTATATCCTGCCTGGTTGGCCCTGTCCGGGGGTATTGTCGGGCGGGGCCACAGTGTCTCCCGACCCCTCTTGTCTCAGCCTCCAGTATTTATGCTGCAATAGTTTATGGGTCAGTCTGTTATGTCTGGAGTATTTCTCCTGTCTTATCCAGTGTCCTGTGTGAATTTAAGTATGCTCACTCTAATTCTCTCTCACTCCCTCTCCCCCCTCCCAGAGGACCTGAGCCCTGGGACCATGCCTCAGGACTACCTGGCCTGATGACTCCTTGCTGTCCCCAGTCCACCTGGTCGTGCTGCTGCTTCTGCCTGCGGCTACGGAACCCTGACCTGTTCACCGGACGTGCTACCTTGTCCCGGAACTGCTGTTTTCGACTCTCTCTCTCTCTACCGCACCTGCTGTCTCTAACTCTGAATGCTCGGCTATGAAAAGCCAACTGACATTTACTCCTGAGGTACTGACCTGTTGCATCCTCTACAACCACTGTGATTATTATTATTATTTGACCCTGCTGGTCATCTATGAACGTTTGAACATCTTGGCCATGTACTTTTATTTTCTCAACCCGGCACAGCAAGAAGAGGACTGGCCACCCCTCAGAGCCTGGTTCCTCTCTAGGTTTCTTCCTAGGTTCCTGCCTTTCTAGGGAGTTTTTCCTAGCTACTGTGCTTCTACATCTGCATTGCTTGCTGTTTGGGGTTTTAGGTTGGTTTTCTGTATAGCACTTAGTGACATCGGTTGATGTTAAAAGGGCTTTATAAATACATTTGATTGAGAGCTTCCCATACATGTTTCACACAAACACGTTCACTCTGCTGACAGGGCTTTCTGCAGGAGGGAGTACTTCTCTATAGGGATACTTACAGAATTAACAGGTTTCTTACTTAGAGGGGGTCCTCTGAGAGTGTAGTGTGGTGGGGCATAGACAGCTTACGGTAATTAAAAAGTTATGTTTCTCAGGGTTTTTCCTACATCAAGAGCACTCGTTGAACTACTGGCAACTTGTGCATACTTGAATTGTATTGGTATGATTGCATCACCCAGGATTTGCATAGTGTTCACTGTTTTGACAGAATCCTGTGTCTGTAAGCAAGTTGACACTGATAGGATGAATAGTCTCAGAGGAACTTTCCTATGTGCCGTAAAAGAGAGAGTTTGGGAATTTTGACAATGATTAAATAATGACAGCATTATTAAACATTGATAATAAATACATGGCTCTTAATAATAGAACTGCAATCCTGCAAGTTGAGGAATAGCTTTCTCCTGTATCACAATTTCCATAGATATTGACCTGATACCCTGGTAGCTGGGTAATATTTGCTTTGTTAACAACATTTCTGAATGTCTTCTGAGTAGGGTTTTATAATTCCAGGAACTTTCAATAAATTCCTTGGTTTTTCAGAGATCCTGGTTCGAGGATTACGGACTTCCTGCTTATTCCCTCCTGACTCCAGGAATCCTCCGACCAGAATTTTCAGAAAACCAGGGAATTTATTGAAAGTTCGTGGAATTTGGCAACCCTACTTCTGAGCACACTAGGCTATTTCTGCAAACGTTCTCTTTCTGGAATCCAGCATGTTCATCAATCTGACACGGATAGTTAAACTATCATAGAACAGTATTTAAATTGGGATTTGATCATCAACAGGCGCCATGGAATTTCCTGCCCACTTCACCGAAACATTTGTGACCCCTACATGTTGCTGCGGCAACGGCAAGTATCAAAACAAGCACCCCTCTCGCTCTGCTGCTCCATGACGCACCTTTATTTCTTCCATATGAACAGACATGGTATGGCACCGAAATATGATTTTGATATCCCATGCACACACATCAGCACCACACCCCACTTTTTCAATGAAACCCACTCCACATCACTGAGTAGATTAAATACTGGGGGAAAAACGAACTTACCCCATCTCTCACACAATGAATAGCTTAGTTTGCTTAGTTCATATGAATATTTTTGGGTTGAAATCACTGATCAGAAAAGAACAGCCTAACTCACAGAGCCATCTCAAACTAATCAAGAGGGAATAGTTCACCCCAATTAAGATCAATGCTATGAAGGAGAAGAATGAAACAGGGTTGAGAGCACAGATTCTAACTGCTCTCTCCGCCCCCTGTGTGTCCTCATGTGAACTTTAAATGCTTATCTTTCTCATATACTCATCTGTATGCTGGACCATTGTCTTTACCTCTGGCCTGGCTGTTTGGCAGGTCAGTCCAGACAGAGGACGCTGTCAGCACCTCTTCCCTGTCCAGAATCCCTGTGAGTGAAAACAAGCCTTTTCCTGGTCAATGAGTTCAAGGGGGCGGAAGAGAGAGAGAAAGAGAGAGAGAGAGAGAGAGAGAGAGAAAGAGAGAGAGAGAGAGAGAAAGATAAAGATAGATAGAGAGAGGGGAGAGCAAGGGAGAGAGAGAGAGACAGAGAGAGACAGAGGGAGAGCGAGAGAGAGAAGGGCAGATAGACAGAAAGAAAGGGAGAATAAGAGAGACAGAGAGAGAGAGACAGAGAGGGAGACAGAGTGGGAGACAGAGAGAGAGAGAGCTGGCAGAGGTACAACCCTGAATGCTGCATATTGGAGTGGGCAGGAGAAGGAAAGAAAGGTCAGTCTACTACTGCATTGGGGGATAATCAGACAAGAACAGGCCATCATTATAGCCATACCCCAGTAGTAATGATAACAGTCATATTTGTCATAATTCATGGAAGTGGGACTTATAATCACCTGAGAAGATGGTTGCCAAATTAGATKAGCTTTTCATCAGAAAACACGGATTGATAGCGAGGTTTCTGTAAGTTTCTTGGAACCAGAGGAGTTTTATTTTGATTTCCCTGATTTGACAAGGTCAGCTCAAGCAGCTTTGTCTTTAATCAGGGGTGCATCATTGTTTACTATTATATGGTTACTCATTACCATGACACAATACACAGCAGGGAGTGAAAATGTGTATGGTGCTGTCACGACTTCAACCGAGGCAGGCTCTCCTTCCCGTTCGGGTGGCGCTCGGCGGTCGTCGTCACCGGCCTATTAGCTGCCACTGACTCTTTTTCCTCCCCCTCCTTATGTGTTTATTTGTATCACCTGTGTTCAGTTAAGTTGTTAATTAGTGTGGCTTTATTAGTCAGCCAGCCCGTAGGCTTCTTTGTGCGGGATTGTTCGTCTGTAGCTGTGGATTTCGGGAGTGGTTTATTGTATTGTATACTGGGTTTGTCTCCCGTGTTTGTAGACAGGTGTTTATGACACCCAGTAAGTCCGTGTTGGACATTTTGGTTTGCCGGTTGGGAATTAAAAATCACCGTATTGAAGCTCTGCTGTTCCTGCGTCTGATTTCACACACCCCGACACCCAGGTCGCTACAGGTGCATTGTGCTCCTGTTTTGTGCCATTCAGCATTTTGGATGATAATGCCCCAATGTTCTGAACTGAAGAGAGAGACAATGACTTAATGGTGATGACAATACACCCAATCTGCTGGAGCTGTAGCTAAGCCAGGGGCAGGGAGGACCTTTGGAGGCAGTAGGCTTTGGGGTGGATAGGATGTCTGGCTTGATCATAGTTATCAAGGCATCTTGAAACCTTTTATATTCCCTGCTGTGCTCATCCACTTAACACTGGTAAGTGTTATGCATAACATATTGCAATGAGTGAAAACGGTATATGAATGTAGGCACTATCTGCCCATATTAGGTTTAAATAGGTGAATTGAATGTCCTCATACACCCTGCGACGTCTTTGAATATGCTTGCATGTTGTGACCCACTTTGGTGGCATTATAAGGTGTCATGTTTGCCTGTTTGTGTCCACGCACTGCCCTCTCTAGATACGTCCTTGTTTATGTGATGCGCTGAACACTGTCTGAGCTAACTGGAGCTGTGCTGCTGATGTCCTGCTTTATGATTGGGTCAGCACTGATCTCCTGTTTAGTGATTGGATCAGTGCTGGCAAAATCAACCCTCTTTAAGCCCTGGGACAATTAGGTAGTGGTCTTTCAAAACACTGCCCTTTATTGGGAAAAAGAGGATTGTCCTATTCAAGGGCATACATATTTTCCATGGAAAGAGTGTTGTCAACAGATACTAGGACACATGTCAATTCAAGGGGACAGCAAGGTGCAGATTCACAGATTGGGAAAAAGCCCACATTTGGTCTGTCAAGTGGCAATACATTGTTCAGTGACAAACACTGAGTGGTCATAATATTTGCATTGTAAAATAGGATTTATTGCCATGGTGTGCACAGATAGACCTGACAAGAGGACATTTAAAACTACATGTATAAAACTACATGAATAATCAGGTGGTTAGATGTAGGATTTTAATCCTGATGACCTGAGGACAGGGATGATATTCACATATATGAATATAAACGTATATGAATTGTATGAAAAAGGARACCAATGTGCAGGCTATCCATTAAAACTGTTGACTGTGTGTGCACTGTACATAAACACTCAAATATTGTAGTTTATGAAAATCTTTAAATCATGATGATGAATCAGCCCACTAAATCAAAAGTTGGAGATAGATATGTATGTAATAGATGATGAATATGAAGACACATAGCCTACATGTGCCACATAAATTACGCACGAGCGCTTCATGGACAATAATTATATTTTCCAACGCCTATAACAACTCATCCATGAGATTTCTACACATAACAAGCTTTGAGAAGAGCGGTTGGTATGGGTCTTGCTCTATCTTGAACTACTAACCAAGCCTTAAAGAGATCAAAATTCAATCCCATTCTAAGAAAAGTATCAATGATGACGTTATTTGAATATGTGCCCAAAATCCTTAATGAATAACTTAGGATGAGGAGAAGGCAAATGCTGCCCCAGCTGTTTCCTGTTGAAAATGTCTGTGTAATGTAGATACATGTGAGGGATTTTCTCTCTAAATCCGTCTCCTGTTCGCTAAATCTCACTTCTCCAAAACGATCCTGCGCAATGGAACAAAGTCGGAATATTGAGATGTGACATTGCCTGCATCTTATCTTCTTTCTCACTGTTTTTAATGACTTCAAACAAGTTCATTTTTGCTGGGCTTTGTCGTGCGGAGACCCGTGGGGATGTCTAGCGGTCATTTCTTTCAGTGGCATTTATGTGATGTCTTCAAGGTAACTTTAAATAATTTCCTTTGACATCAGAATGTCACCTTACTTACTCTTTTTTTTTGTTTTTTTTGTTGCAAGAACCAAACTGATTTATTTGCAGTATCAAAACACAAATTAATAAAGACCCATGTTTGATTATAGCAGATGATTTTAGTTCAGGGATTTAAGGTACAAATCGGTTTTATTATAGACTATTTCAAAATGTCTATCAGAACATGTCAGCAGGTAGATGTGCATGCATTTTCTGTGAGTGCACGTTTGACTGTTTTCACATAGACATTCTTTGTAGCCTAGCTATAACATTTACTTTAATTGACTTTACGAAAATAAGGTTATGTTGGCATGTCTGCGTGCATGAGTTAACACACTCGTGTGGATGTTTCAATGCGTTTCCAACATGAGTTTCGACACGTTTGCGCAGTGCGCGCTGACCGGTGCCGTTTCCATGAATATAAACCACTAATGTTGCTGCATACGTTACTGAACTTTCAAAGTAATTTCTGCTGACTCCGCATTTGGATACCACATTGGATTGTATGAAAACAAACAATAAGGAAGGGCTTAAGGCGTTTAAGAATGCGCCCTTTGGGCAGGATAACTATGTGGTAGCGGTTGTGATGTATACGAATCCTGTGTATATTCTCTTTATTATGTAAATTTGTCCCGTTATGCTTCATCTGCTGGGTTTGGCGCGTGAACCGTTTTCCATCTCATGTTTGGATAGGCAAGATCCTTGGCTCTGTGGCTCCTGTCCTGAGCGATCGTTTTTGGAGCTGAGAATGAGAGAAACCAAGGGCATCATTGCATTATCTTAAAACTAAGCCTACTTAAAGAAGATAAACCACTGTTTGGGAACAATCGATTTTAAAGATATCTTATCGCATTGATTGATTTCTGCATTAGTTTTATGCATACCTTTCACTCTCTGTGACTAATTCCTATGCAATTGTTCTTTATTAGGACACCCCAAAAGTTGAATTATCGGGTTGTGAAACATCACTGTCTGATGGCTGCAGGAATATTATCAGTGAAATAGCCTACCGACAAGATAATGATGTGTATGATCTTCGAACCGGGAAAGCACTCTCTCCTCAGGAAGCGGCTCGTGCAGTCACTGCTCCATACATCCTAATATGCTTGTAAGGGTTAATACACTTCAAGGGCCATACGTACGTAAGTCGTGCGTAAATCCTGACCAAAACTCATAGACTGGTATTATTGTAGGCTCTTTGTATTATGATTGTGCGATTGTTTTGGACGTCACGGTTCCATAGACACCTGTTCCTTCACTTATTGTGAACCTATTAGAAAACCTAGCTATATATTTCGCGAATGTATAGTAATCAAAATGACGATGGTGTTGAAATAGGCTGGTGAAGGCATATGAAATCACTGCCATCAAGTTATACTGACACTGGTGAAATAGGATATGGAAGGTGAGACTGACGACATTCTCTGCCTGCCATGCCCTACTAACTGTGCCCTTCTCCCCATTGAACGCAGAGTGCGATGTGCTGTGTCTCCTGTACCCACACCCTCTCACTGCTGCTGTGCATCCTAACCCTGACTTCGGCGGCAACAGGGGCGGGGCCCGAGACCCTGTGTGGGGCGGAGCTGGTGGACACGCTGCAGTTTGTGTGTGGAGAGAGAGGCTTTTATTTCAGTAAGTGCACCTTTTATTTATTCATAAAGGATTGCTGCTGCTCCATTCTCACAAAGCGCTAATGCGCAACCTCATAAATTAAACAGTATCAGATCTCTCTCATCTGGCCTTCACTTTCTAATAATCATTCCCTCTGTCTTTTTCCTCACTCCTATTAAACATTTCAGCTGTAGACTTATCAGATTTGAAAGAGTTGATGAGTATAGATGCCTATGTATATTTAGTCTCTATCCCTGATTGTGATGGACTACTGACTTAGACTAATGGAATATATAGAATCTTGAAGCAGGAATGGGGTTCTGGGGGTTGCTGAGAGGTAAATGAAGTGTAGAATGATGTTAAACAGCTATATGTATATTATTCTCATTGAAACAGCTGCCGGGTCTATGGAGATGGGGTTTTAAGTGGAATTGAGGCTGACTATCTGTAAGAAGGAGAAGGGAAAGACATAAATGTTGCAGTGAACTTTTTTTCCACCAGAAATGGGGAAAGCTACCCAAAGAAAACCATCCGCTAAGAATCCAGGACTTAAATCTCCTATTTTCCATTGGAGGCACAAAGGCCAGAACAACATGCAATATATGGCAGTACTGAGCTGTGTCAAGGTGTTGCGTTCTCCCACTCATCAGTAGCCAGTGTTCCTATGATATGGACCCTGATCCTTCCCTCAGGGGACTACTTCTTCCCATTAGAACCATGGACTCAGAAAGGTTGTGGTTTGGCTCATTAGTGCCATATACTGAATGTGGTGCCTTGAGGGTCCCTAGCTGGTATTGAATGAAATCACTGCACATACAAGTGTCAAGTCTCTCTTTACCACCTCTCCAAGGCTAAACAATTATTGTGCACCATCTTTTTGTATCTCTGACATTGACATATCAATACAGCTCAGAGATGTCAATCTTGAAAGAGGCTCTATGCTCCAACTTAATCAGACTTAATTGAAAGTTCTCTTGAGGGGGTGGGGGGTTTTGACTAGTTGTGACAGAGTTGAGAATATTTGCGTGATAACAATTCTTCTGGGAACTTGATGAAATATTTAATATGTGTAAAGACTTTTGATGAGGTGAGAGACGATCTGGGAGATGTGATGATGTGAGACTGTGAAAGGGGTTTATGTGTTCTCTGAGTGTTTAAGGGATTTCTGCACCTTTTTTATCAATCAGGCTACTTCACTACTTCACATGGCCTATGTAATATAATCTTGAGTTGCCAGAACTTGCTGCATTGCCTTGTATTTGGAATAGAAC
Organism: Salvelinus sp. IW2-2015; assembly: GCF_002910315.2. NCBI lineage: Eukaryota > Metazoa > Chordata > Actinopteri > Salmoniformes > Salmonidae > Salvelinus > Salvelinus sp. IW2-2015. Next base: position 4,949,691 of record NC_036840.1, on the reverse strand, counting down.
TGTATCTTCAACAAGATTATTCTATGATGATTAATTGATGAACCGAACAATGGACAGAAATAGCAAATCATTCCTATCATGAACTCACAGACCTCAGATAGACCTTATTTGGCTCTGGGAATTCAATCTGTCGAGGTTTGGAACTAGACTGCATACCTCCATGTGACTATATACTGTACTGTGCGATCATTGAGCTGCAAAGTGCCCATCCATCAATGCCTTGTTCTCGTGTTAAAAAAGGTACATTGAGTCGAGGACATTTCAGGCACACTCCATTCTTTCTGGAAAGGAACATTGAGGTATGTACAGCAGGTGGCTCGCTGTGTGGACAGTATGTCTCTCTCTCCTGCTGTCAGATGGAACCACATGTATAACAATGAGTCTTTAAGTGAGATATCTGGGTTATCCATTTTCGGCTCTGTCGTCTCTTGCACTGGGAAGTGTGACAGCTCCGTGCGGTCGTCAGGTCTGGTCTGCTCCCGACCTGAACTCTTCTCCTCCAGTCTGCTGCACCATGTTGAACTTGGTAGCCACCATAGTGATGATGTGTCCCCAGAGTGTTGCAGCGACACTGGGCTTTCTGCGGGCTGAGACGCAGGGCCAATCCACCTTACCCACCATGTCACTGCTAAAGTAGCCTCACTTGCATTTCAAGACTTCAGATTTCATTACCTTGACAGAAATGTGAAATACTACTCGGTGGAAAAATATTTTATTGAAACAAAATGTGGTCTGAAGAAGAAAAACTAAATCCACAACCGTAGTCAGTTTTTCCAATTATTAGCCTGACCCAGAAATCCTCAGTTGTCTTAGTAATGCTTTAGCAGGCAAACTCCTCCCGGGTTGAGTGGAGTAGAGTGGATATACAGACATACCATGAATCTGGTCTTCGTGGGGGTCTTTTGAACAGAATCTGGGTAACCCCAGTTTGCAAATAGGAACACTGGACGACAGGAAAATTGTGAGGAAAATCGGTAGGAACATTCTCTGATCAGTGGGGTACTGTAGATTCTCTGGAAGACATGAATCAACTCTTCCTGAGCTTTTATTCTATATCACACCCACTTCCTGTAATGTACTCTGGATAGAGCTGGTTATTCTATTATGAAGAATTTCCTCTCACAGTCTAATAGTGAACCCCTATGATGCACCTACACTCCAGAGGACTAGGATGTGGAAAATTACAACTGACTAAAATGAAAAAGGACTTCTATGGCGCACCACCTTTCTCTTAGTAACTCCATAAATACAATGTCATGGCATATACCAAATCTCTAATGTGGATGATGCTGGGAGTATTCGGAAATGTATTAGTCATATACATTTTAGTCAGAAGGAACCATGTCAGGGTCAGAGATAAACCTATTCAGCAAACGGCACAGAGATTCAGCCACACAGGGCAATAGACAAACCAGTCTTGTCCTTTTTGTCTCATAATGCCATGTCATAAGCCACTAGCTCAGARAGAGTTGTACATRAGAWACATTTAYAGTCGAGATGAAAACGAATTCAGATTGGCACTGTGMCAWCGCCCTCCCAACAGCATGTAGTTTAAACAGAACKAGGAACAGAGGAGGGGAGTAAATTGCTTTTAAGCAGCCATTGATGAGCCATCCTATCCTTTCTCAGCCTTGTTTGTCTCTCTGTGTCTATTCTATTTGAAGCAGCTGGAGTAGGAGAGTGGAGAACGTGTAAACAGCACATCAGCCTCACTACACACACAGCTAGGCCTTGTCCCGGAGCAGCAGGGGATTATGGGGGATTACAGGATGATCAGGATGCCCCCCTCCCCTCCACCTCCCCACCTCTCTAGTTTTACACACTGGACCTGAACACACACACTCAGCAGAAGGCACTCAGCACTAAAGAAAGAAAGGCCTCCTGCTTGCACTTTGTGTGCACTTTGTCACTGTGAAAAGGTGTTGTTTTTTCCATGGAGTGCTGAAATGAGAACGTTGACCATCCTCACTAAAGAACTACTCTGCAGAACAAAGAGACATCTCAGGAAAAGGACAGGATGGGGATGTTAGATGTGAGTTCTGTCAGTTTGGAGTCAAGACACAAAGGTTTGAGATGAAATAAACCTGTTCTATTGGAGATGTTGGCCAGGCTCGACCATAAAGAACTCGTACAGATATTGTCCACATTGTGCCCACATTATTATAGCCTACAGTTTCATCTGAGGCCTCTACTTAGGTCTAAAACTGAAACTTAAACCTTGGTAAATGGTTCCTAGACTGTAACTAGCCAGAGCTAGCCAAGCTTGCTATGTCACATAATTTTGAACTGCCTGGCCCATCCAGTCTATCCCATACCACGAGACCCTAACTCACTGAGTTAGGATCCTAAATGCCCTTACATACTGGCATTTAATTACCTAACAAAAGCAGACAAAACCTCAGTTGAAAATGTGAGGGAAATTTAGCTAGGCTATAAACTCTTTGTGGTACCAGTGATAAAGAGGTAGTTTCCAGGTCTATAGCAGCTTTCGTAGACCCCGACAATCCATAAACTCCCTGACACTCCACAAGCAGTGCGCTGCACCGGTTCCAAGAATTCACTGTTTTTTACTATCCACAGCGAGGCTGTAAAACCTAGATCCTTTCTGTGCCCACTCTGGAGGAGAGCCTTGTCTTTCCAGCCTTACTCGTTTGAGGAATGTGAGCTATGTGCTGCAGTGTCTCCAGCATAGCTTTATCCAAGTAGCAGGATGGAGCAGTGAGTGGCCTGCCTCTTTGACTTTTGTCTCAGAAGTCGTTCAAATATACTGAACAAAAATATAAACGCAACATGTAAAGTTTTGGTCCCATGTTTCATGAACTGTAATAAAAGATCACAGACATTTTCCATAAGCACAAAAAGCTTATTTCTCCAATTTTGTGCACAAATTTGTTTACAGCCCTGTTAGAGAGCATCACTCCTTGCCAAGATAATCCATCCACCTGACAGGTATGGCATATCAAGAAGCTGATTAAACAGCATGTTCATTACAAAGGTGCACCTTGTGCTGGGGACAATAGAAGGCCACTCTGAAATGTGCAGTTTTGTCACACAAGACAATGCCAGAGATGTCTCAAGTTTTGAGGGAGCGTGCAATTGGCATGCTGACTGTAGGAATGTCCATCAGAGCTGTTGCCAGATAATTTAATGGTAATTTCTCTACCATAAGCCGCCTAACCACGCCAGCCTAGGACCTTCTTCACCTGCGGGATCGACTGACACCAGCCACCCAGACAGCTGATGAAACCGAGGAGTATTTCTGTCTGTAATATAGCTGTTTTTGGGGGAAAAAATCATTCTTATTGGCCGGCTTATCCGCTCCCAGGCCCACCCATGACTGCACCACCTGCCCAGTCATAAAATCCATAGATTAGATCCTAATGAATTTACTTCAATTGACTGATTTCCTTATATGAACTGTAATTCAGTAAAATCATTGAAATTGTTGCATGTTGCATTCTTTACTTCGGAAAGTATTCAGACCCCTTGACTTTTTCTACATTTTGTTACATTACAGCCTTATTATAAATTTGATTAAATTGTTTTTTTTCCTAATCAATCTACACACAATACCCCATAATGACAAAGCAAAAACTGTTTTTTTAGAAATGTTTGCAAATTTATTATAAATTAAAAACTGAAATATCCCATTTACATAAGTATTCAGACCCTTTACTCAGTGCTTTGGTGAAGAACCTTTGGCAGCGATTACAGCCTTGAGTCTTCTTGGGTATGACGCTACAAGCTTGGCACACCTGTATTTGGGGAGTTTCTCCCATTCTTCTCCGCAGATCCTCTCAACCTCTGTCAGTTTGGATGGGGAGCGTTGCTGCACAGCTATTTTCAGGTCTCCAGAGCTCCGGGCTCTGGCTCAAGGACATTCAGAGACTTGTTCAGAAGCCATTCCTACGTTGTCTTGGCTTTGTGTTTAGGGTCGTTGTCCTGTTGGAAGGTGAACCTTCGCCCCAGTCTGAGGTCCTGAGCGCTCTGGAGCAGGTTTTCATCAAGGATCTCTCTGTACTTTGCACTGTTTATCTTTGCCTCGATCCTGACTAGTCTCCCAGTCCCTGCTGCTGAAAAACATCCCCACATCATGATGCTGCCACCACCATGCTTCACAGTAGGCATGGTGCCAGGTTTCTTCCAGATGTGACGCTTGGTATTCAGGACAAAGAGTTCAATATTGGTTTCATCAGACCAGAGAATCTTATTTCTTATTGTCTGAGAGTCCTTTAGGTGCCTTTTGGCAAACTCCAAGCGAGCTGTTATGTGCCTTTTACTGAGGAGTGGCTTGCGTCTGGGCACTCTACCATAAAGGCCTGATTGGTGGAGTGCTGCAGAGTTGGTTGTCCTTCTGGAAGGTTCTCCCTTCTCCACAGCGGAACTCTTGAGGTGGTTACAAACTTCTTCCATTTAAGAATGATGGTGGCCACTGTGTTCTTGGGGACCTTCAATGCTGCAGAAATGTTTTGGTACCCTTCCCCAGATCTGTGCCTCGACACAATCCTGTCTCAGTACTCTACGAACAATACCTTCGACCTCATGGCTTGGTTTTTGCTCTGACATGCACTGTCAACTGTGAGACCTTATATAGACAGGTGTGTGCCTTTCCAAATCATGTCCAATCAATTTAATTTACCACAGGTGGACTCCAATCAAGTTGTAGAAACATCTCAAGGATAATCAATGGAAACAGGATGTACCTGAGCTCAATTTTGAGTCTCATAGCAAAGGGTCTGAATACTTATGTTAATAAGCTATTTATGTTTTACATTCTTTGCACATTTGCAAAATTTTCTAAAAAACKATTTTCGCTTTGTCTTTATGGGGTATTGTGTGTAAACTGATGAGGATTTGTATTAATTTAATCCATTTTAGAATAAGGCTGTAACGTAACAAAATGTGGAAAAAGGGAAGGGGTCTGAATACTTCACGAATGCACTGAACATAACAAATAAAAACCTCATAGCAACTTCAGCATGATCATGAGCACAATAATGGTAGTTAAAGGTACGGTTTATATTTCAACCCATGCCTCTCTGCTGTTGTGGCACTACCATCATGCTGTGGGCGGCAGGTAGCCTAGTGGTTAGGGCGTTGGGCCAGTATCCGAAAGGTTGCTAGATCGAATCCCCGAGCTGACAAGGATCTGTCATTCTGCCCCTGAACAAGGCAGTTAACCCACTGTTCCTAGGCCGTCATTGTAAATAAAAATGTGTTCTTAACTGACTTGCCTAGTTAAATAAAGGTTATAAAAAAAATAGACTGCCAAAAGGTCAATGCTGCTTGATGAAAAGATCCCTCTAGCTTGTGTGCATCTCAGGCAGGTTGATCTTAACAGGCTGCCTTGCTCTTCAGCTAAGACATTGTCGACTGACCTGACAAGGATCCAAGTGGGATCAAAACCTTGTCTTGTGTGCATCTTAATAAACCACTGGGGAGCATTACAGAGTTGCAGACATTCCTTCTTTCAAGTCATGATGGAGCCTCTCTCTACGCAGCCAAACAATTGTTATGCAGCGCTTAGATCTAAATCTAATCTATTCAAACTCATTCACCCTACAAAAAGGGCACATGGGCCCCCTTCCATCCAATAGATGTGTGCAACAACACACAACACCAAAACAAAACTGCACCCTAATCTGTAGTAGTGGGTGTCTGTCTATGACACCGTGACACAAACAAAAGACGTGTAGCCTACCACTAATCTGCTGTGCCCTGAATGGCTGCGACCAAACTCCAAAACAATAGCCTTTACCAATCACCACGGATCCCCCTTCTCAAACAGCCTCTGTTTCTCACACTGTCCACCGGGCTGGATGGCCACACCACACGGCAGGCAGGAGAAGGTTTGTCTGAGTTTGTTGACGACAACAGCACACAGGACGCCAACTCTTTGTTCATTAGGGATTACAGTCAGTTATCCCTTGAAACGTGGCACTTAAAACCTTCCAAAACCTATTCCACCTGATTACTGATGCTTTCTGCTTTTTACAACCAGCTACAGCTGATTCTAATACATGTTAAAATCTGCATCCAGATGATTTCTCTCCTCTCCAGCTGTTTGTTTAGAAGGTTACAGGTTATTTTGAGAATAATAGCGGATGTTCATTTGGAGGGCTTTATTGGGAGGGATTGGAAAACAGGGCCAGCACAGTCGACTCCTGGCTCACAATACAACCTGTCTGATTGAATAATCACAAGCTCGGCCTCGCAAGAAGGCTTCCCTCGTCATGAAAATTCCTTGTTACACGTCAGCAACAATGGTTAAGTGACAATTTATCATGGTTTATTCTGACTTAATTACAACATGCCATTCAGTAAGCGGGGGTTAAAGATGCACTCCGCGATCTTAAGCACAAAAAATTGCATGAATTGGATTTGTAACATATCAAACAAAATGGATGACATAGTACATTTAAAAAAAATGTATTGTCACATACACTGGATAGGTTCAGTGAAATTTGTTGTTTTAGAGGGTCAGCCAAATTAGGGTTAAGTGCCCTGCTCAAGGGCACATCGACAGATTTTTTACATTGTCGGCTCAGGTATTCAAAACAGCGACCTTTCGGTTACTGATAAAAATACTCTAACCGCTAGGCTACCTGCCGCCCTACACAATGGAATGACGTAGTACACAAAAAGCAGGGACCCGTTTTGGCTCGTGAGCACCACTATCAAAACTACTTGCTGAAATTATACAAAAGTTAGAGAGTGCATCTTTAACTGGGCCCAGCTGAGGACAGAAAGAAAGAAAGTCCTAAAATAGTCTTCAAACAATGAGACCTGCTACCTTTCATTCTCAAGGTGAAAACTGGTGTATTCCACATGCAGTTCTCATTGTAAAGAGGCTATAACATGGCCTGATTACTTATAGCTTCATTGTGGTGGTCAAATCCTCAAAACAATGATTGACCTTGTTGATCTGGACATAGTTGAAGCTCATCATACAGGGGATGTCTGGGGTCTATAACTATAGACCTTGGGTGAGAACTAGCTCTTTGTACTCTTAGACTTAGAGCACCTTGCCTGCTGAATCAACTATTCTTGCTGTCCAGTGCAGCACCTTCAACCTTTTAGCCAGTATAGAACCCTCTCACCTTCAACCTTTTAGCCAGTATAGAACCCTCTCACCTTCAACATTTTAACTAGTATAGAACCCTCTTACTTTCATCCTTTTAGCCAGTATAGAACCCTCTCACCTTCAACTATCCATGAACACACACTATATCTCATCATCTGACTTGAGATCAGTGTTTTCTCTCACACAGTACAACTCCCTCCATAATCTTTCTTCACACTGTACCCAGGGTCCTGACTGAGAACTGTGGAGAGATGCATCTGTTTCTGAATTGGAGCTCCTCTCTGTCCAAAACAACATTGTCAAGATAAGGAAGGCATAGAGCAGAAGTTAATGCACTTTGTCAGCACTGGCAGGCTCCCGGGCCAAGAGCTATTAACTCTGAAAGGGAAAGGCATTTCCTCCTTGTAAATGCCATATTACATTATTATTATTTCATTTGGTAACAGGGAAAAGCMTATCAAGGCTATATTGCCCGAGGTGAGCGGGGAATTGTAAATGGAGAGTGGGATATTTTTTTAAAGGCCACTGAAAGAAAGTGGGTTTGGAGAGAGGGAGTCGAAAGCTGTTGGCATTCAGGTGTCAAAGCAACTCCTAACTTCCTCCTCCCTACCACTCACATCACTGTAGAAGGTGACTTGGGCTCTCAGAGAAGTGCTCAGATTCCGATTCATACTGAAGAGCACCAGACCTCCAAGTGAGCCTCTCTGGCTTTTCACCACTGGAGGCTGGTGAGGGGAGGACGACTCATAATAATGGCTAGAATGGAGTGAATGAACTGATTTCGAACACATGGAAACCATGTGTGGGATGTGTTTGATAACCATTTCATTTATTCTCTTCCTGCCATTACTATGACCCCCCCCCCCCACACACACACACACACAATTTAGGTGCCAACAACTGCCTGTTTTTTGCACGTATGGGAACTATGGGTCTAGTCATGGTTCAGGAAAGCCATATAGTTGTTAGTAAACAACAGCATGGCTGCATTGTAACAGCATCCACAGTATCCAGAGTTCAACTGGCTCTGACATTGTCAGCAATAAAGGGCTGCTGGGTTGCCATGTGAAAATGTGAATGAAACGACCAACCCGTCCGCCAGAGAGTGTGACTTAGGCCTGGGCCTACTTTCTCTGCAGGCTGATTGGGCCCCGAGGGGTTGAGGTTTGGCCTAATGGGTATAAAATGTCCGAACGTGATATTCTCAATGTTACGGTGACCGTGACCTTTTTTACTGCCTCACGGCTGCCAAAAAGGGTTCGCACAGTACAATGCGATACCCTGTAAATTTTGCAGTGAAGAAATCAATGTCATTAACACTGTCCATATATCAGAATAATCAAGTCCACAACCTGGCCGTTAGCACTCAGCTATTACAGAGCCCAGGGTCTGGCGCACAGCCACAAATGATTACAGCTTTTTGGATTAATTCGGCTCAAAGATATAAAACCTTCCAGGACATCTGCACTAAAGAAGTTGGTCCATATCCAAGACTGTAATGGGTTATGTTGTATATGATTCCATTGGCTCTTTTAAAGCACCTGTGGTTGACTTAACACACCCGTGACACAACACTTAACATGCCTATGATCTCTCCCTTTACCTCAACGTTTAACTTCGACCTATAACACGAAGACAAACATACACGGAGGTCCAAAAATTATAATCCTAAGCAACAAGCTGTCTTCAGTTATCTTTTTTATTTACTTACAGAACAAACTGGAACGACAGCTATCCTTGCTCTTTACATGCTCTCTGCATGCTCTCTACATGCTCTCTACATGCTATTTACGTCTTCACATGTAGTAACACAAATTCTTCTTCCTTTCTGTCCCTCAGGTAAACCAACGGGCTATGGCCCCAGTTCACGGCGGTCACATAACCGTGGTATTGTGGACGAGTGCTGCTTCCAGAGTTGCGAGCTGCGGCGGCTCGAAATGTACTGTGCCCCTGTCAAGTCTGGCAAGGCAGCTCGCTCTGTGCGCGCACAGCGTCACACAGACATGCCAAGGACACCTAAGGTTAGTACTGCAGTGCAAAACGTGGACAGAGGCTCAGAGCGTAGGACAGCACAGCACCCAGACAAGACAAAAACCAAGAAGGTGAGCACAGCACCAAACAGATATACATTATAAGAGGATGCACAGTTGACATCAGCGAAACAGAATGGACATAGATATAGAACATTGTAGTGGGTCTTTCAGTATATTTGATTTTTAGATCATACAGTGCATTCAGAAAGTATTCAGACCACTTGACTTTTTCTACATTTTGTTACGTTACAGACTTATTATAAAATTAATTAAATTGTTTTCTCTCATTAATGTACACACAATACCTCATAATGAAATATGGGTATGACGATTGGATATGACGCTACAAGCTTGGCACACCTGTATTTGGGGAGTTTCTCCCATTCCTCTCAGCACGTCCTCTCAAGCTCTGTCAGGTTGGATGGGGAGCATTGCTGCACAGTTATTTTCAGGTCTCTTCAGAGATGTTTGATCGGGTTGAAGTCTGGGCTCTGGCTGTGCCACTCAATGACATTTAGAGACTTGTCTCAAAGCCACTCCTGCTTTGTATTGGCTGTGTGCTTAGGGTCGTTGTCCTGTTGGAAGATGAACCTTCGCCCCAGTCTGAGGTCCTGAGCGCTCTGATGCAGGTTTTCATCAAGGATCTTTCTGTACTTTGTTCCATTCATCTTTGCCTCGATCCTGACTAGTCTCCCAGTCCATGTCGCTGAAAAACATCTCCACAGCATGATGCTGCCACCACCATACTTCACCGTATGGCCCTTCTCCCCTATTACTCAGTTTGGCCGGGCGACCAGCTCTAATAAGAGTCTTGCTGGTTCCAAACTTCTTCCATTTAAGAATGATGGAGGCCAATGTGTTATTTTACAATTATTTTATTTTACCTTTGTTTAACTAGGCAAGTCAGTTAAGAACAAATAGTTATTTTACAATGACGGCCTACCCTGGCCAAACCCTCCCCTAACCCGGACGACGCTGGGCCAATTGTGCGCCGCCCTATGGGACTCTCGATCACGGTCGGTTGTGATACAGCCCACTTTGGAGTATTGAAGGTTCTTGGGGACCTTCAATGCTACAGACATTTTTTGGTACCCTTCCCCAGATCTGTGCCTCAACACAACCCTGTCTCGGAGCTCTACGGACAATTCCTTCGACCTCATGGCTTGGTTTTTGTTCTGACATGTACTGTCAACTGTGGGACCTTATATAGACAGGTGTGTGCTTTTCCAAATCATGTCCAATCAATTGAATTTACCACAGGTGGACTCCAATCAAGTTGTAGAAACATCTCAAGGATGATCAATGGAAAAAGGATGCACCTGAGCACAATTTCGAGTCTCATAGCAAAGGGTCTGAATACTTACAAGGTATTTCTGTTTTTAATTTTGGATACATTTGCAAACATTTCTAAAAGCCTGTTTTTGCTTTGGCATTATGGGGTATTGTGTGTAGATTGTGGAGAATTTTTATTTATTTAATCCATTTTAGAATAAGATTGTAACGTAACAAAATGTGGGAAAAGTCAAGGTGTCTGAATACTTTCCGAAGACACTGTGTGTCAGGCTTTTTCCAGAGCACTCCAAGTTAAGATGTTAAGGCTAAGGCTGCTGATGAGGACAGAAAACACCAATAACTGACTTTTACCCCTTAGAGAGTGGCTAACTATTCCATTGTGGACAATAAACTACCACAGTGGAAAGCAAATGTGTCATATCTGAACGGTTTTATTATTTTTCCTGACAGAAACCTTTATCTGGGCATAGTCACACATCTTGCAAGGTAGGCTGTTTGTCCTTCACTACTGCAGTGGTACTTTCCTACTATAACTACACAGAACAAAAATATAAATGCAACATGCAACAATTTCTAAGACTTAACTCAAGAGTTACAATTCATATAAGGAAATAAATAAATTAGGCCCTAATCTATGGATATCATATGACTGGGAATACAGATATCCTAAAGAAAAGGTAGGGGTGTGGATCAGAAAACCAGTCAGTATCTGGTGTGACCAACATTTGCCTCATGCAGCGCGACACAGCTCCTTCGCATAGAGTTGTTCATGCTTGTGATTGTGGCCTGTGGAATGTTGTCCCACTCCTCTTCAATGGCTGTGCGAAGTTGCTGGATATTGGCGTGAACTGGAACATGCTGTGGTACACGTCAATCCAGAGCATCCCAAACATGCTCAATGGGTGACATGTCTTGTGAGTATGCAGGCCATGGAAAAACTGGGACATTTTCAGCTTCCAGGAATTGTGTACAGATCCTTGTGTCATGGGGCTCACCCACACTTCTTCCCAGTACAGTTGAAACCGGGATTCATCCATGAAGAGCACACTTTTCCAGCCAATGACCATCATAGGTGACAATTTGACCACTGAGGTCGGTTACGATGCCAAACTGCAGTCAGGTCAAGACCCTGGTGAGGACGAAGAGCACGCAGATGAGCTTCCCTGAAACAGTTTCTGACAGTTGTGCAGAAATTCTTCGGTTGTACAAACCCACAGTTTCATCAGCTGTCCGGGTGGCCACAGGTGAAGAAGCCAGATATGGATGTCCTGGGCTGGCATGGTTACACGTGGTCTGCGGTTGTGAGGCCGGTTGGACACACTGCCAAATTCTCTAAAGAGGAATAATTTGAGAAATTAACATCCAGCTCTCTGGCAACAGCTCTGGTGAACATTCCTGCAGTCAGCATGCCAATTGCATGCTCCTTCAAAACTTCCGACATCTGTAGAATTGTGTTGTGTGACAAAACTGCACATTTTAGAGTTGCCTTTTATTGTCCCCAGCACAAGGTGTACCTGTGTAATGATCATGCTGTTTAATCATCTTATTGATATGCCACACCTGTCAGGTGGATGGATTATTTACATTTGACATTTTAGTCATTTAGCAGACGCTCTTATCCAGAGCGACTTACAGTAGAGTGCATACATTTTATTAAATTTTTTACATACTGAGACAAGGATATCCCTACCGGCCAAACCCTCCCTACCGGCCAAACCCTCCCTAACCCGGACGACGCTATGCCAATTGTGCGTCGCCCCACGGATCTCCCGGTTGCGGCCGGCTGCGACAGAGCCTGGGCGCGAACCCAGCCCAGCCATTATCTTGGCAAAGGAGAAATGATCACTGACAGGGGTGTAAACAAATTTGTGGACCAAATTTGAGAGAAATAAGCTTTTTGTGCATATGGAAAATGTCTGGGATCTATAATTTCAGCTCATGACCAACACTTACATGTTGTGTTTATATTTTTGTTCAGTGTAGAATATAGCATGCTATGATTGGTACCATGACTACCATCATATGTGATGCATACTTGTCTTTGTTATAAGTAGCTGTTTATACCTTCGTTTAGTAGATACAAAGTCAATGACTCCTTGGCCAGGTTACAACAGAATACAGTCAGCATATATTGACTTCTTTGTGAGAGGGAAGGAAATACAGGCACAGAAATTAATTAGTAATAAATCCCAGTCCAAACGAAGTAGTCAACCCAACCAGAAGAAACGTTTCTTTCCTCTCCCTTAGTTTCCCAATTCCACCTGTGTGTCCATGTCGTCCTTTTAAGCTTGGACTTGGTGCATTTTACAACTCTCCTCAAAAAAAGAAAGCCATTAGCGAAGGGGCGGAGGACTAAGTGGTTTTTGTGGTAGACCCATGGGCACTCTCTCTCCCAGACAGATTATACTTTCATACTGTACATTTTGTGCTGAAATCCTGGTCCTCAGATTGCAACAGATTTGTGGCATGCTAGTTACAGAGGGTAACGGCATGCATATAATCACATTGATTTATTCATGTGCAGAGGGACAGTGTGTTGAATGTCAGTGCCGCTCTGGTGGCTTGTGGTTTAAATATGACCTATCAGCTCTGGTAGGGAGGATACTCGATACTGTACTGTTTGTGGATCTTTCAATATAGCAAAAGGTTATGAAATCATCACCCATTAATTGTACAGCTGTGTTGTTCTAGRCACAGGYACTGGGTTTKGACCCAAAGCTGTTTTTTYCCCACTCTCCTAATCCACTTATCTAATGTTTCTCCTCCTAAAAATCTGTTCCCCCTCCACCCTTTTCAGGAGGTACATCAGAAGAACTCAAGTCGAGGAAACACAGGGGGAAGGAACTACCGAATGTAGAAGAAGACAGAAGCTAACGGACAGGCGGACARGGATGAGAGAAGGGTGTGCCCWTACCTGGTGCCCCTGTGGAATGGTTCACTGTAAAACAACAAAAGGTGGATAATGGTACWAWGCTAATGGTAATAAGCTTTGTGTGTAATGTCTCTAGCTGAGAGTTAAAGTGCTGGGGTTATATGAGAGGTATTTTGATTATTTTATACACTGCACCATTTCATATTGGAAGGAATTATATTCCATGTCAAACCAATGTAACAGACTAGTTTAGCTGCTTACACATCAAAGAGCTTCTTCTTCTTATACCTCCATGTGTGAGCTGAGCTATAGTGTCCCTGGTGGCCTCTAATAGGCTCTGTGCTACATACAGCCAATAGGAGGGCAGCCAGCAGTTTTACCTGTCTGTCTATGGTCCATCCTCTTTACCTGAACTCTGAAAGAGTTCAAGCTTTACACTGAGAGGTTGGGCCATGCAAAGTAGTCGGGCTATTGGATAAGTAATCCCCCCATTCTCATCTAACAACCACTGCTTTGATAATATATTAGAACCTCAATAAGAATGTTATTTCAGCTTCAGTCAGTTCTGGCCAAAAGATGATTTCACAGTTGTCACGTGTTTCATTAAGGCTATTTATTTACTATTGTCTGCTTCAACAGACAATAAGCGTATTACATGCAACCATACCATAAGAACCTGGCTTTGAGGCAACAACATGACCAGAGACCTATTCTGATGATACAATCTTCTTGTACTGCTAACCATTCTAGTGAAACTGACAGTAATATTATATTCTGTACTGTAAACAGAAAGTTTTGAGGAGATTCAATTTATATTTAATTTGTAAAGACTCACCGTAGATTCTCTGGGTCTAATATGTGGTCTGATTAAAAATGGATTCTAATGCAGAGGACAGGACAGAGGGGCGCTAAAAATAGCCAGCTACAGGAAGACGATTAATGATTGA
>NC_036840.1:4862823-4933722 GCF_002910315.2 Salvelinus sp. IW2-2015 | reverse complement strand
TTTCACTTGGCCTGCATATTTTATTTTGTTAGCTTAGGGAGGAACTTTGCTTCTTCTGTATGAACATGGACTGCATGGATTTTTCATAAAAAGCGATAAAATGAACAGCAACACATATAGTTCACTCAATGGAATGATATGCAACTCAAATACTGTTAGAAACACAGAAACACACCTACAAATAAACAGGACTGCAGTTGAAAAATGCTGTGCACACACAAACACAGTCCGTTTTGTGGCTAAGCCACTCAGAGCTCTGCTACTGTGAGCAAGTTCACACACTGGTTCCATCAGACATGTTCTGAGAATTCCTGTGTTTGTGTCAGGATTACAGAGAGTAATGCTGTTTGCACAATCTGGATGCCTGACAGTCTTACTGTACCATTTCAGCAACCTGACACCATTTATCTCACAATTAGCAGATACAATGTCACAAACAGGAATGAAAACTGTATTTTGAATTACATATAGGAACTTGACTCTATCAAGCGCTCTAGAATAGGAAAACATTTGAATTGATTGCCATGGGATTCCAAAGCTCACCATCATCTAAGAAACTGTTTAATTACAGCGCTGTTATTTCTGGTGCTCGATTGCCTTCTGTAGAAAATGTTTAAATACCAACAGATTGTTCACCATTCCTGCTGAATAAACCACTTATCAACATTATGACAACGTCTGGGCACTTATTTCATATCATTTGTCATGCTCATGTCAGAAGGTTCTGCAGGCAYGTTTGAGAAACATTTGAATATCMTCCATTAATAAAATAACATGAAGATGTTTTTACCACTGTTRCTTGGCAACCAAACATAAGAAGAAAAACATAAACAGCCAGGTGAACGGTTTTCTTTCTTGTATCAGTATTTGGAGTATAATTGATCACCATGTCCCTCTCGCTTTGATGCAAGGGAAAACCAACCAATGAACGTCAAGTATGAATATCCAATGGATGTAATGAAACTGAGAGGTCCAGGAGACTTTCTACAGCAATGCTTCTTATTAACACACAATTCTCCCTATTATGTAATTATAGCACAGTAAGCTATCCACAGCAAGGTCAGACCTGCAAAATAAACCTTGGTGTCACTGACATAGACATTAGTGTTGCATTCTAACAAAGCTCACTTTTGTCTCTCTGAGCATGTGCAAAAACTATAAAAAATCAATTATGTCCGTCGGCTGTATGTCAACACACGATTCAGATTGGAGATCATTTCACCATCAGTCTGAAACTGAATACACACTGGATGACAAAGTGATACTTCCTAAAAGATGGCATGTAGCGCCAAGGCAAACAGAGTCGGTGTGGGTTCACTGAGGGGAGAGCTGCGCCTGTGTTTTCAGCTTTTTAGAGGACGGACGGCTCTGCAGTGACAGGACAAAGCTTTCATTCGCTGTCAGCACTTTTTTATGAATATATAACCAAACATTTAAGTCATTTTCACAGATAAATTGGCCTTCTGGCTTCCATTCAGCAGACATAACAGTTTCAAGTGTGGAGCAGGGAGTTGGCAAGTGTCTGGCCCGGCAATCCTGGATGGTATTTCATCCAAGCCTCTCAATGACTAATACAAGATCAATTATTAGGCCCGAATAGACAAATTGCAGTTTGCAAGCTTGCAGGATTTAGAGTTTAAATAAATCTCCAAGAAACCTCTGCTGGATACAAGAGGCTGGGTATTGGGGTAACTGCATGGGGTGGTTTGGACCACAATGACCACACCATAACAAATCAGTTTATCATCATAATTAACTTTTATACTTCATAGTAAACTACTGATTCCTTACTAAATGAAATTTTCCTCAATGCTGTATTATGTTAAAAAAAAAGTAGAATCTATTTAACATCTGCGGTCTAATTCCTGATTTGTAATTCTGTAATATCATAACTAATCGTGAATTTCTCCATTGCACCTCTGCTACACCAGCAGAAAGATTCTGGAAGGAGCAGTCTCATGTATCTATTTCCCAAATTTATCAGATGGACTCTATGTGCTCTGGGCTGAGTGCACCTAAGGACACCAATTTTGGACCAGCCCTGAAGTGGAAGCTCCAAAACCCTACTACAACTACATACGCTATTGTCTTTTAAATGACCTTGTGGTTTATTTTAATACACTCCAATTTCACTATTTTTCCTCTTGGTTGTTTTAGGGGGAGGGATGATTTGTGTTAGTCTGGCAAAATTCTACGTAGATTTCTTTTAATAACAAATACTGGGTATCAATTACTTTTACAGTAGTACGAAGGACTGGCAATTGCATTTATTGTTCTCACTGTATATTAGTCCTTCAACTCAGCATCTTTCCCCATCACTACTGTTTCCTGGCTTTCTTCTCTCCTTAGGACACCAGCCAATTTGACAGTAACTTTGTATATCATTGGATTATGCATTTCCATTTCAAACTGAAACTCTCAATTTGAACTTCTAGCCATACCTGGGTGTAGAAGGGGAAGGGACCCATGCCCATAGGGGCTTCTCTGTCTTATTTTTCCTCCATTTCCCTCAGCAGTGGAAATTCACTGAGTACTGATTATGGTAGGAGAGTGTTGGCTCAGCTGTGTGCTTTAAGAACCCATGATGTCAGACCCATATTTTCCTTGGAGAGCCTCTCATCAGCTGCATTGTTCCAGGAAACCATGGTCTGTTCTCTGGGCAACAAAGAGGCCTGCCCAATCGTAGCCCCTTACACCCACAACTCTGCCTGCTGCAAGACAGTCCTAAAGGCCCCCACCTCCAAGCATCCACCCTCACACCAGACAGACTTCAAGGCCCCCACCTTTATCTTCACAACAACAACAGAAATCTGTACATAGTGAGCATCCTGGAGCTCCCAGCATTACGTACTCCTCTCCCAGCTCTGTACTGTTTTTACTATAGGAGTTGAGGGTTGGCGATGAAAAGCAGCATGTTGAAAAGCAGGACAAGGACAAGGAAATAATATGTTGCTCCACAGAGAACCATAACATGATGCTGCTGCTGATGTCATCTGGCGAGGTCTTCAGAGGGTTTCGGTTCTGACTGAAAGATGTATTTGACCGAATTACAACACCGCCCCCTGACAGGTGACGCAAGCAGCAGGGAGAGATGATGGGAAAACTGTCCCACAGCCAGCCATCTCTCCAWGTTTTGAAGGGCAATTAAGCTGTCAAAACCAGAGGGAAACTTTGAACCAAGATAGCAAACATTAAGGCAGTAGCGGCATACTGTGACAAGTCAATCAACAGTTTCATATATCTGATATATTTTGGCATACATGTCATTATTAGAAGTCATTATTCCCGAAAATAAAGATATCACCAGTGCCCTGTTTTTGTTCCGCATAACATACACGCTTATTTACCTCTCCTGATCCCTATGTTTGAGTTGTTTACTACCCAATTGAAATGTTTCATGATGTATTGGTTGAGCCAATAAAAATCAGCAGAACATGGTGCACAGATTCTCTGATCCAACAACTGAAGATTGGAAACGCTCATGTTCAACTCTCCTTCAAAGGAGATCAAACAAATATGACCTGAGAACACAATGGACATCTTGCTCCTTTAAGATTATTTAGCTATTCCCTTTTATGTTCATGTACTTTAGTTGTAGAATTATGGTGATGTTTTCCTAGAAATGTAACTCAGGGGAAAACAGCAAAACCCCCAGATAAAGAGCCTGAGCCTCACCATCTCAAAGGTCATTGAAGAAAGGAGGTTCATCCACATATGCTTTAACTACAGGGTCTTCCAAGATGAACAAGCAGGGCTGATGTAAGACAAATTGACATCAATTGTGCTTTTGCGTGCTAAAATACAAAAAATACCACAGGACTGAGCTGTTCACATTTTGAGAGACATAGAGAGAGGGCTATGAGAGACAGAGCAGATGAGCTCCTGCATTTTTCAGCATGCTTTTACAAAAAGATGGATTTAGAGTTAGATACATTCGGTAACATCTTTAACACGACCACGTCTGGTCTGCAGACGAATACCCCATCCGCTGTGCCCCCAACCGGCCTCCGTCTGAGCAGACCCCCTCCGTCTGAGCAGACCACCCCCCGGGCTACTAACTTTAAACGTCGCGTGCTAGCTTAGTGGCGGCTAACCTGCTCCATCTACGGCTGCCCCCCGGACACTATGATCACTTGGCTACATAGCTGATGCCTGCCGGACTGTCCATTAATTCACGGTACTCCATTCTGTTTATTTGTGTTTTATCTGTCGGCTCTGTGTTTTAACTCAGGCTCTTTGTGTAGTCAATCCGACCCTCTCTGCCTAGTCGTCGCCATTTTTACCTGCTGTTGCTGTGTTAGCTGACTAGCTGCTGTTATCTCACCTGTTGTTTTAGCTAGCTCTCCCAATCAAGACCTGCAATCACTTTATGCCTTAMTGTATGTCTCTCTCAAATATCAATATGCCTTGTATACTGTTGTTCAGGCTAGTTATCATTGTTTTGGTTTGCAATGGACCCCGTAGTTCCACTCTCCGTACCTCTGATACCTCCTTTGTCCCACCTCCCACACATGCGGTGACCTCACCCATTGAGACCAGCATGTCCAGAGATACAACCTCTCTTATCATCACCCCAGTGCCTGGGCTTGCCTCCGCTGTACCCGTGCCCAATACCCCTGTCTGCACATTATGCAGAATCTATTCTACCACGGCATAAATCTGCTCCTTTTATTCCTTGTCCCCAACGCTCTAGGCGACCAGTTTTGATAGCCTTTAGCCGCACCTCATCCTACTACTCCTCTGTTCCTCGGTGGATGTGGAGGCAAACCCAGGCCCTGCATGTCCCAGGCACCCTCATTTGTTGACTTCTGTGATCGAAAAAGCCTTGGCCTCATGCATTGTCAACATCAGAAGCCTCCTCTAGTTGTCTTCCTCACCGCTTTAGCACACTCTGCCACCCTGATGTCCTTGCCGTGTCTGAATCCAGGCTTAGGAAGGCCACCAAAAATTCTGAGATTTCCATACCCAACTATAACACTTTCCGTCAAGATAGAACTGCCAAAGGGGAGGAGTTGCAATCTACTGCAGAGATAGCCTGCAAAGTTCTGTCATACTTTCCAGGTCTATGCCCAAACAGTTCGAACTTCTAATTTTAAAAATTAATCTCTCCAGAAATAAGTCTCTCACTGTTGCCGCCTGCTACCGACCCCCCTCAGCTCCCAGCTGTGCCCTGGACACCATCTGTGAATTGATCGCTCCCCATCTAGCTTCAGAGTTTGTTCTGTTAGGTGACCTAAACTGGATATGCTTAACACCGCAGTCCTACAATCTAAGCTAGATGCCCTCAATCTCACACAAATCATCAAGGAACCCCCAGTACAACCCTAAATCCGTAAACATGGGCACCCTAATAGACATTATCCTGACCAACTTGCCTCCAATACACCTCTGCTGTCTTCAATCAAGATCTCAGCGATCACTGCCTAATTGCCTGTATCCGCTACGGGTCCGCGTCAAACGCCACCCTCATCACTGTCAAACGCTCCTAAAACACTTCTGCGAGCAGGCCTTTCTAATCGATCTGGCCCGGGTACCCTGGAAGGATATTGACCTCATCCCGTCAGTTGAGGATGCCTGGTCATTCTTTAAAAGTTACTTCCTCACCATATAAGACAAGTATGCTCTGTTCAAAAAATGCAGAACTAAGAACAGATATAGCCTTGGTTCACTCCAGACCTGACTGCCTCGACCAGCCAAAAAACATCCTGTGGCGAACTGCAATAGCATCGAAGAGCCCCGCGATATGCAACTGTTCAGGGAAGTCAGGAACCAATACACGCAGTCAGTCAGGAAAGCAAAGGCCAGCTTTTTCAAGCAGAAATTTGCATCCTGTAGCTCTCCAAAAGGTTCTGGATACTGTAAAGTCCATGGAGAACAAGAGCACCTCCTCCCAGCTGCCCACTGCACTGAGGCTAGGTAACACGGTCACCACCGATAAATCCGTGATAATCGAAAACTTCAACAAAGTATTTCTCAATGGCTGGCCATGCCTTCCTCCTGGCGACTCCAACCTTGGCCAACAGCCCGCCCCCCCCCCCGCTGCTACTCGCCCAAGCCTTCCCAGCTTCTCCTTTACCCAAATCCAGATAGCAGATGTCTGAAAGGCTGGAAAACCTGGACCCTACAAATCAGCTGGGCTTGACAATCTGGACCCCCTATTTCTGAAACTGTCCGCCGCCATTGTCGCACCCCCTATTACCAGCCTGTCAACTCTCTTCGTATCATCTGAGATCCCCAAGGATTGGAAAGCTGCGCGGTCATCCCTCTCAAAGGGG
Organism: Salvelinus sp. IW2-2015; assembly: GCF_002910315.2. Classification (NCBI taxonomy): domain Eukaryota; kingdom Metazoa; phylum Chordata; class Actinopteri; order Salmoniformes; family Salmonidae; genus Salvelinus; species Salvelinus sp. IW2-2015. The sequence goes on along the minus strand of NC_036840.1, from coordinate 4,927,447 downwards.
GAGACACCCTGGACCCAAACTGTTACAGACCTATATCCATCCTGCCCTGCCTATCTAAGGTCTTCGAAAGCCAGTCAACAAACAGATCACTGACCATCTCGAATCCCACCGTACTTCTCCGCTGTGCAATCCGGTTTCCGAGCCGGTCAGGGTGCACCTCAGCCAGCTCAAGGTACTAAACGATATCATAACCGGCATCGATAAAAGCAGTACTGTGCAGCCGTCTTCATCGACCTGGCCAAGGCTTTCGACTCTGTCAATCACCATATTCTTATCGGCAGACTCAGTAGCTCGGTTTTTCTAATGACTGCCTTACCTGGTTCACCAACTACTTTGCAGACAGAGTTCAGTGTGTCAAATCGGAGGGCATGTTGTCCGGTCCTCTGGCAGTCTCTATGGGGGTACCACAGGGTTCAATTCTCGGGCCGACTCTTTTCTCTGTATATATCAATGATGTTGCTCTTGCTGCGGGCGATTCCCTGATCCACCTCTACGCAGACGACACATTCTGTATACTTCTGGCCCTTCCTTGGACACTGTGCTATCTAACCTCCAAACGAGCTTCAATGCCATACAACACTCCTTCCGTGGCCTCAACTGCTCTTAAACGCTAGTAAAACCAAATGCATGCTTTTCAACCGTTCGCTGCCTGCACTCGCACGCCCGACTAGCATCACCACCCTGGACGGTTCCGACCTAGAATATGTGGACATCTATAAGTACCTAGGTGTCTGGCTAGACTGCAAACTCTCCTTCCAGACTCATATCAAACATCTCCAATCCAAAATCAAATCTAGATGTGGCTTTCTATTTCGCAACAAAGCCTCCTTCACTCACGCCGCCAAACTTACCCTAGTAAAACTGACTATCCTACCGATCCTCGACTTCGGCGATGTCATCTACAAAATAGCTTCCATAATCTACTCAGCAAACTGGATGCAGTTTATCACAGTGCCATCCGTTTTGTTACTAAAGCACCTTATACGACCCACCACTGCGACCTGTATCCCTAGTCGGCTGGCCCTCGCTACATGTTCGTCGTCAGACCCATGGCTCCAGGTCATCTACAAGGGTATGCTAGGTAAAGTGCCCGCTTTTCTCAGTTCACTGGTCACGATGGCTACACCCCCCGTAGCACGCGCTCCAGCAGGTGTATCTCACTGATCATCCCTAAAGCCAAAACCTCATTTGGACGCCTTTCCTTCCAGTTCTCTGCTGCCTGCGACTGGAACGAATTGCAAAAATCTCTGAAGTTGGAGACTTTTATCTCCCTCAACAACTTTAAACATCTGCTATCCGAGCAGCTAACGATCGCTGCAGCTGTACATAGTCCATCGGTATATAGCCACCCAATTTACCTACCTCACCCCCATACTGCTTTTATTTATTTACTTTTTTGCTCTTTTGCACACCAGTATCTCTACTTGCACATGATCATCTGATGATTTATCACTCCAGTGTTAATCTGCTAAATTGTAATTATTCGATTTATTGCCTACCTCCTCATGCCTTTTGCACACATTGTATATAGATTCTCTTTTTTTCTACCATGGTATTGACTTGTTTATTGTTTACTCCATGTGTAACTCTGTGTTTGTTGTCTGTTCACACTGCTATGCTTTATCTTGGCCAGGTCGCAGTTGCAAATGAGAACTTGTTCTCAACTAGACTACCTGGTTAAATAAAGGTACAATAAATAAATGTGTTAGCTAACACACCTAACTCCAATAATGAAACTAACCATGATCTTCAGTTTAGAATGGAATTAGTTAACTCAGCTGTTTGTGCTAGGGATGGGGTAAAAGTGTGACACCACTCCGGCCCCCAAGGACTGGAGTTGCCCATGTCCATCGGTACTCTGCTCATTCAGATTACATTAATATATTACAAAACGTAATATGCTAATTACGAGTAACTCCTAAACAGCTGCCTTCAGTCTAGCCTACCTGGTTAAATAAAGGTGAAATAAAAAATAAATAAAAAAACAGGTCAACATTCACAAGGCCGCAGGGCCAGACGGATTACCATTACGTGTAGTCTGAGCATGCTGGCAAATGTCTTCACTGACATCCTCGACCTGTCCCTGACCAAGTCTGTAATACCAACATGTTTCAAGCAGACCACCATAGTCCCTGTGCCCAAGAACACCAAGGTAACCTGCCTAAATGGCTACCAACCCGTAGCACTCACGTCGATAGCCACAAAGTTCTTTGAAAGGCTGGTCATGGCTCACATCAACAAAATTATCCCAGAAACCTTAGACCCACTCCAATTTGCATACCGCCCCAACAGATCCACAGATGATTAAATCTCTATTGCACTCCACACTGCCCTTTCACACCTGGACAAAAGGAACACCTATATGAGAATGCTATTCATTGATTACAGCTCAACGTTCAACACCATCGTGCTCTCAAAGCTCATCAATAAGCTAAGGACCCTGGGACTAAACACCTCCCTCTGCATCTGGATCCTGGACTTCCTGACGGGCCTCCCCCAGGTGGTAAGGGTAGGTAACAACACATCTGCCACGCTGATTATCAACACAGAGGCCCCTCAGGGGTGCGTGCTCAGTCCCCTCCTTCACCCATGACTGCATGGCCAACACCATCATTAAGTTTGGCGATAACACAGCAGTGGTAGAACTGATCACCAACAACGATGAGACAGCTTACAGCGTGGAGGTCAGAGACCTGGCAGTGTGGTGCCAGGATAACAACCTATCCCTCAACGTGATCAAGAAAAATGAGATGATTGTCGGCAACAGGAAAAGGAGGACCGAGCACGCACCCCATTCTCATCGACAGGGCTGTAGTGGAGCAGGTTGAGAGCTTCAAGTTCATTGGTGTCCACATCACCAACCAACTATCATGGTCCAAACACACCAAGACAGTCGTGAAGAGGATACGACAACGCCTATTCCTCCTCAGGAGACTGAAAAGATTTGGCATGGGTCCTCAGATCCTCAAAAAGTTCTAGAGCTGCACCATCGAGAGCATCCTGACTGGTTGCATCACCTCCTGGTATGGCAACTGAGTACGGCCCAGTACATCACTGGGGCCAAGCTTCCTGCCATCCAGGACCTCTATACCAGGCGGTGTCAGAGGAAGGCCCAACAAATTGCCAAATTGCCAGACTWTTTGCTTYGCTACCGCACGGCAAGCGGTACCGGAGCACCAAGTCTAGGTCCAAAAGGCTTCTAAACAGCTTCTACCCCAAGCCATAAGACTCCTGAACAGCTAATCAAATGGCTACCCGGACTATTTGCATTGTTCCCACCCCCATTTTTACGCTGCTGCTACTGTTTATTATCCATGCATAGTCACTTTACCTCTACCTACATGTACATATTACCTCAATTACCTCAACTATCCGGTGCCCCTGCACATTGACTCTGTACCCGTACCCCTTGTATATAGCCTCGCTACTGTTATATTTTTTGTTGCTCTTTAATTAATTATTTTTCTTATTTTAATTTTATTCATTTTTTACTTCAGTTTMTTTTTTTCTTAAAACTGTATTGTTGGTTAAGGGCTTGTAAGTAAGCATTTCACTGTAAGGTCTACACCTGTTTAATTCGGCGCATGTGACAAATAATAATWTWTTTTTTTTTTTATTCGGCAAGGACATATGTAGGATACTACACTCCAAAGCATAACCTTCACTCCAAATCAAAACTCCAAACCTACAACCTGATTTTGGAAAAAATTACCTGGAAGGATTCCTACTACCAAAGATTCTTATTTCCAAGCTATACAGCAAATGCTCTGACAAACAAACAACAGAAACCTGAAACACCATCCAACCTGGAACAGAGTTATTAATGTTAAGTCTGAAGCTAATTTTAAAGTCAAGAAGAAAAACACATTACAATGATATATTTTACTTTATTTGGACTGAATGCTAAGGCTACCAAGCTTGTAGGACAGAACATATCGGACTTCAACTTCAATTAGCACTGAGGTGTGAAGTGAGAGTCTCAAACTGGAAATATATACAAGAAAATAAACTTTTTCCCAAACACACAATGTCTAAACTCTGGTGTCCAAACACCCAGCGCGTCCTAGACCTTCTGTCTGAGGACAGACTAGGGTCACCCAGCCACATAATAATACGCACGGGCACAAATGACCTGAGCATAGCAGGAAAGGGTAGCCACAGCACTCAAGAGACTGATTGAAAAAGATTCTTCTACTTTTCCCAACGCACAAGTGGTTATCTCCACCCTGCTTTCACAAAAAGACTTCTACCTTGCTACCATACAGCGGGTAAACACAAGTATTTCCTGTGACTCTGCCTCAAAACCAAATGTTTACCTGGCCCACCACTCCACCTGGACTTGAACAGCCTTTACGACCAGGTCCACCTATATAAGGCAGCAGTGCCCCCTTTTGCCCGGACCCTAAAGGACATCGCCCTCAAACGCAGCCCCAAACAGGAGCAAACACCTCAAAAAAGAGCAACTGATCAATAGACACGATCTGTCACACGCTGAGTATGTACATAGTCAATGTAGGCTTCGAGGGGACTCCTATAGTAGGTACACCTACAGCTCATCTCTTGGCAGTAGTGCTGTAGAATACTTTAACATTGACCTCAACCCAGAGTCTCTCAGAGCGTTCACAGTCAGCCCACTGACACCCGTATCAGATCACAGCAAAATCAGTCTTCTTGAACAGAGCAATACTCAATAATGAGGCATCAAAGCCAAAGGAACTGAATAAAATTAAGAAATGCTATAGATGGAAGGAAAGTACTGTGGAAACCTACTAAACAGTATATTTGACCTACAAGCTTCCCTATCAAATCAAAAAATGTCAAACAGAAAACSGAAGAACAATAACAACAATGAAAAAAGGTTTGATGAAGAATGCAAAATCCTAAGAAAGAAATTGAGAAACCTATCCAACCAAAAACATAGAAACTCAGAAAACCTGAGCCTACGCCTTCACTATGATGAATCACTAAAACAATATAGAAATACACTGCGGAAAAAGAAGGAACAGCACGTCAGAAATCAGCTCAATGTAATTGAAGAATCCATAGACTCTAATTAGCCACTTCTGGGATATTTGGAAAACAAACAACAACATGAAGAGCTATCTATCCAAAATGGAGATGTTTGTGTAAACCACTTCTCCAATCTTTTTGGCCCTAGAACAAAGAACAAACAGCAAAAACTAATACATGATCAAATACAAATCTTAGAATTAATGATTAAAGACTACCAGAACCCACTGGATTCTCCAATTACATTGAATGAACTACAGGACAAAATACAAACCCTCCAACGCAAAAGGGCTTGTGGTGTTGATGGTACCCTCAATGAAATGATCAAATATACAGACCACAAATTCCAATTGGCTACACTTAAACGCTTTAACATCATCCTTAGCTCTGGCATCTTCCCCAATATTTGGTAACAAGGACTGATCACCCCAATCCACAAAAGTGGAGACAAATTTGACCCCAATAACTACCGTGGGATATGCGTCAAGTGCAACCTTGGGAAAATCCTCTGCATTATCATACATTTCCTCAGTGAAAACAATGTACTGAGCAAATGTCAAATTGGCTTTTTACCAAATTACAGTGCGACAGACCACAAGTTCACCCTGCACACCATAATTAACAAACAAACAAACCCAAACAAAGGGAAAGTCTTCTCATGCTTTGTTGATTTCAAAAAAGCTTTTGACTCAATTTGGCATGAGGGTCTGCTATACACATTGATGGAAAGTGGTGTTGGGGGAAAAACATACAACAAATATAAAATCCATGCACACAAACAACAAGTGTATGGTTAAAATTGGCAAAAAACACACACATTTCTTTCCACATGGCCGTGGAGTGAGAAAGGGATGCAGCTTAAGCCCTCTTCAACATATATATCAACGAATTGGTGAGGACACTAGAACAGTCTGCAGCACACGGCCTCACCCGACTAGAATCTGAAGTCAAATGTCTACTTTTTGCTGACGATCTGGTGCTTCTGTCACCAACCAAGGAGGTCCTACAGCAGCACCTAGATCTTCTGCACAGATTCTGTCAGACCTGGGCCCTGACAGTAATCTCAGTAAGACAAAAATAATGGTGTTCCAAAAAAGATCCAGTTTCCAGGACCATAAATACAATTTCCATCTAGACACTGTTGCCCTAGAGCACCCACAAAACTATACATACCTCGGCCTAAACATCAGCGCCACAGGTAACTTCCACAAAGMTGTGAACGATCTGAGAGACAAGGCAAGAAGGGCCTTCTATGCCATTAAAAGGAACATAAAATTCAACATACCAATTAGGATTTGGCTAAAAATACTTGAATCAGTTATAGATCCCATTGCCCTTTATGGTTGTGAGGTCTGGGGTCCGCTCACCAACCAAGAATCCACAAAATGGGACAAAAACCAAATTGAGACACTGCATGCAGAATTCTGCCAAAAATATCCTCTGTGTACAATGTAAAACACCAAATAATGCATGCAGAGCAGAATTAGGCCGATACCCTCTAATTATCAAAATCCAGAAAAGAGACGTTAAATTCTACAACCACCTAAAAAGAAAGTATTCCCAAACCTTCCATAACAAAGCCATCACCTATAGAGAAATTAACCTGGCCACAAAATTAGGTGGAAACTGAGCTGCACTTCCTAACCTCCTACCAAATGTATGACTATATTAGAGACACATATTTCCCTTAGATTACACAGACCCACAAAGAATTAAAAATCAAATCAAATTTTGGTAAACTTCCATATCTATTGGGTGAAATACCACAGTGAGCAATCGCAGCAGCAAGGTTTGTGACCTGTTGCCACAAGAAAAGGGCAACCAGTGAAGAACAAACACCATTGTAAATACAACCTATATTTATTTTTGTACTTTGTACTTTCACTATTTGCACATTATTACAACACTGTAAATAGACATAATATGACATCTGAAATGTCTTTATTATTTTGTATCTTTTGTGAGTGTAATGTTTACTGTTAATTTTGTATTGTTTATTTCACTTTGGTTTATTATCGATTTCACTTTATATGGCAATGTAAACATGTGTTTCCCATGCCAATAAAACCCCTTCAATTGGAAATTGAATTGAGAGGGGGAGATAGCGAGTGAGGGAGTGAGCGAGATAGATTGAAAGCGAGAGTGAAAGGGGGATAGAGGGGAGAGAGATAGAGAGATAGAGAGAGCGAGGTTAAAACAATAGATCTTGAAGCTCCCAGRGTGAGTTGTGCTGCTCCTGGAGCAGTCGGGCCCCTGTGGACCAGTCCTTCACTAGAGCCCCTCAGCCTCCAACAAAAATACTCACAAAACAAAGGTTGTGAACTCCAAGAACAATCACTTCAGCTGAGTTCAATACCTATTATTCATGTCYCATTTCTCCAYCCCTCTGYTGTAGCTACTGTGATGTTAATAAGGTAAGCCCTTGTCTGTTTTCCTAACTGAACTGAAGAGGAGCTTGGGAGAGCTATGTCAACAAGGCCTTTAGTATTGGTTTGTAAAACTCTTCCATGCTCATTTCCCTAAACTCACAGCCATTACCCTTGTGAACATGAGGTGATCAGCCATGTAAGCCACAGAGGGCAGTCAGTGGGCTTCTCATTGTGGGCAGGGCCTAGTCCTGGGGCAATGAAGCTAACACTCAAGGTTCTAATGACTAGAACCCAGAGTTTTCCCTAACCTGTGACCATGGGATCAGAACAGAATAAACTATTGTTACATAGCCTATAACTAGCGCCTGGAGTATCCTTTAGGTTATGTTGTCAGAAAAGTCAGGGACTTCCTCCCACCTAATACCCAACCGGTAAGGGTGTATACTCAATCACCAATAGGTCAGTTCGGTTGATGCTACCTGGGTCTCTGTTTTCATTCTCTTTTCATTCTCTTGTTGAAGTCTGATGACATGACCTTAGTGACCCAGCCTCTATTCATACCAGGACTGTTCACCCTGGATGATATTCTCCCCACAGAGCATTGATGCCTGTAGCCATTGACGTAGTTCGGTGATGATAACTCACTGTAGACAATCTGTTGGTTTCTTTCAGATTGCACAGTAGGCATATGTTCCACCATTTACTTTCCACCTTTGAAAGTGGACAGCATTGAGAAGTGAGACCTTTGTGAGACCAATTTGAGACCTATGATCTTTGAGGGGCCCGAGGAGACCCCTCTACAGGAGGGAAAAGATGACTGTGCAAAAGATGTTGCCCCCCTCTTTCAAATCCAGCATGTCCTCACACCTGACAGTAATCCAGCTATCATTCACCTACCCTCCCTTCTGATTAGACTACATAAAGGAGCATTCAAAGCTGCTTTACAAATTGGCTATGACCTTTGACCTGTGCCATGTCACCCTTTTCAAAGATGACATGGGCAAGCTCAGCAGGAGACTTCAAATCTCCTCTACGCACATATTTGACGGCTTTGTTATGATGGTTAAAAAAAATCCACTGTTTTGGCTTTCCGTGATATAAAAAGACCTGATGGGCCGCTGATCAACAGTCAWCACAGGTGAGCGCAACTGAAGTCCACTCTCAATTACCCTCGCAAGGCCGTTAGGACCAAGATAATATAGTAGGAATCATGATCTCCCTATACTCTGTTATATTCACACTGGTGCTGTTCTCTGAGTTTAACACCCGCTCGGTCGTCTTAGCTGTACCGACAGGCAAGCTGGACGAGGGTAGGACAGAGCAGGAGAGTCTGCTTTCGATATTAGGCGAAGACACAATGAGCGACAACGCTCTGGCTGCCCCGAGGTTCAGACGGGAGCCCGTCCTGGACAATGGACTGGGCGACGAAGAGGACAACACAAAGATCATCATCCTTTCAGTAAGTATCTTCCTTCATCCATGTCCATCCTCATACCAATCTTCCTCTTAACTCTCATCTTCATCAGTAGCAGCATCAATACAATGTTATCCATATGCCAACATTTTACATTCGCTCAAACTTGAGCCATCATCAAACAAAGATGAAAAGGATAGGTGTTTATCTTGATTAGATTCCCACAGTGGCAAAATCTATGATAATGTCTCCGCTCCATCAAAGGTTTGGTAGGCATGTGGAGTGATTCAGTTTGTCTAGCATCTGTATGTCATGGACATGGTTATCTCTGTAGTAATGGAACAGAAGGAGAGAGCGATGAGGACAGGAGTTACAAAGCCACACAGATTAGATGTCTGGATCCTCTCATACTGGTTTCATACGGCCTGGCTCAGGACCAGACTCCAGAAAGCCGGGGTTTGAGACCCAGAAGATCTGTGCCGCTTCTTAAAAATGTCCATCTGGAAAATGGCATGCATCAATCCCAAATGAATGGAAAAGAAAAACACCATCCCAAAGTCCAATTAATTTTGACATTGGATTCTATAGCCCTTTCATGTGTATTGTTATATTTTTGTTGTATCATGCAAGCTAGATAACCTTCGGCTTTGGTTCACCAAATCTGATTGTGCAATAGAATCATCAGTGGACAGAGAATACTAATGTAGAGGCTGGCTGATCCACTAATGGAAGCCTGCCAGACATTGACCTAGCCTTCTGTCCCACAGGACATTGGACTGAAAGGGCACACCAGACGTGGCATGAACACAGCTTTCTCCCGAGCCCTTCCTGTCCTCCCCGACCGAGGCACAGATCACTCTCCTGCTGAATATAGCCTGAAAGTAGAGCGCAGGGAGGCCGACCTTGAGAGTAAGTATCGACCAGCGACTTCCTTTTGTTATTTTTCCTTCTATGGTTCCTGTATCCGTTCAATCGTGCGCATTAGAAAGATCCAGGTCACCGTCATTCAGCATGTCAAATGGGTGACTTGATTACACGATACTGGCATTAAAACCATCAATGAGGGTGTTGACACTTTTCACCATGATATTCCATTCATTACTTGGAACAAGAGTTTTATCAGCTAGACGTGTTACATTTCAGACGTATAAAAAGCAACAAACTGAAGACTGTTGAAGGTTATGACATCACTATTAACAGTTAATGCTTAAAAAAAAAAAATTCACTGCAATTCTACCAATTTTATTCCCTCCAGTGCTGCGATGCATGATAGGACGAGTGTACCGACCCTGTTCGCAAGCATAAGAGTGTGGTGGATCCTACACTGCCGTCTGTCAATCTCCTGCAAAACACAATACGCTTTCTTGATTTGTTCCTTACATCTGTGGCGTTGTTTTAAAACACAAAACATGTATAAAACTATTAAAAATGTTTTGAAAAACCTGAAAACAATTGTACGTGTCAATTCTGGGTCACATAATTTAGCTACATTTGGAAAGTCACCATTGTACAGGTAAAGAAAATTAGACATTCTATACTGTTTCTGATAGTAGTAGTGAAGATGCATGTGAGAGAGGAGAAGTGTCTGGCGGTGGGCCTTTTGTCTTAGAGGGAGATAAACTGCAGGCCAAGCCTCCGCAGATCGGCCATCAAACAGATCTGCTTGGGTTTCAACCACTCTCAGACTTCCCACATTGCCTCAACAGCTCTTCTACATCATTGCATTACACTCTCCCACAGACACACTACAGCTGGTGATCTTTCTTTCAAAATGATGATGTCTGTCAATTGTTGGAAAGCACAACAGAGGCAAAAAATAAATAAAAAGTACAATAAAGCCTCTGAAATCAGGCCAAACTCCACTGGGGGAAAAACAAGTGCAATTGATTACGGGAACATTCAGCTTCAAAGAAGACAGACCATTGATTAAATAAAGCAACATTAGTAATACTGCATTCTACTTCAACACGATAATGAATAGTTTACAATCTGAAGAAGCTGGTGAGCTTGCCCTGTCCGGCAATCAGTTTCTTCTTACTTGGGGCTTTAGCCCCTCCATTCTTCCCTGACAATTTGGTTGATGTTACAGTGGTGGGGGGTTTCTTCAGAGGGAGCTGGTTCTCTAACCCACAATGTTCACTACAATCCACCAGCTTCCGTTTACAGGCCTTGCTGCTTCCTTCTGTCTGGATGTTGGTCTTCAGACCGCCCCCGCCTGCTCTGCTGCTCGGGGCATCATTTCCACTCCTGGGCCCCAGCGCTGTGGCACCCCCCCGGGTCGTGCCTCCTCGCTGGGCCTCTTTCCTCCCAGCCTCTGGGTAAACCTCCACTGGAGAGAGGAAACAGWAATAGAGCTTAACAATTGGGGACGAAAAAAATGGACATAAGAGAGGAAGGAAAAAGGGGGGGAAAAAAACAAAAAGAACCTGATAAAATTGCTGACGTTAGCCTGCAGTTTAACAGCCAGAGTGTTTATTCTAGCGAGCTGAAAGTGAACATTTGTCATGTAACCCGATGGCGCAGAGCCTGGATTCCCACAGAAAGAAGGGGGGGGTTAGGTTTTTACTACAGATGTGGGGGCGGCCAGGTTTTATAAAATGGGGAATCATTTAAAGGTTGATCGTAAGTACCAGTCCCAGGGCTGGGACTGGGCAGGGTTCGAGGCCAGGGCTGGGAAGGTGGGTCTGGGCATCGATCCGAATCTGTGGCGTCAGAGGGAATAGACGCCAATCCCKGARGGGGGGGGGGGGGGTGTATGTAGCTGCGCTGCACTATATGTGAGGAAATCTGGAGCAGTTCACCAGCATGCATGCAGATTAGTACATGCAGTTACATGTCTCTGCTGAAAAAGGGAGAATGATGTCACAACTAGACATTTTTTACCTCTGCTGTCGAGGAGCTGGGCAGAGGTGGATTCCACAGTAGTGAGGGTCCGCTTGGGACAGGTGGGGCCCTGGATGATGCTGGGGAAGTCTAGCACTCGGTTGAGGAGCAGCTCCAAGTCGTCCTGGTACGTGCAGGCAAACTGAGATCGGATGGTTCGCTCTCGGGACTAAAAAAAATAAAGAGAAACTGTCACGGCTCTCCAACCCTGTTCCTGGAGAGGTACCCTCCTGTAGGTTTTCGATCCAACCCCAGTTATAACCAACCGGATTCAGCTTATCAAACAGCTAATTATTAGGGTCAGGTGCACTAGATTAGGGTTGGAGTGAACATACAAGATGGTAGCTCTCCAGGAACAGGCTTGTTAATCTAAACAATATTGTTGCATGTTCTGGAGGAAAAACTTCATTACGTCACAATTTATCAGCCAAGCCGCCATTAGACAATGAACCTAGAAGCCCATTAAAATACAAAAAAAGATTTAAAAGAAGTAGTGCGTCTGATCTCCAGGGCCCACGATCGCAGCAGCCCCAGGAGTATACTCTGATTGAAGCTAGAGCTACTCAGGTTTTTCTAAATCTAGCCAGCTTCAGTTAACTTCACATTCTCAGGTTTCCTCCATACTACAACAGTGTATATTGCTTGTCCGCCGTAACTGCATATGCATGTCGCACATGGCTAGTCAAACGCCAAACTCTTCATCGAGACAATGCCGAAACCTTAATCCATGGGCGAGTCAGTGCCACACTTTAATTTCTGCTGAAATCAAAATGAATGAAAAGTCATTGCAAATTCCACAGGCGATGGTGTGAAATAGGCTTGAAGTGCAGTGTTTATTTGAAATATAGTTTTACTGTGCTTATCAATGCACAAGCACCCCCCCCCCCCCACACTCCTATTGATAAAATAGCATTACATCATATACAAGTTTTACTCTGCGTGAAGTTTCAAATGCATTGTCATTACTAATGTGAAATTTGACATTTGTCATTTAGCAGACGCTCTTATCCAGACCCAATTAGGGTGCCTTGCTCAAAGGCGCGACAGCTTTTTCACCAAGTTGGCTCGGGGAGTCGAACCAGCGACCTTTCGGTTATTGGCCCAACGCTCTTAACCACTAGGATACCTGTAATTTGAGGCATTCTTTTAACAAACATTTGATCAATCAAATATTTTTTAAATCAGTAGACTTCCTCAAATTAAGGGGATGACGCAATATTTGAGAGAGGGAGGGAATCTGATTTAATTGGTCCTCAACTGTGGCTTCATTCAGGATAAATGGAGTTTGCCTGCCTGGGATCAGGTTAGTTCTGAAGTATTCGTTGCTGTAGAAATGTAGCTGGCTTAAAGGTGAGCGAGCACTTTTGTGAAACTGGCCAGTGGCGACCTGTCATTCAGGGCAGGTGGGGCAGAGCTGCACCTGATTAGCTAAAATACAATATTTTTGTTTTTTGCATGTTATTTTGGCAATAAGTGTCACAACAGTTCGCAAACAATGTAAAAACTTATATATTTAAAAAAAAATGTATCGTGGAGTTAAAGCCGCATACAAACGTGGTCTCTTTTTTGCTTTCTTGATTAAGGCAGCTCCAAAATGCAGGCGTTTCAGCCTAGTGCTTTCTGTGGTGCTGGGCCAGCGGAAAATACAGAGCGTAGGTGTTGGTAATTTTCTCTAGTTGTGCCGTGATAGTCTCAGTGTTGTCACTCATGGAGACACTATGCCACATCAAAGTCTACCGGGAGAGCTCGAAAATTCAAGCACCTTGGGTGCTGCCATAGATTTGCATTAGAAGTTCATTGGCCACAGATAAAATGACATAACTACCGTAGCTTTGATTGGACTGATCATGTCAAAATCATACTTTCAAAATCTTAGCTAGCAAGCAGTAATCGTGAATCAAGTCGACAACCTACTGGCAAATCCTTGTCATGCGAAGATAAAACGTATCGGTACTCATCAACCATACAGTGCATTCGGAAAGTATTATGACCTCTCGACTTTTTCCACATTTTGTTACAGCCTTATTCTAAGAGTTAATAAAAAAAAAAATGTTTAACCAATCTACACACAATACCCCATAATGACAAAGCGAAAAAACAGGTTTAGAAATGTTTGCAAATTTATAAAAAATAAAACAAATACCTTGTTTACATAAGTATTCAGACCCTTTGCTATGAGACTCAACATTGAGCTCAGGTGCACCCTGTTTCCATTGATCATCACCTGTGGTAAATTCAATTGATTGTGGACATGATTTGGAAAGACACACACACACGTCAGAGCTAAAACCAAGCCCTGAGGTTGAAGGAATTGTCCATAGAGCTCAGAGACAAGATTGCGTCAAGGCACAGATGTGGGGAAGGGTATCAAAACATTTCTGAAGCATTGAAGGTCCCCAAGAACACAGTGGCCTCCATCATTTTTAAATGGAAGAAGTTTGGAACCACCAAACTGAGCAATCATGGGAGAAAGACCTTGGTCTGGGAGGTGACCAAGAACCTGATGGTCACTCTGACAGAGTTCCAGCGTTCCTCTGTGCAGATGGGAGAAGTTGTTCAGAAGTACAACCATCTCTGCAGCACTCCACCAATCAGGCCTTTATGGTGAGGGGCCAGGTGGAAGCCACTCCTCAGGAAAAGCCACAGGACAGCCCACTTTGAGTTTGCCAAAAGGCACCTAAAGACTCTCAGACCACAAAAAAACAAGATTCTCTGGTCTGATGAAACCAAAATTGAACTCTTTGGCCTGAATGCCAAGCGTCATGTCTGGAGGAAACCTGGCACAATCCGTACGGTGAAGCATGGTGGTGGCAGCATCATGCCGTGGGGATGTTTTTCAGCAGCAGGGACTGGTAGACTAGTCAGGATTGAGGGAAAGATGAACGGAGCAAAGCACAGAAGTGGCTTCGTGACAAGTCTCTAAATGTCCTCGAGTGGCTCAGCCAGAGCCCGGACTTGAACCTGATCGAACATCTCTGGAGAGACCTGAAACTAGCTGTGCAGAGACACTCACCATCCAACCTGACAGAGCTTGAGAGAAGAATGGGAGAAATTCAGACAAGCTCTGACTTGGAAAATATATTTGGAAAGTTCATGGTGTACAGTGTGAATACTGTAAGAATTTCCCATGTTCTGAATTGTGTCGCTGTACATTTCAAAAGTGCTGAAATAGACTAGTCTTAACTCGCTCATTAAATGTCTTACTCAAAATTACGGATAGCCTCATCCGCTCATCATTCCCTTATGCCATAGGTTGAACATCTCAATTGTCAGTAGAAACCACATTTGTTTAAGCAAGTCAGCCATATCAGCTATGTTTTTTTAAAGGCAGTAAATGAGGCTGAATGAACTGTTTCGCAGCCAGACAAGGCTCCACTGATATCCAGGTGTAGTGGTGGTAAAGATTAACTCCATGGTGCTGAAAAGAAAGCTCTGCTGTTGGGAAAGCTTTATGTGGGCCCTAACAGTTTGTGGGCACCGTTTGTCACAGTGCAATTCATGTATTGTTTAGTGTTGTGAGGTGGCTTTGCTGGCATGCATTAAAAAAACGATTGGGGTAGTTAGCCCCACCAATACTTACATGCTAAAATTGGCAATGGAACTGGCTCTCTCGAGTTGAACAAAGTTACCCCGTTAACGTCTCAAACCACGTATGTAGTATAGGGCTCATGGACCGGTTTCTCAAAAGCATCTTAAGGCTACATTCATCGTTAGAACCTTCGTCGGAGTAGCGTTAAATCTCAGCTGTTAAATCTGCCTCGTTAACGTTGCACTTGAAAACGCTCGTAATCTAACACCTTGCCCAAACCGGCTGCGGCGCGTGCGCTATCGTGCATAAATTTATTTTGCCCCCCCACACCAAACGCGATCACGACACGCAGGTTAAAATATCAAAACAAACTCTGAACCAATGACATTCATTTGGGGACAGGTCGAAAAGCATTAAACATGTATGGTATTTTAGCTAGTTAGCTTGCACTTGCTAGCTAACGTTAATTTGTCCTGTTTAGCTAGCTTGCTGTTGCTAGCTAATTTGTCCTGGGATATAAACCTTGAGTTGTTATTTTACCTGAAATGGACAAGGATCTCTACTCCGACAATTAATCCACATATAAAACGGCCAACAGAATCGTTTCTAGTCATCTCTCCTCCTTCCAGGCTTTTTCGTCGTTTAAATTATATGGTGATCACATCTAAACTTTCATTGTATTACCACGACTACCGCAAAACAGTTTTCGTCTTTCTATCGCCCACGTGGGTGTAACCAATGAGGAGATGGCACATGGGTACCTGCTTCTATAAACCAATGAGGAGATGGCACGTGGATACCTGCTTCTATAAACCAATGAGGAGATGGGAGAGGCAGGACTTGCAGCGCGATCTGCGTCAGAAATAGGAACGACATCTATTTTAGCCCTTGGTGTCGCAGCCGCTCCTTGGGCGCGCAAGCAGTGTGGGTGCAATAATTGAATAACATGGGTTTCTAAATTTATTTTGCGACGCTCGCGCACGAGACGTGTCCGGTCTGGTCAGCATGTAACGCCTTCCTCACACTCGTAGAACAGCTAAGTGCGTCAGATGCTTTTTTGCCCTCCCACATCACTTTATATACAGATCCCCGCAAAACAAAGAATCACATGGTTTATCCGTCTGACCACGGATAACAGAAATACCAAGTTGTCTTTGCAATTGACAAACAAGCGACGTATAAAAATATGCTACAAATGAAAATCGAGACGACAACATTGAAATATACATGTTACGTTCAATCAATTGAGTTATACATGTTTCTACTTGTAGGCTACTCTGTATAATTTCAATACATTGCATGGTGTGTAGCCTACTGTATCATGTGCACAATGTGCCAAATCTGCGATTTAAATGAATTTTTATTGGGTAGGCATTACAATAAGCCGCGTCAAATTGTGCAGCAGTGGGTGGTAATATCTCTCGGAGCTGATCTGTTGTCAGTATTGTGAAATAACTTTTTATAATAAAGGAAATATTTGAAAGCGGATCCGAGAGCAGCGCTCCCATTAGTCTCGACACATGCTCCAAGATGCACTTCACGACCCTTCTCTCTGCGTTGTGTTTTGGGAGACGCATGTTACATATTTAGCCGTTGTAGGCAAGATGCATCGTTAAAAACACCCGTAAGCCTAAATTCCATCGCTATCGGGAAACCGGGCCCTGGCTGATCCACTCCTTTATCCCCTGTTTGATCTAGGCCTGCTGGGGATTATCACGACTCAAGGATTTCTCCCTCCAGGCCAGCAGCAGAACCGCAGTAGGGAAGGAGGACTCCAGTGGAGAAAAAAGAACGGTGTGCAAAACTGGGTGGGACTGTAAAGCAAAGGGGCGAAATTAAAGCCCCGAGAGAAGGCTATTCAAAGAACTCAAAATCACTTCTCAAAAGAGCACCTAAAACAACATTTAACCCTTGGATCACCAGGCATGAAATGTACACGTACCGTCGTTACATGCTAATAAAAACACCTCGCTAAAGCCAGAAATAATGACGGACAGGGGAGAACATAACGCAGGCAAAGAGGTAAAAGACTGACATGACGTCCTCCTGACATGCAGCTCACACGTAATCCAATTATAGCAGGTGGAAAGAGCAGCATCTAGTTCTATTACAGGGAGAGGATGACATAAGGGGGAGGCACCGCTTCTGAGGCTGTCCTAAGACAACCTCTATAGACTGGTTGGCCTGGCCAGGCTAAGGTAAGCCCATCCTGATGAGACCTCAAGGAACAGCAGGTGCAAGCTATTGCTCTGTTCTCGGGTCTGGTGTTTGTTTTTGAATGCACGCACACAAGCCCAATAGCCCACCTGCAAGATCAGGATATTAGGTGAGAAGTTGGCAGACACATTGTGTTCTTATGGCAGCTCCTCTTATGATGAGCCTGCTTTGATTTCATGGGGAAGAGGAATAAGTCAAAGCATTGAAAGGCATCTTGTTACAGAGATCAAATTATCACAGAGACGTCAATCAATAATGTATCATACTATTCATCCAAATGATGCAATTCAATACATCATTAAGCGCACTTAACTTGCTGTGTTTAATCTGTCTGAAACAGACACAAAAGCATGGAAAAAAACCACAATGCAAAAACTAAAATGTGACTATCTGCACGTGTGCCAGGTGACTGCCGTCAGCGTATGATGAAACTATTGGACAGGGGCCCGGGTTGATAAAGACATTCAGCAGACAACAACCATTCAAGTTTCCCTTACTAGTCGAGTTAAGTGACTGATATGGCATCTTTAAAGTGAAGTGGATGCAGAAAGCTTCCGCCCGCCGAGTTCAGGAAGCGGTGAGCAGCCCAGGGACCATTACAGCGCACTCACAGGAAGACGGCCAGAATGTGGGGAGCTAAAGTGACATCTGCTAGCGCAATCAAATAAAGGAGCCCATTTCCACAAAATTTGTTTAGCACACATGTTTGAAAGGGGTTCAAGCAGTCTTTCATGTAGAGACAGAACAACCCAGCCCCTTTAAATCTCAAACTGTCATTGTTTTAGAGGAGTAAGCAGTTTCTACATCCAGGTTGTATTTGCGGAATGGTATACTTGTTATTGACGAGCACAGCATGTTAGCACCAGGTCTCAATTCTACACGCGCATAGTCAAAACAGCAAACATGTACACTGAGGCAAGTCGATAAGCCCACAGCCTTCCAGGCTGCAAACACCACACTAACTGAGAATCTATCCACATCCGCTGGTTATATCAATCCGTTTACATCCCGATCATTTGGGCCGATACCAGTATCACGATACTCGTTAGTATCGTGGCAAGGAAAAAAACCAAACAAACATGAAGCGGATTTCACTTTAGGAAAAGAGCCCCAATGTTGGAAACAAACATGTTGTCATCCAGTCACATTTATTTTTTCTCTCCAAGCTACAGCAGACAACCTGTATCCTTTAAAAACCTGTATTTTTAAAGGACCAAAAAGTTCTGTTTTGTGTTTTCATTTTTGCCATGGAAAAATATTGCGATACTGGTATTGTCCCAGGCCTACTGATAATGAATGAAAAGAGAACACATCTAGGGATGCTATACAATGACCACAGTAAACAGGCAAACCCTCAGAGGGATTGACAAAAACAGAAGAGTAGAGCATCTTCTGACCAGCTACTTATCAAACCAAGAGGGTGGAGCCCTGTTGAGAAGCATAACAAAATGTGTCACTGGGAGGTTGCCGGGTTGAATCCCCGATTGTAGAGGAGTAGTTTTATACCCCAGACTCAACTCAGAGCAACACACTGGATTAACGCTGGGAGCAAAAACACAGCTGTACAAATGTGAACGTGTAGAAGCCAGTTATAAGATGAGGGGCGTCAACTGAGCAAATAAATAATACAATACCGGGGAGAAAGTACAGAACGTAAAGACATTATTTTTCAATGTTCGGACATCTGATTCGATGTTTCGTATTTGGGTCTCCTGGTCCTACTTGGAGGGTGGGCGGGCTGTGTGTACCTTGGGTTTGAGTTGATCTTGTCGCTCCTGGACGCGGGACTGCAGGGGTTTTGGAGAARAGCCAGTGGGAACCTCAGGAGATCTGAGGACACAGAAGCAATCAGACTGAAAGCAGCTGTTTATGAGTTAGGGGTTAGAGAGGCTGTGAAAACCTATGAATTATTAGCATATTAAGCTTTGATTAGTGTGTGTGCGCACGAGATGAGACTTACCGGAACAGTGTGAGCATGCAGGTCCCCTCCTCCCCACTGAGGACAGCCTGATCCGCAGAGAGTAAGACCGCCTTGTTCCTGCAGGGCGGTGACAAAGCATCTTCATCCAGCAATGCTATCAGGACCTTCAGTCTTCCGACCTCCATAAGCAGTGGTGTGGTTAATAGCATGGTATCTAGGCTGAAGAGGATATACACAAAACCATATAGTGTTAAGATGATGGCGTTAATGTGGATCAAACAAAAAGGGCCTTGACATATACATGTAGGCTGAGAGAGGTTGGATCCGTTGGCCCAGAAAGGTGTCATACCCTGGCTGGGCTGATCCMTGTCCCACTAGCCGACTGCAGTCTGTGGGACAGGTGGATCTGAGCGGTCTCGTCAGCTGCAGCATACACAACGTCTCCACTGGCCCGCCCCTTCAACAGAGCTGCCCTGATACTGGTCACCAGACGAATACCAGCAATACTGAGAAAAACAGGTGTACATAAAATATAATAAAACACATGTAATTATCTAATCTATTAAGAAGACAAGTCAAGCAGCCTTCTACTTATAGGCCTCGAGTAGAAAGATGATAAAGACGCTCCCTTTTTCTATGGGTTCACTCATCACTTTTTTATTTCACCTTTACTTATTCATTTACCACTGACCATGAAGTGACTGCAACATTATTGGGGTGTGTGAAAAGAGCAGCAAGTGTCAACACTGTAGCAAGGTGGTGTGGAGAAGGAGCAGGCTAGATTCCCTGACCCAGCTATTATGAGGGGAGTGAGTCTCTGGAAGAGAATAATCTGGGATACCAGAWGTTAGCTGAACAAGAGGCCCTGAACCCTTCAGAGAAGGTGTTTGTGTGTGGAAATACAGTACTCCACTGAGGGTGTGAAGGGGGAGGTAGGGGTGCAGGCTGTTGAAAGAGCCATTCTGGCATCAGATCAGTCCAGTGTCCCATCAGAGAGGCACCACAGCAGAGCAGGGAGAAAATCCTCAGTCATAAACACCCAGAAGGCCCCTGCTATGAGGGAACTGGGACAATACATCCAATATCATAGACTCTACAGCTATATATCTGAGTGCCAAGGTGTCAATCATCTAGCGCTGTAGTTGCTACTGGAATTCAGGGGAAATGAGGCCTTGTTGTGACACAGCATGGCTTCTCCCATTGCTTTAGATCAAAGTTCAGTCCACACGTTTTCATCAAATGACCAAACAATCTCTTAACCACATTTGTGGCACTGCCAAACGCTTGATGGAGAAAACCTGAATCAATCTGCAATTATACACAGGCCATGAAAGTGATCAAGGAAATCTTAAAGTTTGATGATAATTTAACTAAGTAATCAAACCAAGGAAGGAACATATTATCTTTTTACTTTTAGTCAATTTTCCTTTGATGTAGCCGAGATAAACATGTTTTAGTAATTCACATGTTATCATGAGAACCTGGAGCAGAAGTCATTAGGGGAAAATCAGATCTGTACACAGCAATAGGCAGGTGGGATTTGATGACAAGGGTAAGCAGAGACGGAGTCTGCCAGGCCAGGGTGGTATTCATTAGGCACCAAGCAGAAGAAAACAGACAAACCAGGAGGGACTACAGTACATAAACATATCCATTAATAAAGGTTGGTTTTTACCTTCCATTCCAAAACATTTTGCTACAATGTGCACTAATGAATACAACCCAGCTGGTTGAGTACCTTGGGTTAGGGTTGTCTCCCAATATCTCCTCCAGATTGTCTGTGAAATGGACAAAGTCTGACAGGCCTTTAACATGTTTCCTCAGGTCAGACTCAGTGGGGGCATAGCCCTTTCCTCCCAGCTGGACCGCTCTCACAAATGATGTCACAGACTGCAATATATAGATGATTAACATTACGAGACCATATGATTGTCATGTCGTTAACATTCATTGGCTAAACCCATATGTCAGTGTAATGATAGGAAACAGACATGGAAAGAGTAGAGGCCAATTTGTCATTCTTACCAAGAAGAGTGACATGTTCTTGCTCCGTGCTTCACGCGTCAGGTCAGTAAAGGCTATGCGTCCGAGCGATCTGCTACGGGTGTCAAGGGTGTGCACTAGGGCCATGTCGTTCTTGGAGTTGACCAGCTGATCCAGATAGGAGCAGAAGACCCTCCTCACCACCTTTCCTACCTATTGGAGATTTACCAGCCTTTAAAAACAACAGCCGATGCCACAAACTACACACACACGGCCCAATTTACAGTCAGAACACCATCTTCAACCCAAACCAACATTTCAAAAACCTTGTCATCCCCAGGCAGTATTACAGTAGCAACCCGTATTCTACCCACTCATAAATCAGACAGTTGACAGGGCAGCAGCCTGGAGAGAGCAGTGCATGTCCTAGCCCACAATGTCTGTTGCGTTTTAAAACATCTGCCTGGTAATTTAATTCACATTTCGCTCTTAAATCTGAGTGATATGATTTAAAGTTCCTGTTAATAAGAGCGAGACAGATTCCAGTGCCTGAGAAAGACTGGAAAAGCTAAGAGAGAATGAAAGGCTTGCCAGGCTGACTGGGAAAACGAGAGGGAACAGTGAAAGAAAGTACCTTGGTTGCACAACGATATGAGCCAATGTAACATTTAATATTCTGGCCAAACCACCTCCTCTTATGTGAGGAGAGAATGGGAGTCAGTTTGCTTACACTATGCTGACATGTTCATACATGCTTATGACATATCTGTTTACCTGTGTGCTGCATGACTTTGACTTGCTTGATGGAGTCGAGGGGACCTGGGACAGGGAATCCCTCACCTCATAGGTCTCCATGTTACTGGACAGAAACTGAAACAGCTGGACCTTGTCAACAACGTGAACACAGATTTGGCAGTTAGCGTAACTGGCCTTTGAGACTATATCAAACAGTTGACTAAAACTTCCAATCATGGTCATTCATCCTAGTTTCAATCAGGCCTAATACTCACTGAGCTCAGAGGCTCCTCAGGGTCCTGGATCAACCCTCAGCTGTTTGTACATAGAGTGGATATCAATCAGGTCCATAGTGTTGGTGCGCTTCAGAAAGGCGTCGTATTCTTTCCTGATGATGTCATAGTTCTCTGGTCAGGAAGAGTCATTGTCAAGGGGCAGGTGAAGTTTGTCTAATAGTAAGTGTTTCCAGGCCATCAGGACGTCGCTCAGGGCAACACTGAACTCTCCACTCTCCTGTCAGAAGAGAGCAAAAGCAGATGGCTTAAAGCCATGACTGCTGCCTGTGAAGGGAATCAGAATGCATAGTTCATGGTGAATTATCCTCCCATACAGTCTGGTGGGACAAATTATGTTATTATTATAGGGTCAGGAGTCTTTTCTGACCATGTGATCAGGGGAAACCAGGCCCAAATGGCTATAATAGGGGTGCAGATAAACTCATTGCCTTAATGGCGTAACTCCAAAATGTGTTGTCACTAAATGTTATGGCTTTGATCCCAGTGTCTGTTAGGACCACAGTCACTTGCGTACCACAGCAGGCTTGGGGGGCCTACGTGGTATGCAAGAATGGTACACCAGAATGGACATGAAGCTTCTTCTGATGGGATAAAGACCAGCCATTTAGGTCAGGGAGTTGGTCAACCATGGTTTACCAGTGCTGTGATAAGATGGTGTAAAATAATGAATGAGAAAAATGTATGCACTGTATGTTGTTTGTTAGCTAGCCAGATTTAGATGAATGATTCCGTAAAATAAATATTAAAAAAATTAACTGCCACTATTACAGTCAAACAATACAGTCAATCCACAGCTATAAACTAGTTGAAATCAGTAGATGCTAGGACTTAGACAAGTTGTAAATGCAACAAGTACTGATATTGTAACATATACATGGTCCCCAATAGAATATTAACACGTTATAAGCCATATCAAATATGCTAAGAATAACAGGAAATTAGCTGTAAAACTGCAACAACAAAAAATCTCAGCCTCATGGCAAAATGTGTAGAATAGCAGGAAATTAGCTTTAAAAATGACAAATTCTCAGCCTCATTGCAGAATGGCATGAGTAGCTATAAAAACCACCMTTTTCCTTTGCCCCATGGCATAAAGTGTAGAATTCTAGTAAGTTAACAGACCCCCCCCCCCCCACATTTAAAAAAAAAAACTATTTTGGAGAGGTTGGGGGCTTTCTCAGTCTTGCAGGGGCCCTGTGAAACTGCTGTAGGCCACTTGCCACAGTGAGGGATTCATAGCTTATAAAATGTTACCAGTTGTACCTGTTTATTGACCTCTGCAATAGCCAGCTGTAGAACCATCAACATTCCATTTGCCCCGTGGATGGTAGTCCTCTGACTCAAGAACCCGGTGGGATTCTCGCCTGAAGGTTCTCAATATTGTCTTCAGACTGTCCTCTAAAGTCGCCATTGTCCCTGTGAAGATGATAAACAAGACTGTTTAGTTATATGTACTGAAACCCTCAAAACGGCAATGTAACTAATACAAACAAAGTACTGTATGACGGCTTATAACAATGTATTAGTTAAAATGTTTAACGTTAATTAAAGTGGATATAAAACCTACAACAATACAGATGTAGGTTGCTGGTAGCTAGTGAAAAAATAAAACACCATTAAACACATACTTACCTAAACAAATGTTACAGCCTCAAACAGGGATAAGGATGTAGTGCGCGTATCGCCAAAATACATTATTCACCCACGTAGCCAATGCACAAGCAGCTGATGGGTTGACATTTTTTAAATTCTGCTAAATAACTACTCTGACCAATCAGAATCTGTGTCATCATTTAACCACGCCTATGTTGTTACAACTGCTATCTGTGGTTCTTTATCACAGAACCCAATATTGTTTTTAGCTTATCTGACTATGTTTCGTGTGAGAACGTTTATTAATTATTATTTTATAACGTGTTTTTAATATAGCAATAGTGTGTAGCGTGTCAAAGCGCTGCACCATTGCGTTTTTAATCTCAGCGTGGTCCCCCTAGAATTGAATAATAAAATGGCATGGTACGTTCCAACAAGGACATCAACTGGGTAACAAATGCATTTTTTTTTTTTTTTTGGCAGAAGTTGTAGCTAACATGCTGAAAGGCGCGCGTAGGTATGGTTATGAATTAGCTATCTATGCTAGCTAAAAGGCCGCTTTATTTGTTGAAATATTATGTATTACATTGCCAAAGGCTGTCATCACTTTTAATCTGTAGTGTGTTGTAGGCTGCTAGCGTTTGAGTAGTTTCGCTGGCTGACATTAGCTGTCTGTTACTATCAGCTAACTAGCGTCGTGTTTAGACGTTAATAGCTAGTTAGCAAGCGCTGCTATATTGCAAGCTAGCTTTTACAACAGTGGGGAGACTGCTAGTTACATAGCATTTCACAATGTTACATTATCAGAGCATGTCCTGAAGCCAAGGCTACCACCTTTCTGKTGGTTACAAGGAAGATAGTCTACCTAGCTACCGGCCGCGAACTAAGTATTCTAGCTAGCTACAGTACTGACCGTTTGTGCACTGTTGAGCTAGCAATAGCCAGGACATGCCTCATTGACCCTAACCTACTAACTATATGCCTGTCTTCTTATGAGTAACATATACACTTGGATTGTTAATGCCTATCCAGACCTATTTTAACTCATGAGACACGGGTTTATCTAAAACATTTTAGAGCGAACTAAGTCGCCAGTACGTTAACTAGAGTAATTAGCTTGCCTACTTAAAAGGGCAATCTGAAGTTACAACAATCATTTTTAGACCTTTAAAAAAAAAAAAAGTCGCATACCCATTGATTATTGAATAATATAACTCGTAGATGCCTCGTGAGCTTAGTTAAACTGTCATACCCCCATCAGAACTCAGGTCAGTTAAATCAAAAACATGAAGTGTCTGTGACATTCTAGGACCAAGGTTGCCTACCCCTGTCATAGATGGTCAGTACTTCCATCCATAGCTCTGTCCATGAATTTGAGTGATAACATTTCTCAAGCCCCATCCCGCAGCTGTTTACCAAATCAGTGGCGGTGTGGTCCGCTCTGTAATTGTTCGAACTGCACATTGCCCCTTTAAGACCGCAATCAATGACACTTGAGACTGAATGATCCAGTGTAGTGAAATGGTGTTCTGTTGCCTTCACTTGGTGGATCCCCCTTGCTGTTAACCTTTGGAGTCCAATTGCCCAGTGGTTCTCAAACTGGGAGGTTTATAACTTATCAGACATGTCCAGATCAACTAGCCCATGTCAGCTAGTGTTGTCATGTTTGAGTCACTCAATTCACATGAATGCACATTAGTGCTTTAAAACAGCAACATTTTCTCTCTGCCAACAAGAGGGGTGTGAACAATTTGTGTCATGAACAGTGCTTATGCCCATAGAAATAGATGTGGTGCCCCCAGGGGGGACGTGGGATGTTCCCCAATGCTGAAAGCGGGGTCTGAGTGAAAAGGTTTGGGAACGTACAGTTTGGGAGCCTATAGCCTACATGATGTCAGTTAAACAGAAAGAATGATGTCCCATTATGTGATCACTGACAGCTGTCACCTATGACCTTTCACACATTTAAAAAGCTTCCATCTAAACAACCCCCCCGACCCACATGGGCCGGAAGAAGGGTGTATCACCGCACCCTTCCTAGAAAAGCTGGGCAAGTCTGTGTTTCTGGTATATCTCTCTCCTAGTCAAATTGTAGCAAGGGATCTATATGACTGGTTTTGCATTTAGGGAAGTTCTGATCTCATGGTTATCTTATTGTCACTCCCTACAGTAATTTCCTCAGTGACTACCACAGAAATTATACAGGCACATTAATTAATGTTCAGGCTTTAGGCTATATGAATCCCCCTCAACGAGTTAGCCCAATACTGGAGTATGTAAGCTTTGGCTCGCTTGAGTATGCATACGGAGGTATTATTTTTGGCTTTCAATACAGATGTGCTGTTTCTGTATAAGGAAGTTAATATTAACCCCTCTTCAATCCTGATGCAGGTGGTAAAGTCAAACCAAAGAGTAAATACACTGGACATAAACATCACCAAAAAGACATTTAGCATGGAGGACTCAGGTCGAGGAGCCAGCTACACAGTGCCCTGTGACGACTACGTCCATGTGGTGGAGTTCAGCCCCTTTGACAGTGGCTCAGCTGCGTCCCTCCTGGCCTATGGAGGAAACCAGTATGTGGTGGTTGGCACCTGCCGCTTCCAGGTGAGTGGTAGCCTGCCAGATTCCTCTTCCTCATGTCCTCTCTTCTAGCCTCCCTTCTCAAAATGCATCTGAAGAGAAGATCCTCCCAAGGTTCCTCTCTGAGGAGGCATGGATAGGGGACACAAGGAAATGAGAAACGGTCTGTGTTTTGGTGCCATGTGTGATGTAAACCACTGCTGTATATGTGACGTGAACCACTGTTTGTGCAGGAGGAGGACATGGAGGTAGAGGGGGTTGAATTCACCACACTGCGTGTTTTCCATCATGCGTTACGTGTGGATTGCCTCGCATGGAGCCCTGAGTCTCGGCTGGACAAGCTGCCCCAACTCATCAGGTAGCCTACCTTAAACCTTTTAGTTCTTACAGCTGTCTTCTGTCTTTACATCAGGGTGTCTGGTCCTGGAGTGCTGCTAGTTGTTTCAGGCTTTCTTTCCAGCCCTGCAGTAAGTAACAGCTGATTCAGCTCATCATGGTGCAGACTGAAGACGTGGTTATTTGGACCAGCCACTGCTGTGGGTTGAAGCTGCACTACTGTTCTTTTTTTTTCATCTTTCCTACGTAAAATGTATTTATAAAGCCCTTTTTATATCCGCAGTTGTCACGTAGTTCTTATACAGAAACCCAGCCTAAAACCCCAAAGAGCGAGCGAGCAAGCAGGAGAGTGCGAGAGGGATACTTAAGATCACACAGGACTCCAGTAAGACAGAAAAACGTCAGATAGGACAGACCCACCCTTGCCCCCCGGTAGATAGACTATTGCAGCATATATATTAGGGACGGAGGGGTCGGGGGACACTGTGGCTCTGTCCCACGATAACCCTGGACAGGGCCACACACTTTGCAAAAGCACAGCCTCCACACCACCAGAGGGATATCAACAGACCACCAACTTACTACCCTGAGACAAGGCGGAGTATAGCCCGCAGAGATCTCCCCCATTACATGAGCCCGAGGGGGCGCAAGACCAGACAGGAAGATAACATCAGTGACTCAACCCACTCAAGTTGAGTATAGCGAAAAGAGCCTGGCAAGACGTGATGCACCCCTCCTACTGACGGCATCAGAGAGCACTAGCAAGCCACTTACTCAGCCCCCGTAATAGGGTCAGTGGAGAGAGGGGAGCCGGCTAGGCAGAGACAGCAAGGGTGGTTCATCACTCCAATGCGTTGCTATTCACCTTCGCACCCCTGGTTCCAGACTACACTCAATCATAGGACCTACTGAAGAGATGAGAATTCAGGAAAGACTTAAAGGTTGAGACCGTTTCTGCATCTCATATGGATCGGCAGACCATTACGTAAAAATGGAGCTCCATGGGAGAAAGCCCTGCTTCCAGCTGTTTGCTTAGAAATTCTAGGAACAATGAGGCCTGCCTCTTGTGAAGATTGGGTACGTGTAGGTATGTACGGCTTGACCACCTGCTTATCCCAGAGCCATATATTTATCTAACTATGTCTCTGGGTCATCCATCTACACCACCTCTGTGTCAGTCAGTGGTATGAAACCCTCAGTAGTCTTGGCCCAGCTGTATTCCTCATTCACCTACCGTATGAAGCTCAGTCATCATTCTAGTCTGTGGCCCACTGTAGCAGTGTAATACCAACCCAGTTATTTCAGGTGTGGTTTGATTAAAAAAAGGAAGTTGAACGTTATTACTTAGAAAGCAAGGTTTTTCTCTTAATTGGAATGGTGGATGGGAATGCTGTAATCCCGCGGGAGATGTTTCCAAGTTGCTTTAATTGAAAGGGAAAGACAACGATACTTCCTGGCCTTCTGTGGTTAAGTCTGCAGGGCCCTGGGGCCGGCGTGTGACGTGCGCATGTGTTATTGCACTGATGGCTCCCCCGCTCAAGTTCCGTCCCTCCCCTAGTTTTACACGTAGTTATGCCTTCCAGGAAAAGCACAGTGTTCTCACGGGCGTGCCTGAGGCAGGGGCCGTCGAGGGTGCTAGGAGGAGGGGGTAGGGGGCTTACGCTCTGAGGATCCCAGATTCTACTAGGCCAGCCATGTGAGGTCCAGTCAGCAACCTCCTGGTAGATTCTGGGGAACTGTCAGGAACACTTCCCCAGCATTAGCTCAGGGCCAAAACAGACCCAGTCATTAGTCAACCCTGTGACATTGACAACTCTTTGAAGATTGTCTCATGAAGAAATGTTCTCCCACTTGGAACTTGTTCTTTCATTGACAATATTCGTGCAGCATAGGCTAAATCTCAATAGCCTAGTTCGTATTGCAAGACTGTGAAGTATGTATTGAATTATAGGTTTGATGAGTGAAAGAAGGGTGGAATGCCCTCCACAATTCGCTGACTACTAGGCTATGTATCAGTTGTTGGTATACTCACCTGTACCAGTTGCTTGGGGGAATATTCTGGCTGTGTATCGTGACATCATGCCAAATCCGTCTGTTCCTGTGACTGCAAATGTGTGTGATATGTGTGTTTTTCTTGTAAGTGAGTTAGTGTAATTGTGTAAGTAATTGCAGGCGCTGGTATATACTACGACTGATTAGAGGCAAAGTCGTCCCCCAGGTGTTAGAAATGCTCAGATGGCGTGAGGAATCTTTGTTTTTCTCCATGTTTATCTTCGCAATTAGAATCTCCCTGGCAGTGTTTCCATTGATCCATGTCCAAGTAGTTTACCACACACACACATCCAAGGGTGTCAGCCCACGCTGCAGTGCAGTCAGACACACACATAGACATGGACATGTGCCCGGGTGCGTGTACGTACGCGTGTCTTATAGTAGGATAGGCTCTGTTTTGATGTTCTCTTTCTTTGTTTATGTTTTTCTCTCTCTTCGTCTTTCCCTCCAGATTTTGCACTGCTGCAGCAGACAGAAAAGTGAGGCTGTTGACTTCTGATCTTCAGAATCAACATGAAGTCAAGGTAGAGTACTGGAGCCCCTGCTCTCACGACTAGATCCCACTGGAACTACTGCACCTGTCAGTTCAGTTGGCATCTGGTTTCTTTAAATCAAGCCGTTTGTATATAGCACACTGACAGTAGGCACTTAGTGAATGGCTTTTTATATTAGCCTAATCAAGAACCCAGCACATAAGGAGCCAGGAAACTGTCTTACAGGCTCGCACCAAATGCAGTGTTTTGTTAATTGTATCTTCTGTGGTGATGTCTGTGTGGTTGTCTAGGTGATGGAGGGTCACACCAGCTACATCAACCACTTAGTGTTCGAACCCACGGAGGGGAAACAAATGGCTTCCGTCAGCGATGACCATACATGCAGGTCAGTCCGAACCTCCTCCCGGTCTCATTCAGCAAGAATAATATGAGTGTGTCTTCCCCCAGCTCTTGGATATGCGTTCTGTTCTCTGTTAATGGTGCAGAAAGTCCTGACTGTTTCCAAAATGAAACCCAATGCTTATCACAACACACCCCGGTGTTGCCGTGCGGAATCACACCGCTGCTTCTCCAGCTTTTCAAAGTAATTGGTTAAATATGGAAATCCAATTAGCTGCAGTACTGGTGGAGGTTGTTTCCCTCCTTAGGGTTGACTCTTAACAAGGTCCCCCAATGTGGCCTATCAATCAGTAGCTAGGTAGTGGAGCAAGGAAGGAAAGAGTGTGTCGTTAGCCAAAGGTGTAACCATGGGGTAACCTGGCACGGGAGGTTGGTGGTACCTTAATTGGGGAGAACGAGCTTGTGGTAATGACTGGAGCGGAATCAGTGGAATGGTATCAAATACATAGTTACCCGGTGTTTGCTATTCCATTAGCTCCGTTCCAGCCATTATTCTCCCCTCAGCAGCCTCCACTGAACATGAGGGACCTCCTGTTACCTTAGTAACTAGGGTTGTAGCTAGGGTCCAGACAGGGCGAAAGCCTGGCCCAAATCCTACTTCCTCTTTGCCCCTTCCCACACAATGTGAGCTCTTATTGTTTGACCTGTGATTGATGGGGGAAAACGTTTAATCAAGTTAGCAGCTTAGAAATTAATGACTGGCCCCTACTTTTCTCTCCGCTAGAGCCTGAAAGAGCACGTCTCTCATATCCATCTTTAAACCGAAAGCTCCCTGGATGAGAAACACACCTGAAACATCTGCTTTCTATTCATAAACTCATCATTTCAGGAGCCTGGAACTCGCGGTTACACTTCCAGTCATCAAATACAGGCCATGGTTGAATTATCTCCTCAATCTCCTTCCGCCCTGCTTAAATGCTCTAAAGTGTTGGTTAGGATGAGGGCTGTGGGGGGCCTCAGCTAGGGCTGGTGATGAAGCTCTGCTACTGCGAGAAACATCAGCGCACAGTTCTCCCTCAGYCTCCCTCTATAATGGTCTGGCCAGAGAAAACGGGTACGCTTGCTCGGCTCCATCTGCAGAAAGATTTAAATTCTGTCAGGTTGAAAAAATATAGGACGCAGGAGGAAGAGTGAGGTGGAACTAGGGAAAGATCAAGTTAACAGGAGAGGGGCCTTCCAGGCAGCCCACATGAACCGAGACCCCTGATAGGGTGAGAGAAAAGAACAGTGGACCGACTTCTCTACTTGTGCGTGTTCGTAAACTTGGCAGGTTGCCCTACCATAACTCTGCTGTGCTCTTTGTCAGCACTGTCCTTTCCTGCGTGGGAACTCTACTCCAGCCGGAGTAGCCACCTGTAGCAGCTAGAAGGTCGCAGCCTCCCACGGAGGTCAGAGTGTCTGCCAGAGGTCCTAACCTCTCTGGGCTTGGCTCCCATTGTCTGTTAGCTTCCAGTTGGATTTGTTTCTGTTGAGTGAGATGGATTCCTCAGTTCAGCCAGCTCTGGTTTCATGTTGACATGGATCAGCAGAATACAGCTTACTCAAGGGGCTTGAACAGAGACACCTGCTGCAACTATTTGTGCGGGATCTCAACTATTTGTTTTGTGTATGATCTACTCTGTGTCATCCTTTTAGGAAGTATTTCTGAGGCGTTATCACAATAGTTTGAGACTTTCTCCCCCCTCTAGCCCGTCAGTCAAGCTATCTGTCAGTTAGTATGTCCATGTCCACTCTACAACATTCTGGTCTTTCATCTCCTCTTTTCTCCTTTTCTTCTCATGTTCTCACGCTTTCTTCTTGCTCCGTTCTAGTGGATCCCATCATCAACTCTAGCGAGAGGAGCAAACCGATCCAATAAAAATGACTAATGACCGAGAATTATTTCAACAGTCCAAATGTCTGTTGAAGAACGTGTTATTGTTCAAGACACTTGAGTAGGTCTGATCAAGATGGATGTTGGTGTGGTTTCGGGGATGACGGCGTGCTGTGCACCTCTGCCTGGACTCCCCTGTGAGGCTCTGAGGCGGGATTACTGTTTGTCTTTCTCAACCCTCGTTCCCGCCGAGTGTCGCCAAGGTTATTTACCCTGCACTCTCTCATAATTTAGTTCACACGGTGCACTCTACGTTTCCCATTTCCTACGCTCATTTGGAAAACTTTGACCGAAATGAAAAGGTGCGGCTGCTGTTTTCTCACTCACATCTACACAGACTTCAAATGCAGTCTCGCCTTTCAACTTTATTGTACAYGAAGCCCAGTGTTTTTGCTTGATGTCACGTCAGTTGTAGTGYTATGCAATTACACATCTCTTTGTCAGTGGCGGTTTCAGTCTTGTTTCTTGCTCCCTTTCACCTTGTTCAGCAAGGATTACATTTTTAAAAATAAATCATAATCTTTCCCCATTTGAAGGGYAAAGTGGTGGACCACAACTTGGCCGGATGCGGCGTAGCGTGCGATTGAACTCTGCTTGGCAAGTGGTCTGAGAAGAGAGGGTTTATGCTTGTTTGTCTGCGGTGGTCTGAGGTTTCCAACCTCGCTCATGCTCTATGGAGGAGGGTCTGCACCTCACTCTACACAGGGCCATTCTGACTTCCTTGTCGAGTCAAGAAGAAAAAAAGCTCTCATGGAGAAATGTGAGGGTGTTTTATCCCCTGCAGGGAAGACAAAGGAAAAGTTGAGTGGTTACGGAGGTTATCATCTGGGATGGGGCATAATCATATCCTTTCCTCCGCGCCACTGCAGACATCTCTCCAACATGTTTGACATTTAGATGGGCTTTGGGCCTTTATTAGATGTCTTCTGCATGATCTCATCAGTCAGCGCATTCACATCGCTCCCAACCATACAGTCCTTTTAAAAAATGTTTTGGTTTAAACCGCTTGCATGTTTATTCCTCCCTGGTTCAGGGGAATGTTTTGTTAGATACGAGGCCTTGTGTTCGCTGAGGAGGGCTTTCCGATGTGGTTGAAGAGTAGATCCTGGTCTTGGGAGCAGCCTGTCCTCTCCAAGTGATTTATTACATCCGTGCGCACGTTTACCTTGTGTCCTCKGCCTTCTCGCTCGTCAACGCAGGGCCCCGCCCGCCTGTCTTCACAGCTCAAGGGGGAGATTACGACCAAGATCCCTTTTTCCCTGAAAGAAGGGCGGTACTAGTGAGGCTCTGTGTCCGCATCTCTTGGACAACTGACAGAAGCTAGATAAATTACACGCAGGCATTAAGTGCTTTCAGAAAAACACTGGCATCACTACAGGCCTGGTGTGTGCTGTTCACTCATTAGAGTACATTCCGAAGAGAGTCTCACAGACGCCTGGGGAAAGGTGGGTTTGGATGGAGGCTTGTAACTTGGCTTTTTTGACATGGATCCTGTGAGACAAAAACAGCCAGCCAGCCATGATGTCTTTGTTATTTTTGATATTTTTAGCTGCCATTAGCAAGTGTAATCCTTTGTTTTGTGTGCTGTCAGCACCAAGGCATCTGCGCGTCATCTCCTCTCCCCTCCCCACACGGGGTGGCTGGACTCCGGGAGCTAGTTTTAGCACTGCCGCGCGTCCAACTCCAGTACAGCTAATTGAGTGCTTATTAATCTTGTTTTTTGGATTTGATAATTTGTCATTTTTGACAGGACCTCTTTTCGGACCCGGTTGTTTGTTTTTGAATCGCAGACTTCCTGTCTCAGGTTGTTTTCTAAACGGGTAGTTGAGGACAGGAGAATAATTTTCTTACAGTCCTTAAACGGTTCATTTCCCCTGAGCACACCCCCCCTCTGACCATCCTGTAGTGTCCAGCTAGTGCCCTTTCCCTTTCATGCTAGATAGCCTCTCTTGTCCCCACAGGGTGTGGGACCTGGAGGGGAATGAAACCACTACATTTAGACTACGCTCCCCTGGCGTCAGTGTGTGCTGGCATCCTGAAGATGCCTTCAAGGTGCGTACAGTAACAGTGCTCTCCAGTTTTATAATGAGAGTTTAAATACTTAGTGCGAGTGAAAAGAGCTTGTGATACTAAACCTTTGTCCTCTGTACAGCTGATGGTGGCCGAGAAGAAAGGGACGATACGCTTCTATGACCTGGTTACCCAGCAGGCCATTCTTTCTCTGGATTGCGGCCAGTCGCCGCTCATGTCGGCTGACTGGTGCCTCACCAATACCATCAAGGTGGGCGCGGTGACGGGCAGCGATTGGGTCATCTGGGATATTACCCGCTCCAGGTGAGTGGCAGGACAGATACTTGTGACCAACTGGGTTTGAACCCAGACAAGGTTACCCATCACCTCCGTTACATGCTGTGTAACACTACTGTATGAAGGCATGGGATTTGTTAATGGTTATTTGTCTGTTCATAGTTACCCACAAGAGAAGAGGCCTGCCCATGTAGAACGAGCAGGAAACTTCAGGTAACTGCTTTGTCCATGCTTCCAAAGTCCTTGCTATCTGGTATCCTTGGTATGTCCCTCCCCCATTGAAATTGATATGTTAAATGGTTACGTTAAGGGTTTTGGTGAGGGTAGGGATGTCCCAAGGATCCTGGATGCTTCCAATTCCTCTGACCTTCAGAGTATTGTGATGCATGTTGTGGTAGTCCGGCTGATACCGCTGCTGCTGACGTCGTCCATGATAAAGGCTGTGGTGATGGTGATAATGGTGATGGCAATTACTGTAACCACGGGTGTCATGGTCTTCCAGGTGGTCTCGGGTCAATGAGAATCTCTTCTCCACAACAGGATGTCCAGGCAAGATCAGCAGTCAGTTACTAGTACATCACCTGGGTCACCCACAGGTCAGTGAGCTGTGTGTTTGGCTGTTTGCATTGACACAGTGTGTCAGTTTCTGAGTAATAAAAGTGTGGGAATAATGTTCAGTAAGAGTGTTGGAAATGAGGATAACGTAACATGCTTCCTGGACCTGGTTTCTTACGTTTATATGGTGGTGTTGCAGCCCGTGATGATTGGATCAGCCACGGTGGGGGCAGGTCTAAGCTGGCACAGGTCCCTCCCACTCTGTGTCATTGGCGGTGACCGAAAGCTCTCTTTTTGGATGACAGAAATGTAATGCAGTCACTCCCTATGGACATATGGGAGGCAATGCAAATTTACATTGAAACTGTTTGACATGAGGTGTGGTTGGATATTTCTATTTTCATAATTTTTCAATAAAGTATTTCATTTTCCATGTTTTTGTTTGCTTTGACTTCTGAACTTAGTTTAGACACATCCTGGACTTTTGATGTTTATTTTAGAGTCCGACAACTGACCGCCCAGACAAACTGTCATACCCAGACAAACAGAATGGTGGAACTTGGCTTCTGTGAAAAGCAAGGCTGGTTCTGTCTTTCTCAGAAGTTTTGTATCAGTACTAGTTTGTTATGATGTTCTGCCAAGCGCCTCAGGGTGAGCTGCAGGTCACAGGAATGTGTGCGCTCAATGCTGCCAGCACTCTACTCTACCGGTCAACATCACAATCCCTCTACAGGTGCTCACTCTCTCTCTCTGTAAAACAGACATACACACTCACCCATACACATAATCTCTGTCTCACACACACACACACACACACACACACACACACACACACACACACAGCTGTCCCCACCCCGGTAGGTCCTATAACACCTGCAGAGTGAGGCCTGGGAAGGCGAAAGACTAATGCATGCAGCCTGCTCCTGCTATTGGGTTATCCCTGAGATTATGACAAGGGCAGGAAACTAAAGAAAGAGAAAAATAAGGTTTTGGAAGAGAAGCGCAGGGAACTGGGAGTTGAGGTCTTTTCAGGTCAGATACTACTGGCTGGCAGAGGGGATGAGTGATTTGTCTCTCCAGAGAAGAGGGAGATGAAGAGAAAACACAAGAGCCACACATCTCATCGTTCTAGTGGGTGGGGATGATCAGTGATGCTGAGATGGAGCATGGGAGACATTGGACCATAAGCCAACAGACGCAGAGTACTCCATTAGAAACAAGGGCTCATTGTATCCTATTGGATGGCCCATGTGCGAGAATAGCACTTACTAACTGCATTAGAACTGCATTAAATTTGATCATGAATCATTTTTAGTGACAGCTAATCACTTGTTTCCACGGATGGATGTTTTTTAGTCCGAGGGTGCAGCCCTTTGGATGGAGTTGTGTGTCTACAAGGAGTAACACAGAACCTGTCTCTTATACACATCTAG
This sequence comes from Salvelinus sp. IW2-2015, assembly GCF_002910315.2. NCBI lineage: Eukaryota > Metazoa > Chordata > Actinopteri > Salmoniformes > Salmonidae > Salvelinus > Salvelinus sp. IW2-2015. The sequence continues at coordinate 4,891,465 of NC_036840.1, read as the reverse complement.
ATGTGTATAAGAGACAGCTCCATTAGAAACAAGGGCTCATTGTATCCTATTGGATGGCCCATGTGCGAGAATAGCACTTACTAACTGCATTAGAACTGCATTAAATTTGATCATGAATCATTTTTAGTGACAGCTAATCACTTGTTTCCACGGATGGATGTTTTTTAGTCCGAGGGTGCAGCCCTTTGGATGGAGTTGTGTGTCTACAAGGAGTAACACAGAACAGTTTATTTTACTCCATTAATGTATGTGTAAGGGGTGAAACAGTAGGTTTTATTGTGCACCGGTGTTGCTGCACGACAGCGTAAGGCAGGTATAGGGGAGGTGAGACCTCCACTCTTTCAATCCCGCTAGACAGGCCTGTATGTTTCTTGGAGCGTACGCTTTAACCACCATCCACAATCATAACATGCTACCGCTCTCCTGGTCGACTCTTTGTTTGAACAAGTCCAATGTGGTTGGTCCCGTACGTTTGCAGTGTTGGACACAAGTGGTGCTGGAATGGTTACGTGAAACAGAGAAATCAATGTCGGAGTTCAGGACGCCGCAACCTCTCTTTGCACACACCACTGAACATTTTCCAAAGGCTATAATATCCTCTTAGGGTGAATTAGAATTGCAAAGTGCAAGGAGATTTTTGTGAGAAATGTGAGTCATGAATCTCTCAATCAATAGTGTCTCCCAGAATCAAAGTGACTCAAGACCACCACCTGGTGGTCTGAGCTCCAACCTCTGTTACTAGTCTCTCTAGACCAGGGATGGGCAACTCCAGTCATCGGGGGCCAGAGAGAAGTCCCACTTTTCCCCCATCCCTAGAAAACACAGGTGATTAAACTAATTGCGTTATAAACTGAAAATCACAATTAGTTGATTATTGGAGTCAGGTGTGTTAGCTAGGGCTGGGGCAAAAGTGACACCAATCAGGTATCCCGATGACGGGAGATACCCATCCCTGTTCTAGACAGACGGCTTTCCTCCCACAATGTACCAATGATCCATCTTAACACGTCTGGAAAGGGAAAGGAAAGGGGGATACCAAGTCAGTTGTACAACTGAATGCATTCAACTGAAATGTTTCTTCCGCATTTAACCCAACCCCTCTGAATCAGAGAGGTACGGTATGTATATAACGTCAGTTTGGCATAGAGGAAAGAGTGGCGTTGGTACATCCAGCTTTTTTAAGTCACTGCCTTATACGCTTCTTGCCCTATCGTAAACATCCCCTGGACACATAGTAGCTGGTAAAATGGAGATCACAGAGGTTATTTTTAATGGGGGCATTTTTGCTAGTTTGCATCAACTACCTTCACTAAAACCACAGCAAAGGTGTTGCCTGCAAACGTTGGTTTTGATGTGTCTGCCTTGTGATTTGTTGGGAGGGTTGTCTGTCTGAAGAGGACCCTCCCGGAACAACCAAGAGAATCTGCCATTAATCCCAGACCTAGTACTGTTGCTGCCCTAGGGCTTGGATTTCGGAGACTGCTTTGTTAACTTCTTTGGCATACCATGTAATTTTTGGCAAGTTAAATCAAGTGTAAACTGAGTTTGAAGCTTGTAGTATTAAAGTATCCATATTAGGATATTCTCATGACCCCGAACCTCTTATTATTTTTGGGTTTGAACAAGGAGATCCTTGGTTTGAAGTTGAACAGTAGGATAACCATGACGGAGCTATTTCTCATAGGCCAGGAAGGCTTTCCTGGTTAGTAGGCCGACTTGGCTTCCAGCTTAATCTCCAGTTGTAATGTAATAACGAACGCAGAGAGGAATCAAAGAGAGATCAGACAGGTGTGAACTCTCCACCTCTCTCTCTGTAATCCCCTCCACCACTTCAGACAAGATGAGTCCTTCAGCTAATTCTGCCCCAACCCACACATGCGAAGCCAGGGGCTCAAGAAAAAGAGAACAAATGCTAATAATGAGCCGTATTAGAGGAGAGAAAACAAAGGAAGAGATTAGAGGTTTTCTTTGAGGTAAAAAAAATACTTTCCTTTAATCTCTTGGGGATTTTCTTAGGCCTACATGATGTAAAACCAGCCTGAAGTGGAAATGTGTTGATCTGGATGAGGGCAGTTGAGAGAAAAGGCTGCAAAGCATTACAATACAGACTAAATGTGACTATGATAAATCATTAGAGCACTCGGTACAGTGGGTTACACAAAATGTAAATTGGATAATTTTGGTCATCGTTTAATTTCAAGTGTCTCTGTGCAGTAATCATTGGGTTTAGCAGCATTTTTTTGTTTATGAATGCGGCAAAAAACAGTCCATGATCTGTGCTTCATCTATGTCTTCAGGGAGGACTCTGTGAACCCAATGACCCATCCTTTTGAGTCTGGGGAGGCTAGCGTGCCAAGGTAATGATGGTCCATGACATTAGGAAACACTTAAGTTCTGAAGGCAGGATGATACTGTACATCATTGGGGGATTTGTGGTTAGTATGTCAGGCACAATAATTTTGCTTGGAACCAGTAGTGGTTATCGTATCGTCATGGCAACCCCTTTTGTGTTTAGGGGCCTCAGCAGATTTGGATCCCAGTGGTCTGGGATTTTCTGGTGGGGGATTTTTGGATCTGAGCTGTGCTGGATGTAAGCTGAGATACTCAAAATTATTAAGTGTTCGAATTTGGGTTAAGCAAGTGGATGTGTGCACTGCTGCACTCAAGTCGAGCGGTATAGTAGATCAATCTTCGGCTCTGTGCACCATTTTCTCCACTGGAGAGGTTGTGTTTCTCTGTGAGTAAAGTGAACCATGTTTGATTTACACTGGAATAATTGAACAGGAAGGCCTCCCACTCAAGGTGGTCGGAGGCTTTCACATCCACTGTGTACATCATGATGTTTTACAGTCGGTGTAGATCTATGAACCGATTTGCGTTCTGGCTTTAAAAATGAATACGGGTGAACTCTGGTACAGACACATTGTCACTGATACAGAAACAAGGCATATATTACCCCTTGAACCCACAGGTAGAGAGAGGAAGAGAGAGGAGATGGAGAGAGTTTATCATGCCAGTTGTGAAACCCTACTGACCGTGTAGTGTTATACTGTGAGTTCTGTGTGACCAGGTCCAGCTTTAGATCCACTGGGCCTCAGTACTGGCTCTGACAGTAGCCAGCTGAGGAAACATGATATTTAAATCATTCATAATTAGCTCCTTCCCTTTACTTAATAACACGTGAAGACAAATGGGTTCCAAGAATTTTCTAAATGGAAACAGTTGGTTTGGAATGGGAGGCAGAGGCACATGGGCTTATATTGTAGTACTCCCCACCCTCTGACGTTCATGTTCCCTCTCGCTCTCTTGCTCGCTTGCTCTCTCAAACGCAAATGCACAGACTTTGTATACTTTTTTATCTCTTTCCTTGATCTCCCTCCATATTGGGGTTTTTCCACGCTCTCTTTCTGATCACTATTTTACACATGCATTCTAAAGTTTTTCTCTGTAATCTCTCTACGAAGATAAACATTCTCGGATATATTCACCCTGTACATTTCCTACCCCCATGTGTGTATCTCTCTCTTTCATGCCCTTTGTGATTGGACTGAAAAAATAAAAAATAAAAAGTATTACTTTGTACATTCTCCTCACAATACATGTATAACGTCACCGTACATATCAATACATATCATATCAATACATGCACCCAACAAGGAAATATTTATGAATCTTGCACATAAATATAAATTGTGTTTTTCAGTTAACTAAATATATACACAGCATTTCACATCCATCCATTTTTATATGCTAAATCTAGTTTAGTCTCTAAAAAATACAATAATAATAATGCAAGTATTAGCCCAGTAGGATTGAAGAGGTGGATATTCAACTGATTGTCTTAAATGGAACTACTGTATTTTGTGCAATTTGAGCATTGATTGTTTGTGCATTTGGCCCCATGGCCACACAGAGAAATTACAGATTGCACCTTTAAAGACCCAAAATGGCTTCCCCTTCCCACCCCTCCAGAGGTATGTATCAGTTTCACTCCCTGAGTCTCTGGCTCAGTGTTGAGGCCCTCAGCCCAGTTTCTCCAGGGCACTGTGGAGTATCTTCAGGTCGTCTCTCATCTGGCCTAGGGCATGCTGGATCTTACTGGGTTGGTCCAGAACCTCCAGGCTGGAAGTGAATGGGTCGTACCGGACAGAGAAGGGCCGTTGGATGGACGACGAGTACCGCCTGCAGGTAGAACAATAGGGTTTTAAAACATTGGGTACATATTTGCGAATAAGCAACCATTTAATTTTAAACAGTTCTCTGACACCAAATGCATATCAGCCCATTCAAATCTGTGATTTACTTGCATGTGACAGAAAGCTAAATTCAAAATCAAATGTTATTTGTCACATGCGCCGAAGACAACAGGTATTCTTACATTGAAATGCTTACTTACAAGCCCTTAACCAACAATGCAGTTTTAAGAAAATACCCCAGAAAAAGTAAGAGATAAGAATAACAAATAATTAAAGAGCAGCAGTAAATAACAATAGCGGGGCTATATACAGAGGGTACCGGTACAGACACAATGTGCAGGGGGACCGGTTAGTCGAGGTAATTGAGGTAATATGTACATGTAGGTAGAGTTATTAAAGTGACTATGCATAGATAATAACGGAGTAGCAGCAGTGTAGAAGGGGGGGGGGGGGATTGCAAATAGGCTGGGTAGCATTTCATTACATGTTTAGGAGTCTTATGGCTTGGGGGGGTGGAAGCTGTTTAGAAGCCTCTTGGACCTAGACTTGGCGCGCTGGTACCGCTTGCCGTGCGGTAGCAGAGAGAACAGTCTATGACTAGGGTGGCTGCAGTCTTTGACAATTTTTAGGGCCTTCCTCTGACACCGCCTGGTATAGAGGTCCTGGATGGCAGGAAGCTTGGCCCCGGTGATGTACTGGGCCGTACGCACTACCCTCTGTAGTGCCTTGCGGTCGGAGGCCGAGCAGTTGCCATACCAGGCAGTAATGCAACCAGTCAGGATGCTCTCGATGGTGCAGCTGCAGGACCTTTTGAGGATCTGAGGACCCATGCCAAATCTTTTCAGTCTCCTGAGGGGGAATAGGTTTTGTCATGCCCTCTTCACGACTGTCTTGGTGTGCTTGGACCATGTTAGTTTGTTGGTGATGTGGACGCCAAGGAACTTGAAGCTCTCAACCTGCTCCACTACAGCCCTGTTGATGAGAATGGGGGCGTGCTCGGTCCTCCTTTTCCTGTAGTCCACAATCATCTCCTTTATCTTGATCACATTGAGGGAGAGGTTGTTGTCCTTGCACCACACGTCAGGTCTCTGACCTCCTCCCTATAGGCCGTCTCATCGTTGTCGGTGATCAGGCTTACCACTGTTGTGTCATCGGCAAACTTAATGATGGTGTTGGGAGTCGTGCCTGGCCGTGCAGCCATGAGTGAACAGGGAGTACAGGAGGGGACTGTGTGGAGTGCAATAGAGATTGCATCATCTGTGGATCTGTTGGGACGGTATGAAAATTGGAGTGGGTCTAAGGTTTCTGGGATAATGTTGTTGATGTGAGCCATGACCAGCCTTTCAAAGCATTTCATGGCTACAGACGTGAGTGCTACGGGTCGGTAGTCATTTAGGCAGCTTACCTTAGTGTTCTTGGGCACAGGGACTATGGTGGTCTGCTTGAATATGTTGGTATTACAGACTCAGACAGGGGGAGGTTGAAAATGTCAGTGAAGACACTTGCCAGTTGGTCAGCGCATGCTCGGAGTACACATCCTGGAAATCCGTCTGGCCCTGCGGCCTTGTGAATGTTGACCTGTTTAAAGGTTTTACTCACATCGGCTGCGGGGAGCGTGATCACACAGTCGCCCGGAACAGCTGATGCTCTCATGCATGTTTCAGTGTTTCTTGCTTCAAAGCGAGCATAGAAGTTATTTAGCCCGTCTGGTAGTCTCGTGTCACTGGGCAGCTCTCGGCTGTGCTTCCCTTTGTAGTCTGTAATAGTTTGTAAGCCCTACCACATCCGACGAGCGTCGGAGCCGGTGTAGTACAATTTCGATCTTAGTCCTGTATTGATGCTTTACCTGTTTGATGGTTCGTCGGCGGGCATAGTGGGATTTCTTATAAGCTTCCGGGTTAGAGTCCTGTTCCTTGAAAGTGGCAGTTCTATCCTTTAGCTCAGTGCGAATGTTGCCTGTAAACCGTGGCTTCTGGTTGGGGTATGTACGTACAGTCACTGTGGGGATGACGTCATCGATACACTTATTGATGAAGCCAGTGACTGATGTAGTGTACTCCGGAACATATCCCAGTCTGTGCTAGCAAAACAGTCCTGTAGTTTAGCATCTGCTTCATCTGACCACTTTTTTATAGACTGAGTCACTGATGCTTCCTGCTTACATTTTTGCTTGTGAGCAGGAATCAGGAGGATAGAATTATGGTCAGATTTGCCAAATGGAGGGCGAGGGAGAGCTTTGTACGTATCTCTGAATGTGGAGTAAAGGTGGTCTAGAGTTTTTTTTTCTTTTTTCTCTGGTTGCACATTGAACATGCTGATAGACATGAGGTAAAACTGATTCAAGTTTCCCTGCATGTATACAGCTCATTGAGTGCGGTTTTAGTGCCAGCATCGGTCTGCGGTGATATGTAGACGGCTACGAAAAATACAGATGAAAACTCTCTAGGTAGATAGTTTGGTCTACAGCTTATCATGAGATACTCTACCTCAGGCGAGCAAAACCTCGAGACTTCCTTAGATACCGTGCACTAGCTGTTGTTTACAAATATGCATAGGCCCCCTCCCCGTCTCTTACCAGAGGCTGCTGTTCTATCTTGCCGATAGAATGTATAACCCGCCAGCTGTATGTTATTAATGTTGTCGTTCAGCCACAACTCGGTGAAACATAAGATATTGCAGTTTTTAATGTCTCGTTGGTAGGATATATGTGCTTTCAGTTCGTCACATTTATTTTCCAGCGATTGAATGTTAGCTAACAGTACTGATGGCAAAGGCAGATTAGCCACTCGTCACCTGATCCTCACAAGGCACCCCGATCTCTTTACGTGAAATCTCAGTTTCTTTCTCCAGCGAATGATGGGAAAACTGGGCCTGTTCGGGTGTTTGGAGTATATCCTTCCCGTCCGACTCATTAAAGACAGTAATCGCTGTTCTGATGTCCAGAAGCTATTTTCGGTCATAAGAGACGGTAGTAGCAGCATTATGTACAAAATATGTTACAAACAATGCAAAGAAAATGAACAAAATAGCACAGTTGGTTCAGAGCCAATAAAACAGCAGCCATCCCCTCCGGCGCCATCACAAATGTAGCTGGTCCCATCAGATAACATGGAACACGTTAGCCCTATGCTAACCTCAACAGGGGGTACTTATTCTTCATCAGTCTATCAAAGATCTTAGACTTATATCCACCAACCAATGGCATTTCTTAAAATAGGTCAACCCTAGCCACTAGAGGGATATTTTAAACCTACAGGAAGAGAGGCCCAACTCCGGGGAAAATCTGTCTCCTTCCAGCAGGTGACGTTTTGTTTTTCGTTGTTTCACTCACCCAGGCAAGGAGTTTTTGTATGGAAGTCAATGAGCATCGAATTTGGTGAACAAAAAAAATGAATAGCTTATTTGCTACATGAGCTTTATTTGATCGAATAGAAGTTCCGTAATGCTTAAGTTATGAGTGTACTGATATAAGTAGGACACGTGACATCCCGGTAACTTTGAGGAAAAAACACTTTATATTGGAGTAGTCTCGAGATAGCTATACATATTCATGGCATGAAACTAGTAGCATAGCATCTGTCTCCATTGAATACAGGCGGTTGACGTCAACAACTCTCATCGAATATTCAAATAAGATTACAATAATGAGATGTATCCACAAAAAGGATATGAGGGAGCTAGACAGCCTGCCGTGTCGTTTTCTAGACAACTACCACCATTGTTAGGGCAGAGGGCCATGTATCTTGTCAGTATATCCACAATCTTTGCTGTTCTGTTGGTCTGTAATGTTGTGAGCCAATATTGCATTGACGCATCCTCGACTACACTACTAGCTAGTACTAACAAGACATGTTCATGTTTTTGCATTTATGACAAAATCCCACGTTTCTGTTTCACACACATCCATGTGCTTTTATGGGGAAATTATGAGGTCCTTACAACATGTACGTTTATCGTACATCGTAAAACCCCAAAAACGGAGAGCCTTATGGATTTGTCAAACAGCATGTAGACTATCACTATCATTATTGCCTCTAGGTGGCACACTGCTAAAACGGTCAGCTTGAAATCAATAGCTCACCGTGGGTTCGAGTCACCCTCCTGGCAAGCTTTTTTTGGTGAGGACAAAACTGTTCACTGCCGGTCCTTGATGCTCAATTCAAAACGCATTTGACCAAGTGGATGATTATAATAATGCATAGCCTACAAAACGTTGTAGGCCTGGATGTAAGTGTAGCCTACCTACATAAGAATATACTCATCATGACAGCCAAGTGTGATAAACTTATTTTAAAATAACTGCAATACTGCCATCTGTAGGATGATAATGATACTAACTACAATCCTACTGTACACTTTGTAATGTTCATCCTCCTCGAGTCAAATAACGCATATGTGACAAAGTAGATGATTATAAATATGCATATAACCCACTGTAGGCCTACATTTGTGTTCATGTCCATGTAATATAGCCTATGCAATATAATTATTAGGCCATAGCAGTGCGTTTGTCTGCAAGGCTGAAGAAAGAGTTATCTCCTTATTCAATTATTGAATAATCTTCCCGTTCAAGCTGTTGGCGTACATTTTCAGCACACTAATACAGTACATGTACAGTATATATTTCAAAGGGGAGGAAACTCGTGAAATTCGAACCCTTGCCGCAATCTGCGACAATTACGTGGACTTGGCACTTAACACAGAGAGCAATTTGACCAGTCAGTCAAATACATGTGACGGTTGTTTGATGATCGGAGCATCCTGTTGTACTGAGGTGTGTTAAGGATGCTTCCATGAACAAGAGTTGGAACACGTCCAACCACGTTGACAATTGTAATTGGCTGATGCATAATTTGTGCCAGGATATAATCAGTGCCACCTGGTGAGGTTAGCATAGGGCTAACGTGTGCCATGTTATCTGATGGGACCAGCTACGATTTAGTGTTCTGTCACGTGCAAGTAAATCGACAAGTCTAATTGGCTGATATGGATTTTGTGCCAGAGAACCTGTTTAAAACCCCTAAGATCGATGTCCGTGCTCCCGTGGAAATCTAATTATCATAATTAAAAAATCTAGGTGTCATGTTACACTGTAAACGCTCCTTCCAGACTCACTATAAGCATCTCCAATCCAAAATTAAATCTAGAATCGACTTCCTATTTTGCAACAAATCATCCTTCACTCATGCTGCCAAACATACCCTAGTAAAACTGACTAGCCTACCGATCCTTAACTTCGGCGATGTCATTTACAAAATAGCCTCCAACACTGTACTCAGCAAATTGGATGCAGTCCATCACAGTGCCATCTGTTTTGTCACCAAAGCCTCATATACTACCCACCACTGCGACCTGTATGCTCTCTCGTTGGCTGGCCCTCGCTTCATATCTGTCGCCAAACCCACTGGCTCCAGGTCATCTATAAGTCGTTGCTAGTTAAAGCCTTGCCTTATCTCAGCTCACTGGTCACCATAGCAGCACCCACCCGCAGCACAGGTATATTTCACTGGTCACCCCCAAAGCCAATTCCTCCTTCAACCGCCTTTCCTTCCAGTTCTCTGCTGCCAATGACTGGAACGAACTGCAAAAATCACTGAAGCTGGAGACTCATATCTCCCTCACTAGCTTTAAGCACCAGCTGTCAGAGCAGCGCACAGATCGCTGCACCTGTACATAGCCAATCTGTAAATAGCCCATCCAACTACCTTATCACCATATTGTTATTTATTTTGCTCCTTTTCACCCCAGTACCGCTACTTGCACACTCATCTTCTGCATATCTATCACCCCAGTGTTTAATTTGCCCTACTGTAATAATTTTGCCACTATGGCCTATTTATTGCCTCACCCCCCTTATCCTACCTCATTTGCACACACTGTATATAGACTTTCTCTATTGTATTATTGACTGTATGTTTGTTTATTCCATGTGTAACTCTGTGTTGTTGTTTGTGTCACACTGCTTTGCTTTATCTTGGTCAGGTCGCAGTTGTAAATGAGAACTTGTTCTCAACTAGACTACCTGGTTAAATAAAGGTACAATAAATAAATGTGTTAGCTAACACACCTGACTCCAATAATCAACTAACCATGATCTTCAGTTTAGAATGGAATTAGTTAACTCAGCTGTTTGTGCTAGGGATGGGGTAAAAGTGTGACACCACTCCGGCCCCCAAGGACTGGAGTTGCCCATGTCCATCGGTACTCTGCTCATTCAGATTACATTAATATATTACAAAACGTAATATGCTAATTACGAGTAACTCCTAAACAGCTGCCTTCAGTCTGATTTGCTTCTGTGTCCTCACTCAGATCCCCTGAGCTTCCCACTGGCTCCTCTCCAAAACCCCTGCAGCACTGCGGTCCAAGAGCGACAAGATCAACTCAAATCCAAGGTATACGCCACATGTTACACATTTCCTGTGGCGTACTGAAGTGCTCACATATAGACATTCACCACTTGTATGCATTGATGTACCTCATCTTAATCTTGGCATCCTCAAAGCTTTCTGAGACAAAATAGACAGGTTGGAAAGTCTGGTCCTGGTAAGGCTGGATTGCTGTCTCCTCTGGGTTGAATGGCTTGTACTCAGGTTCGTTCGAGAGAGCATACTGAAAGATGGAAGTAAGAGATAAGTGATTAGTTATCGTTTTAGAATCCTTCAGAAATGATTAGCGGCATGTTATATGAAAACAAGAGATAATAAGTTAGGAATTAGTCCCTTCTATCAGTACAATTCTACAGAGTACCAATGTAAAATCCTACTCACAATGAGTTCTCCATATGAGGACAGGAGGCCGGCACCGTATGCCTTCACAGTTCCATTCTGCTTACACAGTCCAAACTCCACGGTGAACCAGTACAACTGTCGGAGGAATGGCAACAAGTGATGAGGAAATGATAAGGCTCCGTTTCACGCCTGACAACACATTAATCAAATGGTCAGATTGGTCCGTATTTTATATTTTCCACTAGATGGCAGCAAAGGTCCGTAATTTGCAGTCCAACACCCAACCTCAGTGCAGTATCTAATGTTTTACATCTGATTGGTAACTGCTTATTTTGAAATGAAAGCTCAAAGGTCAGCTCTTACAGTTGAGAGTCTCTCAATATCCTCGTCTGATGCTCCCAGTGAGGCTAGGCCAATTTCCTGCAAATGACAAACAATTGTGAGTGTTGCGCACTGATAAGACAATTTATGTATTATTATAATGGATGTATTATTACACCCAAGCATCATATGAACCGTATTATAAGTCTAAATGTTTTTACCTGGGAAAACTGGGCAAATTCTTTGTCTGCAAGCATAGGAATATGGCCGAGTAACTCGTGACAGCAATCTCTGAGAGAAGGAAGCGCAAAAGCTGTGACTACATGACGCACATGAATATGTCCATTGATTAGACTGATTATCACGATACACATGAATATGTCCATTGATTAGACTGATTATCACGATACACATGAATCATACATATGTTATTATTTAGGATCAGTTAGTAAACTGAATATTATGACACACACTGTTTAATTCGAGTGATTCTACTATGCCAATAACACCAATTGACGTACGGCTCCGGGGAGTGCATGGGTGCGGAGGCGTGGCGGATGTACTGGGTACACTGGAACACTCTGAAGGCCAGGCTAGCTAGGAAGTCTCTGGCGGAGAGTAGCCCTGCCACCGGACGCAGCTGGAAGCCTGTCTTCTCTGGACAAACAAGAACACATAGCAAGGTACCACTGTCAGACACATATTCACCAGTGGCATGGATGCTGATGTTCATACATGGTGAACAGTGACTGCCTCTAGTGTTTCTGCAGTACGAGAACAATCCCTAATGTTGTTATTACTGTTGTAAGCAATCTACATTAAAATAATGAGGCATAATCAATCTATAAGGTGCGCACTGCGCACAGTCATCGACCAGAATTAGTCATTCAATGGAAAGTCATGGGCATGCTGGATTTGCCTCTGTCCATGTTTATTCTATTCCTTGAAGCTGGGCATAGTGCTGCTATTGCTCTGTCCCTCAGGCAGAGATAGACTGCTGGGCCTCACCTTTGAGGAAGGCAGAGACCTCCCGGAGCTGGGGGATACTGTCCTCTCCGTAGCCACACTCCCTCTCCAGCTGCTGCAGCCCACCCAGGAACTGTCTGCACGCCAGGTCAGGGTAGATGGTCCTCAGGGTCCGGTACACCTCTCTCCTGTTAAATGACAGCAGCAGCAGAGTCATTAGAACACTGTCATTCCAACTCCACAGGTATATTGACTGTAGACTATTATCATTATGAAAGAAGTCTATTAGGATTGTATGATGTCCATCTCCAGTATACTATACATCAGCTGTTATTCTCACCATGTGGCCACCTCCTCTGGTGTGTACTCCACTCTGGGTAATGGTTCCCCCCTGTGGAACAGAGATGGATGCATCAATCATTCCTTTAAGAATGCATTTCTACAATGGCATGCCTTTGGTCCAATGATGCAGTACTGGCACCGAAGAGCGACTGACTACATGGGAATAACTTTTTTGAAAGGTGAAAATTATGAGATCAATTTACTGTCTGTAATTCGCTGCAAGTTCAGCGATGAAGCACCTTCTTTTTCTGTATTCTGGATCACTGAATCCCTGAAAAAGGAATCATAACAATTAGTTAGCCATGACATTTTTAGTTTGTTGTCCTTTTTGATAGTTGAGTATTATTTCTAACAATCCAATGAATTATACAAGTGTTGTATCAATGCCATATAAATGGTAGCCTAGCAATATTGCTAAGGTAAACATAAACACTAACTGGATGATCCTGGTCCATATCTGGGTCATATTTCGTTATCAACAGGTTGCATTTATCCAGATCTCTAATCTTTCTGGGGAACCAGGGAACTAAAACAAGGAAACAGGAAAATATGGCAGAGCGTAATTATTTCACACAATGTAAATGAATAGTTGTTATTGTATTCTAAACGATCATAAAAACAAGAAAAACGTTACTATTATTAGGAACGTGTGATTTATTATTTCATTCAAATTGTATTATAACCTTTTTCCTCTGGGATGGTGCGTACGTCGTCGGCGACTCTCTTGAGTGAGTTGATGAAGGTGTCCGTGTCAGAGATGTGCACTTCACACCTCATAAAGAACTCCAGATCACCACAGCCACTGTTCTTAGACTTCCTCCCTGGTCGGCTCTCAATATGCAGAAGCTTAGCTTCAAACGTCTGAATGCATGGTAAAGACATACATATCATATTTAAGCAAACACATGTATATTTCATCACATTGATTCGATGCCGTAGACCTGATTTAATTGAAGCTCTCCATCTGCAACTCATATCTAATGATGGACATGTTTTCCTTACCTCAAAGACTTTGCCAGTTTTAAAGAACCCTGCATTCTTCTCATGGCTGAGTGCGAAAAGAATGTTCAGTGTCACTGTTCCTTCCTTTTCCTCAAACACAAAGCTTTCACCACCCCGCGATGGGCCAGGGGAAGAGGAACCGCTGGCGCGCTCTTTCCGGGCATCTTCGATCAGACTTCGCTTTCTGCCGACGAACGGAATGTTTTGCGCCACACTCTCCGTCTTCATTGAACTTATGTCAATTTGTCGTAGACTGTCTTAAAAATAATATTGCAGAGTTGCTATGATTTGTTTGATCGAATAGTCTATATGGGCCTATTACCGGATACTGAGACTCTCCGAGGCACAGCTGTGTCTGAAGCTGTGCTGTTAGCAGGGAGACAGGTTTATATCCCAGTGCCACACAATTCTTTATGGAAATGAGTTACGCAAATGCACACGTATGATTTTTAGGTGTTATGCGTCATAACAGCCAATCAATCACCTTTTAATGGAATAAAACATAGTTTATGAAAGCACTATATGCGAAATAAAACGTTTTGCAGCCTACAAAATAAGATTATGAATATTGAGTTTTACTTACATTTATTCTAGGCTATATATTTTTCTTTCCATTGATTTGTAACAGGTGCAACGGGTCAACAGGATATTTATTTTCCCCTGAAACGCACTTTGACAGACTCTAATACAAAATATGTTCTCACAACCAATTATAGCCTAATAATAAACATACAATAATTTTGAGATAATTGATCTGAAAGAACCTTTTTAGCATACATTTATTTGTCAAGTTAATAACACATTTTCATGCATATTATACAAACAAATGTGATAGTAAAGAATGGAAAAACAGTCGATCATTTGGATTCATCAGAATTCAGGATATAATCAAACACATTCTCTAACATGCTGGACATACACATTGCATTTCGTTATTGTGTTATATAGGCCTAGCTATTTATAGCATAATGCAAGGATTTATTTTTGTTATTTGCGATTTAACCAATATAGATAGAATACTCAAGTGCGAATTAGATCGTCAAAGCCTGAGCTAATAGTTCTGGAACAGCACTATTCCAATGTAATCCCTCTCAGCTGGTTACAGAAAATGACATCGGTTGACCTATCAATACAGTAACGGCGGTGTTGGATTTCTAGAACATACTGAAAAAGGTATGATAAAATAATACTTCTCCTTGTTAGTGTTAACAAAAATCTAACGAAAAACTCACTCACTTATCGAATAATTAATTTCAAGTTAATACTTGTTTTATGTAACTTCATATTTACAAGGAGTGACTCATTTTCGATGTGCATTTTCATTGGCTAGTAGTATGTCTGTGTGATTCATTGAGAGAGTGCTACTCTAATATTGACTACTAAAATTAAAATGTTCTACTTAAAATGACTAGCGTCTGGGTTGCAGTAGGTATTTATGAATAATTTATWTAAAGATGAAGCAGAATGCAKTAGATGTTATMATGGACAAGCACACAGATTATAARYASAAAGAGTAWAATGGAAATCTACAAGATTGATGAAATACATTGAGATTCTATCATTGCGCACATCAGTATTGAAGGTGGTCTCCTTACTCCATCTTCCGCAGGGCATTGCACAAGATCCCAATTTCCCCTAAAATAAAAGCAACATAACATTAGGTAGTTCATCTGTAGAATATTAAGAAACATTCAATTCCAGTCGGAGTTGGGCATTCATACAGATATTGTATTTAATTAAACTATGTTTTCAATTTGTAAAAGGCAAGACAAAAATAAATCCTAGTGTGATCTTCTATAGCTCAGTTGGTAGAGCATGGTGCTTGCAATGCCAGAGTATGGGTTTGATAAAATGTAAATGTAAAATGTATGCCTGCATGACTGTAAGCCGCTTTGGATAAAAGTGTATGCTAAATAGCATTTATTACATACAGTGTATATAAATTATAATTGGTAGAAAATCTCATTTGAATCCATTTCTAATAGTACTTGATGTTGGTATTTGCATGAGAAGTTAGTTTTATGAGGACTCTATAGAAATGTCACACACCACTGATGTTGTCAGCCAGGTTTCTCAGCTGCTGGGTGTTATCCAAGACTTCAATGCTTTGGGTGTACGCATTGTAGCGCACTGAGAAAGGCCTGGGGATGGTGTCAGCAAATTTCCTGTATAAAGAGTCATAACATAGGACTTTCAATTGAAAATGTGAACGTATATATTACGATATAAAAATCCAGAGTTCCAAAGCAAATGCAGTGAATGAATGTGACATAATAAACGTTTAATATTGTGCAGATGTTAAATATTACCTGACTCTCTCTTTGGCGTCATCAAAGCTCTCTGCAACAAAGTAAATGGGTTGGAACTCAGTGATTGGGTACTTCTGGAGGCTGGTCTTTGCAGGGTCAAATGGTTGAATCTTGGGCTTGTCTGTCAAACAGTACTGTAAAACAATTCAAAACAGTCAAATGTTATTCCAGAGTTTGACTCCAACTCTAATCCCCATTTATGGGAGATGCACCACTGTCATGAATCAATCTACAATGAGCAGAATCCAGGTTACAAGTCCTCATTTGGTGTTTTGAGGTCACGGACCACTAGCAGTGTGCAATTCCTCAATGACATTCTGTGCACCTTGGTAGCAGTAAACAGGAAGTGCAGTGTGAATGGCGTCCTGCTGTGATATGACTCAGCTAACTGCTCATCCTCTGATGACAATGTCTGATGTAACTGGTGACTTAAGATATTAATTCGATCTCTGCCCCCTACTTCTCCAGTGAACCACTAACCCACTCCTCACCAGTTTCCCCCAGTGACACATTTAGCCTGAGCCCTGGGTGGACCACTAACAAACTGATTGACAGCTGTATCGCATTAGTGGAAACCAAGATTGGTATCAGGGCAGGTCTGACGGTTTTGACTAGTAGAAGTTACTTTTCGTAGCAGGTTAGAAGAACTTACCTGGCAGGTTTGGAGAATTAGGTTTAGATTAGGGTTAGCTAAAACTGTCCACGACATGACTCGAACATATCTAGCTACAACCAGGTCTGCCCTGAGAACAGTTTTCGTTTCCACTAATGCGATGCTGCTGACTGACAGCCCACTGGGCTACCTCATAGGGATTTGTCTATATTAGAACTGCAGGAAGGAGGCCTGCGCACGTGGGCATAAAAACAGGTCATGAAAGACACCCTCGCAAAAATAGCCACATGGCTAAATGAATTGTTCTGTTGTGAAGATGCCCAACATGTGACCACTGTGGCTGCTTCTAGCATCTATTTCTCATTGTAAGACGCTCTGGAAGGTGTAAATGCAATGTAAATACCTGCAGCTCTCCAAATGATGAGAGAAGGCCAGCTCCATAGGCCTTGATCTCAGAGCCCTGCTTGCAGAGGCCAAACTCCACTGTGAACCAATAGACCTGTGGACAGACAGACACAAG
Source organism: Salvelinus sp. IW2-2015 (assembly GCF_002910315.2). Taxonomy (NCBI): domain Eukaryota; kingdom Metazoa; phylum Chordata; class Actinopteri; order Salmoniformes; family Salmonidae; genus Salvelinus; species Salvelinus sp. IW2-2015. The sequence continues at coordinate 4,874,465 of NC_036840.1, read as the reverse complement.
GGCTCGTCACATATTCAATATTGTTTTGCCTTCCTCTGGTATCAGGAGTCGGCTGTAGTTGATGTTGTGAGACGTCTGAGGTACTTACAGTAGCAAGCCTCTCAATGTACTCGTCGGGGGCACCCAGGGAAGCCAAACCGATTTCCTGTTCAGAATAGCGTCAAATAAATCATGTTATTGTCCATACAGTTGAAGTCGGAAGTTTACATACACCTTAAAATGTATTTGGCTAAACTCAGTTTTTCACAATTCCTGACATTTAATCCAAGTAAAAATTCCCTGTCTTAGGTCAGTTAGGATCACCACTTTATTTTAAGAATGTGAAATGTCAGAATAATAGTAAAGAGAATGATTTATTTATTTCAGCTTTTATTTCTTTCATCACATTCCCAGTGGGTCAGAAGTTTACATACACTCAATTAGTATTTGGTAGCATTGCCTTTAAATTGTTTAACTTGGGTCAAATGCTTCTGGTAGCCTTCCACAAGCTTCCCACAATAAGTTGGGTGAATTTTGGCCCATTTCTACTGACAGAGCTGGTGTATCTGAGTCAGGTTTGTAGGCCTCCTTGCTCGCACACGCTTTTTCAGTTTTGCCCACAAATTCTCTATAGGATTTAGGTCAGGGCTTTGTGATGGCCACTCCAATACCTTGACTTTGTTGTCCTTAAGCCATTTTGCCACAACTTTGGAAGTATGCTTGGGGTCATTGTCCATTTGGAAGACCCATTTGCGACCAAGCTTTAACTTCCTGACTGATGTCTTGAGATGTTGCTTCAATATATCCACATAATTTTCCTGCCTCATGATGCCATCTATTTTGTGAAGTGCACCAGTCCCTCCTGCACAAAGCACCCCCACAACATGAAGCTGCCACCCCACGTGCTTCACGGTTGGGATGGTGTTCTTCAGGCTTGCAAGCCTCCCCTTTTTCCTCCAAACATAACGCTGGTTATTATGGCCAAACAGTTCTATTTTTGTTTCATCAGACCAGAGACATTTCTCCAAAAAGTATGATCTTTGTCCCATGTGCAGTTGCAAACCGTAGTCGGCTTTTTTATGGCGGTTTTGGAGCAGTGGCTTCTTCCTTGCTGAGCAGCCTTTCAGGTTATGTCGATATAGGACTCGTTTTACTGTGGATATAGATGCTTTTGTACCTGTTTCCTCCTGCATCTTCACAAGGTCCTTTGCTGTTGTTCTGGGATTGATTCGCACTTTTCGCACTAAAGTACGTTCATCTCTAGGAGACAGAACGTGTCTCCTTCCTGAGCGGTATGACGGCTGCGTGGTCCAATGGTGTTTATACTTGCGTACTATTGTTTGTACAGATGAACGTGGTACCTTCAGGCGTTTGGAAATTGCTGTTAATGATGAACCAGACTTGTGGAAGTCTACAATTTTTTTCTGGGGTCTTGGGGCGGTATCTTTTGATGTTCCCATGATGTCAAGCAAAGAGGCACTGCGTTTGAAGGTAGGCCTTGAAATACATCCACAGGTACACCTCCAATTGACTCAAATTATGTCAATTAGCCTACCAGAAGCTTCTAAAGCCATGACATCATTTTCTGGAATTTTCCAAGCTGTTTAAAGCCACAGTCATTTTAGTGTATGTAAACGTCTAACCCCCTTGAATTGTGATCCAGTGAAATATTCTATCTGTAAACAACTGTTGTAAAAATTACTTGTGTCATGCACAAAGTAGATGTCCTCACCGACTTGCCAAAACTATAGTTCGTTTACAAGAAATTTGTGGAGTGGTTGAAGAACGAGTTTTAATGACTCCAACCTAAGTGTATGTAAACTTCCGACTTCAACTGTATCTGCTTCAGGATATTGTGCTGTAACACAGATGAACGCGTTCTACAGGAGCAAAACCAATATTAGAGAAAAACTGACACATGCAGTACAGTTGCATGGCATTCTCCTCAATCCTCCTCAACATTATGACTAGCATGACTGTGTTTGAAGCTGATCTTTAAAGTGGTACCCTTTTTCACGCCAACAATGGATAGTTCTCTGAAGTTATGATACCAGCAGGGGTTAAAGAAAGTTAATGTCCTCTTGTGTTCTTTACCTGTGAGAATTGGGCAAAGGTGGGGTCAGCAAACAGAGGAACATGGCCCAGGAGTTCATGGCAGATATCCCTGTGGAGAGATGTAAGTCAATGACTGTAGAACATATTCAACTATGTACAACTGGTCCCAAGGTGGGATGTGACACCTATATAAAGGTACGGACACAACAGTGGCGTTTGCCGGCCGAAAGTACTTAACAGGGTGCCGGCTGTAATTTGCAAACCGAGTACCAACCGATTCTATATGTGTGGAAATGGGCGAAAATGACGGAAATCAGACGGTCCCTAAAACATACCATGGCAATGTTATGTTTTTGATGTTTTTTTTCTCCTTAAAATGATGAGGGTGACACTCACGGCTCAGGTGTGTACATGGGCTTGGATTGGTGACGGATGTACTGTGTAGAGTGGAAGACTCGGAAGGCCAGACCAGCCAGGAAATCCCGAGAGGAGAGCAGGCCAGCCACTGGGCGCAGCCGAAAACCTGTGCACGCTAAAACAGAGAGGAGAGGAGGGGAGGGTATCATGTCAGTGTATGTGGGACGCTGATAGAAGCAGAGGACTTAGGCACGATCTGTTGTCTTACACTGCAGGTAGCGTGAGATGTCCTCCAGCTGGGGGATGTTGTCCTGCCTGTAGCCGCAGTACTGCTCCAGCAGGGGGAACACACGGTTGTGCTCGCGGCAGGCGTGCGTGGGGTACAGAGTCTTCAGCTCATTGAACACTGTGCTCCATGTGGCCTTCTCCTCCGCTGTGTACTCCACCTTGGGAATGACCTGGCCACTGAAACAGAGAGACACACTGTTGTTAACACACACTTGTGTATAATATGTTCTTCTGTACACAGACACACAGTCCCTATTTTTTGAGGGAGGACTAGGAGGATAGATGGGTGGGGGGGATCAGTTAGTGGATTCACTTCATTATTCTGCCACGGTCCCACTGCTATGTAAATGTGAGCTTCCTGTGAGGGCGTTTTCATTGGGGCTGGCGCTCTTTGTAGTTCCTGGGAATAATGAAGTCTCAATTATGCGAACAAAGCTAGAGGCTTCAAATCCACCACTGCCTCCTCTGTAATTTGTCCCCTTTTGTTTGTGGTCATTTTCAATAAAAGGCAAAGCGGAGACTGAAATGAGGCTGGAGGAGAGGGACATAGATCACTTCTAGTAGGTTCTAGAAGCTCTCTTCACCTCTGCTGTTGTGTAAAAGAGAGGGACCCAAGAGAAAAAGTATTCTAGTCTGGATGGATAGTTACTGTCTGTAGTTGTAGGCAATGTCGGCAAACTCCTTCCTCCTGGTTCTGTACACTGGGTCTGTGAAGCCCTGGAGTGAAAGAAGTAATCAATGTTAGATCTTATTTATGATCACTGCCTGGCCCTGTAAATAGTGTGTAAATCCTCCGCTAGGACTACTTGGACTCTTTGACAGCATCATACTCTCCCACTCTGCTGAGAGCCCTGGCTGGAAACACATATTCAAATGAGGCCTTTGTAGAATGTATGCTGCTCATGAGGAATACATTTCACTTTAAAGGCGGTGGCAAAAGGGAGCAATTATCTATAATTATAGGGGCTCAATTAAAGCAATGACATCAATTTGGGGCCCTAGAGAGTTTCCATTAGAATAGATAGCAGAGTGGGGACTGTCATCACGACTTGAGTCTTTCGTAAAACACACGTGTGGGTGCACATGCATACACACATGTACATACGTATGTACACACACTCACATAAATCAAATTCAATTGTAGTTGTCACATGCTTCGTATAACAACAGGTGTGGACTAACAGTGAAATGTTAACTTACGGGCCCTTCCCAACAATGCAGACACACATACAATACAAAGCAGACACCTAGTACACAGTGTGTAGGATGTAAACAGACAGTAATGAATGGTTGATCCTTACAGGGTGATCAGAATCCAGCTCAGATCCGTAGCTCAGAATCTGGTTGGCAAAGCGATCCAAGTCCTGGATGTCATTGGGGAACCATGGAACTGTAGGACAGGGGAAGCTCCTCATTACCCAGTTCAGGTGAATGTGACAAATAGATATACTGTATACACATGGCCAAAACAGACCAGAGTAAAACCAGTCGAAACAGTGGTGCATAACTTCTTGAGATGTAGAAAACTACAATTTAGTCATATTTACAATTGTCTGTAGTATATCTGCCTTGTGTTCAATGTCCAATTCCAAAATGTAAATTGATTGAAACAAGTGAAGCCCAAATGAATATTGATGTGGATGGCTTTGTGGGGGTTTTGCCTGCAGGGTGCGTTTGTATTGGGATAGAACACTATCCAGTAACCATGTTGACAGTGAACAGAGCAGCCGAGGAGGTCACCCATTGGCTCATTTATGACAGTTAGAAGTACTGGACATCAACCATTAATCTAAATCGAGGCCGTGTGGTCCAGCCTGAGGCTAGTGGAACAATGGGACCTCACCAGACTCCTCTCAAAACAGCCTGTCTCCATCTCAGACCATAAATATCTCTAATATCCTCCAATGACACATTAACCTGTCGCCCTGTCCAGTAGACCATAGGGCTAGACAGAGGGGGCTGAGGACAAGGGCGACTGGCTTGGTGGTGGCCCTGTCTATCTCCGCCTGTCTGTCTGTCCGAGATGAGCGATGACCCTGTTAGGGTTTCCCTCCTCTGGGTCTGTGATAGAGGCAGTCTGTTCTATGACAGTCGGTGACACTGGGCTCCTCTGTTTGCAGCCAGGCCAGTTGGTGCCCAGTAACTAAACTAATGTCATTGTGGAAACAACTAATAAAGGAGGCTGGATGTGAGGGACAGGCCATCCGTCTCCGCGGCGACGCTCATCACATCATTAGACAGTCTGGCTGGTGGCCTGCTAAAGCGCCACCCAAAGTTCAGATCATGTGACACACACAGGCTTTGTCTACTTCCCCCTTCTCCCTCCTAGACACAAATATATCATCATATAATTATTGTTAAGTACACTTAAAATAATGATTTAATAGCCATGATTTTAATCAGTCATTGTTTTTAAAACTTTCAGTCATGGTTTGTAATATGTTATAAGCATATCTAGATTGATTATTCATTGATAATATATGTCTATATACACACACTCATACACACCAGGATTAGGGTGAATTCCATTTCAACTCTAGTCAATTCAAAAAGTAATTCTGTATTCCAATTCCAATTTTTCCAACTTAAAAAGCGTTGCCGAGAATTGGAATTAACCCCAACCCTGATATACACACCTGTGTCCTTCTGTTTGTTGCGTGAGAGCTCGTGCACGTGGCCACTGATCTCGGTGCGCAGGCCGTCGATGACCTCGTCCAGGGATTTGGAGTAGCTGGTGTCCACGCTGATGAAGAACTCAAACTCCTGGTTGTTCAGTCGCGACGGGCGAGACTCGATGTGCATCAGGTTGATGCCCTTCTCCTGTTGAGTCAGAGACAGAGGAGAAGCCATGTAGCTTTGTAAATCCTGTGTGACAGCTAAGTGGTTCAATCCTGCTATTAGATCTTGTACATCATTTTGTTTTTGTGTTTTTGTATCTTTAACTTTAAAAGCATTATTGTGTTATTGAAATATTATTGACAATAAAAGGTTACGTTTTTGAAAAACTACTTTAAAAACCTGTGATTCAACTCATGACGATCCAGCACTGGAAATACTGTATGTGGACTTAGCATACCGCAAGAGGGCGCCAAGTGCACATCCAAACAGTGGTCATTTGACAGGCTTTGTGGAGTCAACCATGCCCTTAGGACAGGACAGCACAGCACCAAACAATCACCCAGCTAATGCACTGTGGGCTGGGTGTTATAGAACCGACTAGAGYCAGGACGTGGGCTGTGGTAGCATTGAAAGGGCTTGCACAACAACATGCAGCATTTTTATCAATGCCATCACATCTTTGAAATCATTCTGTCAACTTTTTGCATTTTATAAAATTGCCACTTAATACCAGAGAATATTTTCCAGATTATGTTCATTTTGGATGGGATTCGATGTGTGCATATACATATCTATGCATTTCAATATCAACTGTACATCTCAATATCAATTGTAGTTTTTGGCCCATCCGGAGAAACATGCAAATCTATATTGGTTAATTATTTTAAACATTTGGTTTGGTTTTATAGCTGTGGAGAGGGAGTAGAACAATCTCTTACTGCCATAGGCCCGGTAGAGAGGCGGGGCCAGGCGGCACACAGTCCCATTCCCCCTCACTCTTCTCTCTCTTCCTCTCTCGTCCCCCCTCTCTCTCTCCTTCTCCATCTGGATCCCATTCTCCAGACTGGGGCTCTTTGGAGACCATATGGATCTGCTGTTGTTTCAACATCCAACAGCTTTTAGTTACAAAACAACGCTCCACACCCCTCCCCCCATGGCTGGCCAAGCATTTCTCTGCATACTTTACATCTGATGTGCCTTTATTGACTCCTTGTGGTGTCAGTGAGTTTGTTTGCCCTGTTTGTTAGGTCTCTTTCTTGGTATTAGTTTAGGCAGATAGTTTAGTGTTTCCTTTGTTGTTGACAGGAGATCTGTACTGCAGTGTTATTCTAATATTAATCATACAGGGAGCCTGACCAGGCTTATCTGGGGCAAAATATGCCCCCCGTCCAGTTAATGTGGACCCAGGGCCTGTATGGGTCGTTTGGGTAGATTTGTGTACTTCCTAGGGATGTCGCTATGCTCCTGGTGACTTTTGAAGTGGAATGAATGTCTACCACAAGGCCTCGTGTGAGTGACATTAACCCTTCCTGTGCCCTGGCTGGGCTAAGGCCTTGGTCCGGTCATGCCAAGCTTACTGATGCTAGGAATTGGTACAGTGGAGTCTGGTCAGTCCTGGGGAGAGGGAGGGATGTGTTGATGGTTTTAAGGGTAACGTGGCCTGTTTTTATAGAAAAGGAGGGTATGGATGCTGGAAAGTGATTGGACTAAAACTGGGTCTGATGGTGGGGAGGTTTGGGGTTTTACAGGGAGATGGGGGTGGATATGGGGAAAGAGAGCTCATAGGTCCAGAGGAGCTGCTGATGTTTACATTTGGAGCACAGCACGTGGAAGATACTTATTGATCTCCACAAACACGCATTAAGATTTTTTGTTTTACTCCATTTTTAATCTGTAGGGGAAAGTGGGGTAAATTGAGCTGTTATTTACATTCAGCATCACGACATCAAGGGAATATAGTATTCTTTCTAACAAAGATGTCTACATATATTTCAGGATGGTGTGTATCCCTGGAAATAATCAGAATTCATAATAGTTTTGAAAACATAGCTTTCCCCCCCCCCCAAAAGTGCTCTCTTGGCACAACTTACCCTGGGTAAATTGAGAATAGGGACAGGGTAGGTTGAAAATAGGGACAGGGTAGGTTGAGAATAGGGACAGGGTAATTTGAGAATAGGGACAGGGTAATTTGAGAATAGGGACAGGGTAGGTTGAAAATAGGGACAGGGTGAGTTGAAAATAGGGACAGGGTGAGTTGAAAATAGGGACAGGGTGAGTTGAGAATAGGGACAGGGTGAGTTGAGAATAGGGACAGGGTAGGTTGGATACGGACAGGGTGAGTTGAGAATAGGGACAGGGTGAGTTGAGAATAGGGACAGGGTGAGTTGAGAATAGGGACAGGGTAGGTTGAAAATAGGGACAGCGTGAGTTGAGAATAAGGACGGGTGAGTTGAGAATAAGGACAGGGTAGGTTGAGAATAGGGACAGGGTAGGTTGAAAATAGGGGACAGGGTGAGTTGAGAATAGGGACAGGGTAGGTTGAAAATAGGGACAGGGTGAGTTGAGAATAGGGACAGGGTAGGTTGAGAATACGGACAGGGTAATTTGAGAATAGGGATAGGGTAGGTTGAAAATAGGGACAGGGTGAGTTGAGAATAAGGACAGGGTGAGTTGAGAATAAGGACAGGGTGAGTTGAGAATAGGGACAGGGTAGGTTGAAAATAGGGACAGGGTGAGTTGAGAATAGGGACAGGGTGAATTGAGAATAATGACAGGGTGAGTTGAGAATAAGGACAGGGTGAGTTGAGAATAAGGACAGGGTGAGTTGAGAATAGGGACAGGGTAAGTTGAGTGACGGTGTCCTGTGACAGTGGGTGATGGGGATGGAAGGTCAAAGTTTAATTCATGGAATGGGGATGTGGTATATTGTATATTTAAATGTATGCCTACTTTCAGATATCGATCTCTCTGTACAAAATCACTGACCCTTCCATTTCTTGACCAGTTGTCTGGGACAGGGATGTTGTTTCCATGTACCAATTTCGTAGGCAAGTACTTTTGAGGCGACTAAGCCCATGAAACTGGTCTGCGAAATTCTTGATATGTTTAGCAAGCTCAGCCTCCATGTCAATCAGATAAGACCTCGTGTGCCTCTGCTACTCTCTCATAGCCTCTCTTTCACACAGGTACCTGTTAGTTTTCTTTTTTGTCAATGTACCTCTTCAGTGTCATTCAGTCTATTTTTTTCCCATCCGTTGGTGCTGATTGAATGAACTTCTTCCCCTCTCTCACTCCCTCGGCTGCTCTCTCAAGAACCTCAAGGGAGCTAGACCCCTGATTGTTTTACATTTGTATACACGGGACATGAGGATGTCTGCTCTGTAACAATAAAAATGCAATATCTTGAGTTCATATGCATGACCCCTTGCAGGCATATTATGCATAAAACTGACCAAATTGAATCATTTGTATGGAGAATGGTAACTATTGGCTCTACTTATCCTATGTCCATTTTCTCAACTTACTCCAAGGCAAACATTTTGTCTATGTTAGCCAACATAGCTACAAGGATGAACTTTCAAGCTAGGTTTAGAACCTCGTGAAGCTTATAGAGACTCCAACTGATGTATAAAACCATCTACTTTGGTTTCAATACAAGCATCTTGAAACGTATAACACACTCAACTAATTTATTTTCTGTTTTGTGGACCTAACCTACTTACCACTTTTTCCATGTGGTTTCTTCCTTCACAGACTCCATGAAATGATGACCTCTTCCTAAATATTTGGTCAGATGAATAATTGTGTGTATGGTTTCTTAGAAACAAGGGGTGGCTCAACTAACCCTTTGACACAACTTACCCCGCTCTCCCCTACAAGTGAGGCACAAGACAATCCAATTCTGTTTCGACTACTAGGACATCAAACTTCGATAGCACTTCATCGTCGAAGGTTAAACAATGGATGTGCTGCCAAACAGCCCTGACTGCGTGCTACGAAGTACATAGTCACTTAAGTCAACACAGAATAAAAAAAGAAGGCACCTTGATACAGGGTCAACTGTTGCTGGTGGCACAACACAACATGATTAAGTGAACGGAGTAGCCATAACTGGTGATCATTTAGGAGCCTGATGGGTGTCTTCCAGTCTGTTCTGACTATTTCAAAAACAGAAACCTCGGCCTGCGTTGTGGATCAAAGAGCGGCCTGGAAAGATTGTGTACACAGCTGCTCCCGTAGATATCTAAGATAAAGATGTCATCACACTAACAGTTACCATGGAGCTGTAGATCTACACAGCTTAAAGAATAGGGCTTACATCCCCTCAACTCTAAATTCAGTCACCTACATTAACAACGTTGGCTACTAATACATTGGGCAACCAGCACATTGGACAAAGACGTCAGATCAACAGCCACATTTGGGTTAATATTTGATTGAGTTGTCAACAAACTCAAAATATTTCAAATAAACCAAACCTTGAACCCTGGTTGAAAGGTCTTGGGTTAAAATGACACAACAATGTTCAACATGTATGTGTTAAGACAGCTATCCATAATGATGCAATGGTATCATTTTGATTCTGAAATAACAAGGAAACAATGTTGACAAACACTCTTTGCCCAGAGGTAGAGGGAACATACTGCACCAACCTAAAGACTAGGACTTTAATGATACATCATGTAAAAACCTTGGGGTAGTCCTCCAACTCCTTCACACCCTGCTGGAAACTCCACTAATGTTTGGCTAGTTAAATGTTCATGTAAATTCTGCCCCAGGGAAATGTCCATTATTCATACTTCATGGGGGTGCAGTAGTTACCGTACAGTGCATTTACTGGTAGTATCCAATGGTGGAGCATTATTTTCCATTACCTTGGCCTCTGTCGCAGGAGCCTGCATAGAGATTTAACAAACTGGTCTATATGTATGAGAGAGCCTGTTCCAATCGGACACAGAGCTGTACACATTAAAACACAGCAGACCCTAGTGTATGATATACTCCTACTGGGGGAACCTATGCACTGTATTCAGCCAGACACAGGTCCTTCACTGAGGCAAGTACCAGGATGCAGGAGGATGGTCAGTAACCTCTAACATCTGGAGCTAACTGGAAACATGCTGTCTTATGAAGCGTGTTTGGTTGCGTACCTTGTAAATTCTTACATGGAGGAAGAGAAGGGAAAAGAGGGAAGGTCTGGCAAACTCAGTATGAAGCCATGGCTGTCTCTTTAAATTGGTCCCTTGGACTGACAAATGGCAGCTAGTAAACTTCGGTCTAATCTTCTAGAGTCGCTCTGATTTTTATGGGCATGATCGTTACCTCCCTAAAGTTGCTAGTGATAAATGGTCCCGTGTAGCTCATTGGTAGAGCATGGTGCTTGCAACGTCAGGGTTGTGGGTTCGATTCCCACAGGAAACCAATATGAAAACATGTATGAAAATGTATTCCCTCGCTACTGTAAAATGCTCTGGATTAGAGTGTCTGCTAAATGAATCCAATGTAAAAAATAACTGTCCTCCTGAAGGAGTGACTAAGCAGTTTTCCTGGTCCAGAACACAGCTGTGGAGTTGATTCTCTGAAGATACTGTGGATTAGTCTGTTTCCATCTGTTTTATTCATATTTGGTACGCATGGTATGAAATGGATAAAAACACGTGATCGTTTACTTTGTTGTGCTTGTACTGTACTGCCTCATACCCATCTCTTTCTCACCTACAGAAACTATTTCAGCATCTAGCTTTTAAAGTTAAATAAAGGTTAAATAAAAAATAAATAATAATAAAGCTATTTCAGCTTGTACATATTTCAGCTTTCACAGCTATTACTTCTTTCAGCTTTCACAGCTATTTCAGCTATTACTGCTTTCAGCTTTCACAGCTATTTCAGCTACTACTGCTTTCAGCTTTCACTGCTATTTCAGCTACTGCTTTCAGCTTTCACTGCTATTTCAGCTACTACTGCTTTCAGCTTTCACTGCTATTTCAGCTACTACTGCTTTCAGCTTTCACTGCTATTTCAGCTACTGCTTTCAGCTTTCACTGTTTTTTTTAAGCTTTCCAGGTTTTTGACTTCTTATTTGTCCTTGACCCATGACTCATTGGACAAACACATCAGAGCATTTCAGAATAAAAATTGAACATTACTTTGCATGTGTGTGACTACAGTACATTACTGCACATGTAAGATTGTTTGTACTGTGTACATTCATGTTCACAGTTATGTTGAGTGGTTTACCTCAAACAGTCGGAGGGCTTTGGCCAGCGCCCCAACCTCCTCCTTCAGGGAGAAGAAGCAGGACAGCACCCCCGCCTTGGCACTGGTCTCTTCCTCCAGGTACATGG
>NC_036840.1:4861785-4862723 GCF_002910315.2 Salvelinus sp. IW2-2015 | reverse complement strand
ATAAGCGTACATTATTCTTTATTTAAAAAATGAACACTGAACAAAACGAACAAAATAGCAAAACGAACCGTGAAGCTAATATGGCTAGTGCAGACAGGCAACTAAACATAGAATAAGAACCCACAAAACCAAAAGGGYAAATGGCAACCTAAATATGATCCCCAATCAGAGACAACGATAAACAGCTGCCTCTGATTGGGAACCAWTTCAGGCCACCATAGACATACATATGCCTAGACTTACCAACACCCCTAGACATACAAAAAACCCTAGACAATKCAAAACAAGCATACCCACCCTCGTCACACCCTGACCTYACCAAAATAATAAAGAAAACATAGATAACTAAGGTCAGGGCGTGACAGAGACTGATAGTACTGAAGTACTAGTATAATACAAGAGGGAATGATAGTACTGAAGTACTAGTATAATACAATAGGGACTGATAATCATAAAGTACTAGTATAATACAATTGGGACTGATAGTTCTGGGTTATGAATATAGTCCACTGAAGAATGCAGATAATTAAATGTTCGTCTTGAATCACTGATTTACAGTAGTAGTTATTTAAAACATGATGAAATAATCTATATAATCTGAATCATAGTTAACAGTTGGARGTGGGTCCTTGCCAGGAAAAAATATTTACATAGGAAACTTTGCATTGGCAGCAAGTGCTTCAATGCTCTGGGAGTGTTCATAGCCCTGTGAGTTTAACACTTAACTGAGAGCTGTCCTTCATAACAACAGAACTTTAACAATTACTTGTATTGTGAGCTTTGTGTGGATATTGATGTATTTTTTTCAAGGTATGATTTACATTCTGTTGGTCTAAAATCAGTTTATTATTTAAATGTTTCATCTTAATTTAGTCTCAAATTGAGAAAATGAGACTTGGACAGATTTAGACAACATGACCAAATGTTCTCTGAGATCT
>NC_036840.1:4829867-4856460 GCF_002910315.2 Salvelinus sp. IW2-2015 | reverse complement strand
ACCATTTAAGTCATTAGCAGACACTCTTATCCAGAGCGACTTACAAATTTGGAAAGTTCATACATATTCATCCTGGTCCCCCGTGGATACCACACCCCGGCGTATGAAGCGCCATGCTCTACAACCCACAACACCCCCAACCCAGCCACCATGGCCACACGGGACCTACATTCAGAACTGTTAGCTATATAACTACATACAATTAATGCAGATACAGGAATATTTATCGTGTTTTTAAATAACTTATACTGTAAATGTGATCTAAGAGGAAAATGTAATTAACTAAATGCTCAGTGGATTATACTCATAACCCAGGATTATCAGCCTATTGGCGTTATTCCAGTGCTTCAGTACTATCAGTCCCTATTGGATTATATAGTACTTCAGTACTATCAGTCCCTATTGTATTATACTAGTCTTCAGTACAATCAGTCCCAATTGGATTATTCCAGTGCTTCAGTACTATCAGTCCCTATTGTATTATACTAGTACTTCAGTATTTATCAGTCCCTTATTGCGTTATTCCAGTGCTTCAGTACTATCAGTCCTATTGGATTAAATAATGTACTTCAGTACTATCATCCCTATTGTATTATACTAGTACTTCAGTACAACAGTCCCTATTGGATTATTCCAGTGCTTCAGTACTATCAGTCCCTATTGTATATACTAGTTACTGTCAGTATTATCAGTCTATTGCGTTATTCTCCAGTGCTTCAGTACTATCAGTCCCTATTGGATTATAATAGTACTTCAGTACTTCAGTCCCTATTGAGCTTAACTGTACTTTAGTACTATCCGTCTCTATTGTATTATACTAGTACTTCATACTATCAGTTTTTTGAGCTAACTAGTACTTCAGTACTATCAGTCCCTATTGTATTATACTAGTACTTCAGTACTATCAGTCCCTATTGTTATACTAGTACTTCAGTATTATAGTCCGTATTGTATTCTCCTAGTACTGCAGATTATCAGTCCCATTTCTGCCCTGCAAAGGCAAAACTCAGTTCAACGAAACTGGTAAAAATCTTTGATCTGTTGTAATGGCCAAGTGTATTACCTGATTAACGTGGTATTAGTTTCCTGACACAATAACAAGACAAATGTAGGTACTACCACTAAGACTATTTACATATGACAGTTTGCATTGGCAGCACATGCTTGAGTGCTCTGGGAGTATTTATAGCCCTGTGAGTTTAACACTTCATGACTGAGAGCTGTCCTTCATGACAACAGAACCCATAACAACCATGACTTTTATCACCTTCTTCATCTGGACACTTGCCCTCTGTCTCCAAGGTAATATATTTTACAGAAAATTACCCTGACTGTAGTTACCTAACCTTATTAAAGTAAATACCATTATGTTATTGTAAAGTCATTATTTTGTAAAGCAATGAGCAAATTAATGCACGATTTAATGTTAATACAATTTATTTTTCAGAGTCCAGAGGCCAGGTCACTGTGACTCAGACTCCTGCAGTGAAAACTATTTCAGTGGGTGACTTAGTCAGTCTCAGCTGCAAGACCAGCAGTGCAGTATACAGTGATGGATATGGACAGAGGTTGGCCTGGTATCAACAGAAACTCGGAGAATCTCCTAAACTCCTTACATATTTAATTAGTACCCGTAACTCTGGGATACCATCTAGATTCAGTGGCAGTGGATCTGGGAGTGACTTCACTCTGACCATCAGTGGAGTCCTGGCTGAAGATGCAGGAGATTACTACTGTCAGAGTTACGACAGTGGTGGAGTATTCACACAGTGATACAGAGATGTACAAAAACCTCCCTCAGTCAGACTGCACAGTGACTGTACTGCTACAACTGGGACCTACTGCAGGTGCTGAGGGGGAAGACAGTGACATGGAACACTGATCAGTAGGGGAGGTAAAGTTTGAAAACAGAAAGAATCATACGTTCTCCAACATTGTCATCATCATCGTCATCATCATCATCATTGTTGTAACTTGTTATATTGGACATGAACTGAAAGTGTATATAAAGTTATTTGTAGTTTTGGAAGACAARACCAGTCCAGATGTAGAGTAAGATGTACAGAAGTAAAAAGAAAAGTATCAGCCCCCCAAACCAATTCCCTACATGCACTTCACCACCAGTTATTGATGTGATCATCTAGCATGTATTAACCCTTTTCATGAGCTGTTAGATCTGTGAATGAGACATGATGCTGGGCTCAAACATGACACATTTATGTAGAGACATACACTACACACCATTATCATAAAGTATAATATCTGTTTTATCTGTCATTAATTACATGGTGGTATATCTGTAATGTCTCCTGCCCTGAATCCACCATCAATGTTAAAAACCAGTCCACTCCCTCACATCTGACCCAGTCCAGGGAACAGTGAAACAGGTCAACTGCAAGACTGATAGCTGTGGGATTGAAACAGATTTGCATAGACAGGGCTGGTTGGTTCTGCTTGTCCCAAAACAAAGCTGCACTATGACCAGATGTTCACCCTGTTCCCAGGGGTTTGGAGGTAGAGAAGACCAGGGAAAATATAATGGAGAAGTGTTGACCACACATTGTTGAAAACCATTGAAAAAACATCTAATTTAATAAAAACATATTAGGAATTAATCATGATAAATATATGTGTTATGGAAAGCAACCTTTGAGCAGTGTGTGTTATGATTTTATTATTGGTACATAAAGTTGGTGGTATGTGAACAACTCTCAAACTTTGGTGACTGCCCTCCACTAATCTGTCCACAGACATTATTAAAAAGAAACAGCCTGAAAGTCTTACCTCTGGAGAAGATAACATCTCATAACGTTGTTCAATTGCATGCTTACATTTTGTTTTAATGAGAGAATACAAAAATTGACTTACTTTTCAGGACCAGTTTTTGCCGCTTCTAAAAGTCCACTACAGTGGTTCATGCTGGTAAAGTCCTTCACATAAGAGTGAGCACATTCACAGACAGAGCTGAGAATCATAGTATTGAAGTACACTGCAATAGGGACTGATAGTACTTGTCACACCCTGATCTATTTCACCTGTCTTTGTGCTTGTCTCCACCCCCCTCCAGGTGTCGCCCATCTTCCCTATTATCCCCTGTGTATTTATACCTGTGTTCTCTGTTTGTCTGTTGCCAGTTTGTTTTGTTTCGTAAAACCTACCAGCGTTTGTTTCTCTGCTCCTGCATGTTTCTTGCTTCTGTTTTCTAGTCCTTCATGGTTTTGACCGTTCTGCCTACCCTGACCCTGAGACTGCCTGCCGTTTTATACCTTACCCCACCGTACTGGATTATTGACCCTTACCTGCCTTGACCTGTCTTTTGCCTGTCCTTGTTTTGGAAATAAGCTTTGTTTCCTTGACACTGTTTGCATCTGGGTCTTACCTTAAGCGTGATAGTACTGAAGTTTTAGTATAATACAATAGGGACTGATAGTACTGAACTACTATTATAACACAATACTGCCCAATACTGGCAAAACGCAATAACTGTCATTTTTTTTGTTCTGCAAAATCTGACTTCAAAGTKTTTTTCTGGATAGCCAGACATCAATTTCTGATAACCCATGATATATTCTGATCAACTGGCTTGTTTTTGTGTCAAGAAACTATCACGGTACAAGGCGAGACCCAAATGCAGACACAGGAGGCAGATGGTTGGAGTCTTACAATGTTTATTAATCCAAAGGGGTAGGCAAGAGAATGGTCGTGGACAGGCAAAAAGGTCAAAACCAGACCAGAGTCCAGGAGGTACAGAGTGGCAGACAGGCTTGTGGTCAAGGCAGGCAAAATGGTCAAGCAGGCGGGTCCAGATTCCAGAAACAGACAAGGGTAAAAACTGGGAGGACTAGAAAAAGGAGAATGCAAAAAGCAGGAGAATGGGAAAAATGCTGGTTGACTTCGAAAGATACAAGACGAACTGGCACAGAGAGACAGGAAACACAGATAAATACACTGGGGAAAACAAGCAACTCCTGGAGGGGGTGGAGACAATAATGAGGTGAAACTGATCAGGGTGTGACAGAAACTAATTATCACATTAATCAGATAATATACCTGGCCATTACTACACATCAGAATTCGTTGTTACTAAGTTTTGCCTTTGTAGGGCAGAATAGGGACTGATAGTACTGAAGTACTAGTATAATACAATAGGGACTGATAGTACTGAAGTACTAGCATAATACAATAGGGACTGATAATACTGAAGTACTAGTGTAATACAATAGGGACTGATAGTACTGAAGTACTAGTATAATACAGTAGGGACTGATAATCATGAAGTACTAGTATAATCAGTGGTGGGCCGTCAGGGCCTGCAAGGCCTTCTCTGCTGGCCTAAACATCATCAGAATATAATTTTTTTTWAAATATATTTTCCCACAAATATGTATTAAATTATTCCCCAGAGTAAGAGTTATACTCTTCATTTCATTGCTTTCCTCTTGGTTGCACTGCTTCCAGCCCCAGGTTGAGATTTGGAGGGCTGGTCTTTATGTTAGATCTTTTATCCAATCATATTCAGCCATCATGTGTTGTCAGGGTTCTAAAATCTGCCCTCAGGCCTTCAGAATCAACAGTGCGGGCGCTTGTAGCTTAAAGTGAATGGAAATAAAAATTTTGTGTCAACCAATCAGCTTTAGAGTGGCTATTGTACGCCTGCTGGCTGGCTCCAGTGTTACACAGGAGCCAGCTAGCAGGCGTAGTGCGTCCACGTCTTTTGATTGGATTACCAATATTGAGAGGCAGGGTCCTATGGGCAGGTCTATGCAGATCTAGGAAACTGAATTTGATAAACGAAATTAATTTGCGTTCTACTGTTTTTTGAACCCACCATGGCGGAAGAGGAGAAGATATCGATTTGGTCGAGGATATAATTATAACGCCATTCTCAAGACGAACTTTTCAAGAAAAGTTAGACATTGTAAGGAGAGGTGCCCGACGCCACAAAGCCTGTCACAGGCGGGAAAGGGGTTCGTTCGCTCGCCACTTTCAAAGTTTCAACTACGAGCGCTGTCAATGGCTCACAGGCTCCGAGAAGCACTGCAAACTGTACTGCTGGGAATGCCTATTATTTGCAAGTGATCGATTTGGTGTTTGGAGCCACACTGGCTTTGCAAACTTGAGTTGTCTGTTAAACACTGTTTACCCCAAAATGTCAATTTGTCAATTTCAAGGTGACGCAACGCCTGGTTATACTGCGTTTCTGTCTAAATGTATAGTGTCTAGAGCCATGGCATAATGATGGTAATAAGAGGTGGATTAATTCGGGTGGGACTGTGTAGTACCTCACTGAAGGCCTAGGCCCCAGGCCCACGGCACGCCACTGAGTATAATACAATTGGTACTGATAGTTCTGAATTATGACTACAGTCCACTAAAGAACGCAGATAATTAAATGTTCATCTTGAATCACTGATTTACAGTAGTAGTTATTTAAAACGTAATGAAATAATTTGAATCATAGTTAACAGTTGAATGTGGGTCCTTGCCAGGAATATTATTTACATAGGACACTTTGCATTGGCAGCAAGTGCTTCAATGCTCTGGGAGTGTTTATAGCCCTGTGAGTTTAACACTTAACTGAGAGCTGTCCTTCATAACAACAGAACTTTAACAATGACTTTTATTGTGAGCTTTGTGTGGATACTGATGTCTTTAATTCAAGGTATGATTTACATTCTGTTGGTCTAAAATCTGTTTATTATTTAAATGTTTCATCTTAATTTAGTCTCAAATTGAAAAAATGAGACTTGGACAGATTTAGACAAAATGTTCTCTGAGATCTTAAATATTTCTGTTTCAGAATCCAGAGGACAGGTTATTGTGACTCAGACTCCTGCAGTGAAAACTGTTCTCCCAGGACAGACAATCTATCTGACCTGTAAAACCAGCAGTAATGTGTATGATGCAGGGACCTCTTATCCCCGTCTAGCCTGGTACCAACAGAAACCTGGAGGAGCTCCTAAACTCCTTATTTACTATGCTGCAACCCTTCAGTCTGGGACTCCATCTAGATTCAGTGGCAGTGGATCTGGGAGTGACTTCACTCTGACCATCAGTGGAGTCCAGGCTGAAGATGCAGGAGATTAATACTGTCAGAATTACCACTACATCAATAGTAAAAATGAGATCACACAGTGATACAAAACCTCCCTCAGTCAAACTGCACAGTGACTGTAGTGATACAGCTGGGACCTACTTGTCACYCCCTGGCCATAGAGAGGCTTTTATTCTCTATTTTGGTTAGGCCAGGGTGTGACTAGGGTGGGCATTCTAGTTTCTTTATTTCTGTGTTTTGTATTTCTATGTTTAGGCCTGGTATGGTTCTCAATAAGGCCCATCTGTCTATCGTTGTCTCTGATTGGGAATCATACTTAGGCAACCTTTTTTCCTTTGGTGRTTGTGGATAGTTATCTTTGTTAGTGGCACTAATGCCCTGTTAAGCTTCACGGTCGTTTCTTTGTTTTCTTGTTTTGTTGGRGACATTTACTATAATAAAAGAAAATGTACGCTCACCATGCTGCACCTTGGTCTCCTTCCGACCACGGCTGTGACACTACTGCAGGTGCTGAGGGGGAAGAGACAGTGACATGGAACTCTGACTGAACTAAAATACACTGAGCTAAGTATATGAGTGATGGTGACTATAATGTCAACTTATCCACCTTTATGTTAAATCATTCCTGAACTGACAACACAGACTGCATAAAAAGTCCTTCCCTTTTCCCTATGGCAAACAAACCTTTAATAATATTTCAGACAATAAGTTGAATGGACTCCATGTGAAAGAATGTCTTGCATTATTTCAGAATAAATATCCCAGTCTCTGCAAAGTCCCCCAGTCACTGCAAGGTCCCCCAGTCAGGTAGTGAGTTTCTAGCAAAGATTCAACCATATTTATTGAGATGATATAACATGATCATAACCCATCAAAACAACCTGAGGTTCTGTCATAGAAGAGACAGTGACATGGAACACTGGTGTAGTGAAGTCAACTTTGAATATGTTTAGAAAGCATCATTCAGATCACATGTTCCCCATCATCATCATCATCATCATTATCATCCCCATCATCATCATCATCATTATAGTGCACCTATAAAAGTTATTTGAAGTATTGAAATTCCCACAACACCAGTCCAATATGCAAAATAAGATGTACAGAAGAAAAGAGAAAGAAGGTGATGTTACATCAGCATCAGCCCCCTAGATACAATCCCCATATTATACACCTCACAACCAGGTATTGATGTGATCATCTAGRATTATATTAACTATTTTGATGAGCAGGTTACTGARTGTTAGATCTGTGGGTAAGACATGATGCTGGGTTCAGGCATTAGACATATCTACATTATGTATAATATCAATTTGATCTGTTATAGATAATGTAATATTTGTGTTGTGGAGAAATGACCAGGCAGGAGATGGGAGTACAGTTAGTTTTCGTTTAGTCAAAACCTCTCGTGCTCTACAGTCTCCGGGCACACTAGTGTGCATGTGCATTTCCTATTAGGTGTCGTAACGTAACACTGTCGTAATACATCACTGCATAGTAACAGCATAGTAACTAATATAAACAGATGTAGATCCCAGATACTACAGATAACATATCTGTTATTGTACCCTCCCTCAATCCACCATGGAGGTTCAAACCAGTCCACTCCCTCACATCTGGTCCAGTCCAGGGTWCCTACTTGTCCCGAAGCCGCTCATGCGTTGTCTTAGCTGTGTGCTTTGGGTTGTTGTCCTGTTGGAAGGTGAACCTTTGGCCCAGTCTGAGGTCTTGAGTGCTCTGGAGCAGGTTTTCATCAAGGATCTCTCTGTACTTTGCTCGGTTCATCTTTCCCTTAATCCTGACTAGTCTCCCAGTCCCTGCCGTTGAAAAACATCCTGACAGCATGATGCTGCCACCACCATGCTTCACCGTAGGGATGGTGCCATGTTTCCTCGAGACGTCACGTTTGGCAATCAGGCCAAAGAGTTCAATCTTGGCTTCATCAGACCAGAGAATCTTGTTTCTCATCGTCTGAGAGTCCTTTAGGTGCATTTTGGCAAACTCCAAGCGGGCTGTTGTGCCTTTTACTGAGGAGTGGCTTCCGTTTAGCCACTCTACCATAAAGGCCTGATTGGTGGAGTGCTGCAGAGATGGTTGTCCTTATGTAAGGTTCTTCTATCTCCACAGAGGAACTCTGGAGCTCTGTCAGAGTGATCCTCGGGTTCTTGGTCACCTCCATGACCAAGGCGCCTTCTCCCCCGATTGCTCAGTTTGGCTGGGCAGCCAGCTCTAGGAAGAGTCTTGGTAGTTCCAAACTTCTTCCATTTAAGAATGATGGAGGCCACTGTGTTCTTGGGGACCTTCAATGCTGCAGAAATGTTTTAGTACCCTTCCCCAGATATGTGCCTCGACACAATCCTGTCTCGGAGCTACTGAGAATTACTTCGACCTCACCTGGTCAGTCTGTCATGGAAAGAGCAGATGTTCCTAATGTTTTGTACACTCTGTGTATATCAGTAATGATGAAAATACATCAACTCATGCACCGTCACGTTAAAGCATTTCTGAAGCAATTACAACCACAAGTCAAATCAAATCAAATCGAATTGAATTAGTCACGTGCTCCGAATACAACAGGTGTAGACCTCACAGTGAACTGCTTACTTACGAGCCCTAACAGACAGTGAAGTTTAAAAAAAATACGGATAAGAATAAGAGATAAAAGTAACAAGTAAATAAAGAGGAGCAGTAAAAAATAACAATATATACAGGGGGGTGCCTGTACAGAGTCAATGTGCAGGGGCACCGGTTAGTTGAGGTAGTATGTACATGTAGGTAGAGTTAATTAACCTCACTAGGGTATGTGGGACGGTAGCGTCCCACCTCGTCAACAGCCAGTGAAACAGCAGGGCGCCAAATTCAAAACAACAGAAATCCCATAATTTAAATTCCTCAAACATACAAGTATTTTACATCATTTTAAAGATACACTTGTTGTAAATCCAGCCAAAGTATCCGATTTCAAAAAGGTTTTACGACGAAAGCACACCAAACGATTATGCTAGGTTAGAGCCAAGTCACAGAAAAAGACAGCCATTTTTCCAGCCAAAGAGAGGAGTAACAAAAAGCAGAAATAGAGATAAAATTAATCACTAACTTTTGATGATCTTCATCAGATGACACTCATGGGACTTCATGTTACACAATACATGTATGTTTTGTTCGGTAAAGTTCACATTTATTTCCAAAAATCTGAGTTTAGGCGGGACGCTACTGTCTCACTTGGCAAAAAGCCTGAGAAAATGCAGAGCGCCAAATACAAATTAATTACTATAAAAATCTAACTTTCATTAAATCACACATGAAAGATACCAAATTAAAGCTAGACTGGTTGTGAATCCAGCCAACATGTCAGAATTCAAATAGGCTTTTCGGCGAAAGCAAACGATGCTATTATCTGAGGATAGCACCATTGTAAACAAAGAGAGATAAGCATATTTCAACCCTGAAGGCGCGACACAAAACGCAGAAATAAAAATATAATTCATGCCTTACCTTTGACGAGCTTCTGTTGTTGGCACTCCAATATGTCCCATAAACATCACAAATGGTCCTTTTGTTCGATTACTTCCGTCGATATATATTCAAAATGTCCATTTATTTGGCGCGTTTGATCCAGAAAAACACCGGTTCCAACTTGCACAACGTGACTACAAAATATCTCAAAAGTTACCTGTAAGCTTTGTCCAAACTTTTCAAACTACTTTTGTAATACAACTTTAGGTATTTTTGATCTGGATGATCTGTGTTCAATACAGGATTAAAACCAACTGTAGCTAGCTTTCTGGTCACGCGCTTCTATCTAACAGGACACTTCAAGTGACTCTCCTTCAAGATGGCCGTACTTCTTCATTACACAAAGGAATAACCTCAACCAATTTCTAAAGACTGTTGACATCCAGTGGAAGCGGTAGGAATGGCAAGAAAGTCCCTTAGAAATCTGGTTTCCCAATAAAATCTAATTGAAAAGAGAATGACCTCAAAAAAAAAAAAATCTGAATGGTTTGTCCTCGGGGTTTCGCCTGCTAAATATGTTATGTTATACTCACAGATATGATTTTCAACACAGTTTTAGAAACTTCAGAGTGTTTTCTTATCCAAATCTACTAATAATATGCATATCTTATCTTCTGGGATGAGTAGCTGGCAGTTTAATTTGGGCATGCTTTTCATCCCAAAATTCCGAATGCTGCCCCTACCCAAGAGAAGTTAAAGTGACTATGTATAGATGAAAACAGAGAGCGACAGTGGTGTGGAGGGGGGGGGGGGGGGCTTGTGAACAGTCTGGGTAGCCATTTGACTAGATATTTAGGAGTCTTATGGTTTGGGGGTAGAAGCTGTTTAGGAGCCTCTTGGACCTTAGACTTGGCACTCCGGTACCGCTTGCCATGCGGTAGCAGAGAGAACAGTCTATGACTAGTGTGGCTGGAGACTTTCACAATTTTCGGGGCCTTCCTCTGACACCGCCTGGTGTAGAGGTCCTGGATGGCAGGAAGCTTGGCACCAGTGATATACTGGGCCGTTCGCACTACCCTCTGTAGTGCCTTGCGGTCGGAGGCCGAGCAGTTGCCATACCAGGCAGTGATTCAACCAGTCAGGATGCTCTCGATGGTGCAGCTGTAGACCCTTTTGAGGATCGGAGGACCCATGCCAAAACTTTTCAGTCTCCTGAGGGGGAATAGGTTTTGTCGTGCGCGCTTCACGACTGTCATGGTGTGCTTGGACCATGTTCGTTTGTTGGTGATGTGGACACCAAGGAACTTGAAGCTCTCAACCTGCTCCAATGCAGCCCCATTGATGAGAATGGGGGCATGCTCAGTCCTCTTTGTCCTGTAGTCCACTATTATCTCCTTTGTCTTGATCACGTCGAGGCCAAGTCTCTGACCTCCTCCGTATAGGCTGTCTCGTTGTTGTCGGTGATCAGGCCTACCACTGTTGTGTCATCGGCAAACTTAATGATGGTGCTGGAGTTGTGCCAAGCTGTGCAGTCATGAGTGAACAGGGAGTACAGGAGGAGGCTGAGCACACACCCCTGAGGGGCCCCCGTGTTGAGGATCAGCGTGGCGGATGTGGTGTTACCTACCCTTACCACCTGGGGGCGGCCCGTCAGGAAGTCCTGGATCCAGTTGCAGAGAGAGGTGTTTAGTCCCAGGGTCCTTAGCTTATTGATGAGCTTTGAGGGCACTATGTTGTTAAACGCTGAGCTGTAGTCAATGAATGGCATTCTCACATAGGTGTTTCTTCTGTCCAGGTGGGAAAGGGCAGTGTGGAGTGCAATAGAGACTGCATCATCTGTGGATCTGTTGGGACGGTATGCAAATTGGAGTGGGTCTAGGGTTTCTGGGATGATGGTGTTGATGTGAGCCATGACCAGCCTTGGCTACAGACGTAAGTGCTATGGGTCGGTATTCATTTAGGCAGGTTACCTTAGTGTTCTTGGGCACAGGCACTATGGTGGTCTGCTTAAAACATGTTGGTATTACAGACTCGGACAGGGAGAGGTTGAAAATGTCAGTGAAGACACTTGCTAGGTGGTCAGCACATGCTCACAGTACAAGTCCTGGTAATCTATCTGGCCCTGCGGCCTTGTGAATGTTGACCTGTCTAAAGGTCTTACATCGGCTGCATGTTTCAGTGTTATTTGCCTCGAAGCGACCATAGAAGTCATTTAGCTCGTCTGGTAGGCTCGTGTCACTGGGCAGCTCTCGGCTGTGCTCTCCTTTGTAGTCTGTAAGGGTTTGCAAGGCCTGCCACATCCGACGAGCGTCAGAGCCGGTGTAGTAAGACTCGATCTTAGTCCTGTATTGACGCTTTGCCTGTTTGAAGGTTCGTCYGAGGGCATAGCGGGATTTCTTATGAGCGTCCGGGTTAGAGTCCCGCTCCTTGAAAGTGGCAGCTCTAGCCTTTAGCTCAGTGCGGATGCTGCCTGTAATTCATGGTTTCTGGTTGGGGTATGTACGTACGGTCACGGTGGGGACGACGTCATTGATGCACTTATTGATGAAGCCAATGACAGATGTGGTGTACGGCTCATTCAATGCTATCTTGGTGCCAGCCTCTGACTGTGGTGGTATGTAAAAAGCTACAAAGAATATAGATGAGAACTCTCTCGGTAGGTAATGTGATCTGCAGCTTATCATTTGATACTCTACCTCAGGTGAGTAATGGCTCAAGACTTTCTTAGCTATCCTGCACTCTTTCTATGGCCTCTCTTTCTCCGTCTTCTCTTCACGCAGATCACTGGGGTCAGGTTCTGTTCCCGAGGGAGCCGTATATCCTCCGCCTCGGGCTCGTCAGAGTCGTAAAAGAAGAAAAAGGATTCTGCTAGTCCCTGGGGGACCATGAAAGTCTGGTTGCATAGAGAGAACCCTTTGCATTGGCAGCACATGCTTCAGTGCTCTGGGAGGGTTTATAGCCCTGTGAGTTTAACACTTTCCCTCTGCTTTCAGGAAAAATATTTTAAAATATTTTGAGCTCAGACAATACACAGATGTCCGTAACCAATTATGAATTAGAATTTGATGTCAGTAACTGTCAATGCCTGTCTTTAGTAATACCCATCTTATATGTCATCTATTAAATGGTGGTTTATTCATTGTAAGAATGTCCCCCTCCTTGAATCCACCATAGAGGTTACAGTAAAACTAGTCCACCCACTCACATCTGGCCCAGTCCAGGCAGTGAAAATGAAACTAGACTGGGAACTGTGGGAGTGAAACAGATTTACATAGAAAGGCGCTCGGTGGTTCTGCTTGTCCCAGAATAGAGCAGCACTGTCACCAGATGTTCACTCTGTTCCCAGGGTGTTGGAGGTAGAGAAGACTATCTCTCTACTCTCTATCTTGAAGTAGTGGCACTTGTAGAATAAAAAAAAATAGTTTTTAGCTTCAAAGCACAGACCATAACATATTATATTGTGATAGTATTAATTACTGGTCAATGATGATATTAAGCGAGAATAAGGTTTAGGCCTGACAGTTTTCAAATACACCATTAATCAGCCTTACTGATTACATTTATTTTCCACAATATTACAAATATATATATTATCAAGTTCATTAATAGAAACAACACAAATATGCATTCCAAAAAGAAAACTTTATTTTAATCAATTATTACATAATCAAAGAATCAAAGCGAACATGAGTGAATAAAAGCAGATCACATCAAATCTAAAACTAACAAAATCTCAGTGTACAGAATGGATTGACACATAAACTCAAGCCAAGCCCCCTGTTAGTCTACACGAGAGTGATCACTAAATCAGAGAACAACTGATATTAGAACAAAGCAAGTCAAAGCCGAGGAACCAGCGTCCTCTCTCCACAGGGGTGTGTGACTGGTGGGTCCTACCCAGAACAGTCAGCCCTCCTCAGGGTCTTGGTGACCGGAGTCTGGGATTTCTGCTGGGCTTCACATGTCACCTCTCCTGCCTTGGTCCACTCCTGGCCAGTGAGAGTCAGGGTGCTGCTCCAGCTGTACAGACCGTCCTTCTCCAGAACCCCGGGACTGGCCTCCTGCTTCTTGCTGTTGCCGTCCACTTTCCAGCTCATGGTCCAGTCTGAGGGGAAGCCCTTATTGGCCAGACACATCAGTGTGGCTGTTGTTGTACTGGACAGCTCCTCACTAGAGGGGGGCAGGACGGTCAGGGTGGGGGAACTGTTACCTGGAAGAAACACAACACATCAACTATATCAAAACAAAGTACTTTGGAAATGACTTAATATGTAAGTTAGATTGCTAAATGACGTAAAGAAAACACAAACAGTCAAAGGATATGAAGTAGATTACAAGTATAACGTATACAAGTATGACGTGTTTAACTTTAGCATTACTTTGTCATATAGATATTTTTTTAGGAACGTATCTGATCAGAATACTCATATTTGTAGTATTTTGCAGAATCCAAGAGGTTGGATACAAACATAACAGAGACCTTTTATGTTCACATTACCAATGTGACTATCATGAACACAACATACCGATGACTACAATAACAAATATTATAGTTATCGTAACAGAATACGAGTTATATAGTCTGCAATCATACAAATAAAACAACAACTGCCTGCAATTTAACATTTTGATTAAATCAGCTGTTGAAAGAAGACTCAGTCAAAAAAAAWATATATATATATCTCAAATCTAAATGTTTTAATAGAGAATAAAGAGTTTAAGAAAAAAAATGGAATCAGACAAACATCAAGAAACTTACTTCCAACATCAAGTCTGGTGCCGCTACCAAAAGTGTACCACAGTGATACAATCACTATTACTGCTCGTACAAAAACCTAACACTCATTGGGAAAGCTGAATACTTACATATTTCAGACTGCGGTTTAAATCATGAACTCAGATGAATACTGGTCAAATATATTGTTAAATTCTTCATTTGAAATAGTTTTTTGATTAAATGAAAACACTACAGTTTTATTATAAAATATAAAGGTGTAAAACAAACAAAAAAATTGCTAAACATAAAGTCATACAGTTGACAGAGAAATTACAGTGATATCAACAAGTGAAAAAAAAAWGTGGTTAATTTTGTTGTTTACTTACTTCCAACATCAAGTCTGGTGCCGCTACCAAAAGTCCACCACAGTGACACAATCCCTATTACTGCTCGCACAAAAACCTCTCTGTTCTGTGATGCTTCAGCTGTTACAGTGAAAATCACTCATACAGAATCACATTAAACACAAATACCATTTAACATCTTTCGAGGTAAAATAAACACTTCATATGAGCTGTTTATACAATTCATAAAAAATATAAATTACATCTCAAATCTAGATATTTGTCATTAGTCTTTCTTCTGTGTATCAGATATCCTCTTAGGAACAGAAAAGTCAGTGTTCAACATTACATCCAGCATTTGTGTTCCTCCATTTTGTCCATGTGAAAGACAGGAGAAAAAGTAACAGCAGTAATATTTATTCATGTTGTGTATATTCCCTGTTTATCTCAGATATATCTCCGGTTGTAAAGTCACAGAGAACAGACACCACTACCAGAGGAATCCTACCAGCTTTAGTTTAGAGAAGGGTTCACTAACTGATTTGAGGAACTTACATAAGAGTCCAAGCATGAGTGAACAGACAGTTAGGGCTCTATTCAATCTGTATCACTGAAGCCTTTGCATTTTATTTGGGCTTTAGCTGTGAACTTCAACGATACGGATTGAATAGAGCCCTTCAGCTGATATGAAAGTTGAAATGGTGTGGCAGAAAAGTTGGTATATACAATATATTGGAGTAAAATGTATGATGTTTGTTGTTATAAAAGCCAACATGTGCAGGATAAAATACAGTTTTAGTGATGGGAGCCTACTTGGAAACTGAAATAGATTTAAAACATGAATATGCATATGCCCGCTAGAGTGTATAAACATTTGGGTTTAACACGTGTTAGTGGAATTTAATAATTCCTACAATATACTCATTAATTAAATTCAATCTGTCTATTTATAAGAATTTGTAAGATACTTATTAACATAAAATAGACAGGATACAGTCATATTAAAATTAGATAATAGTGTTTATTCTCGGAGCACGCTGCCATTTGATCATAAACACAGGTTTATATACAAGATATGACGTCATAGGTTACAGAATGAGTCTCATTGTCCTGACAAATAGAAAACAGGTTCAAAAGTTCATTCTAACCTCACAGGGCACTCACATGAAACACCATATAATCATTTATCCTGAAGGCTCACTATAATTGATTACACTTAGCAGACAACTCAAGATATATGGAATACCTAAAAAGTTTATCTAAACACCTCAGGCTAAGTTGGGTCAGTTCAACCATAGTTTAACGACCCTTTCTGCTTTATTTTTATGACCACCACAACACAAATCTCTTTCACCAGGCATGCAGAGTTAAATTTGTTATAGTTTTATCTAAAGCTAGAATTTGTTTTAACTATTTATTAACAAAATTCCTAACAATCCACCCTAAATAACAAAACAATTCATAGCTACATATCAAATATCATATAGAAACATAAATGTTATACAAGTATAAACCACATCAATACATGTATTTACACTCCATCAACATCAATGACTGTTCTAACCTTCATCAGAAACATAACTCTATATTAGGATTTTCGTTACAATCTTCATTAAGAAAACAGTCTATAATTGCAACATGTAAGCCGTCTAAAATCTCTATAACTGTCAAATACAGGGTTTCATCGCAACTCCGGTTCCTCATAATTAAAAGATCCGGAAATTCTCGTTCCACTAGAATTCCAGGGCCCCATTACATTCATCCTTCCACGGTCAAAGCTTAGAATTGATCCGTAATTCGATCATCTGTTGTGTCATTGATTTCTCCAGAATCCTGGAAATGAGAACTTTCACACACGGAATCAAACCACATCCACACAAAACTAATACAGTCACACATGTGAAGGTAGCCCATAACACAGTAATCATGAAATTTTTCCATTTCCCAAACATACTGTCAAACCAATTAGTCAGAAAAGTATCCACCCCTGAGGTCACTGCCAACTCGTGAGCTAGGGTGGGTAAACCTGCCAAGGCCTTGGTCACTGATCCATCCGGAGCTGTGTTACTTGGGATAAACGTACAGCACATCGACCCGAATAACACACAAACCCCACCCTTTTCTGCCAATAACATATCTATCTCGATTTAAATCAATAAATATATATATATTTAAGAACATATATAAGAAGCACAGATACCTTTTAAAGTAGATAAGTCACTTGACAGAGAATTGGAAAAGGATAGATATGAATGGGAGAATTGGACATTCTCCCAAGGGAGAATTGGACATGCGGCGAATGAAAGGGGCGTACCTACATGATAATGTCAGACATAAGGATAATTTACACTAATTTTACCTAAGTCATTGGTTAGGTTAGGCAAGGTTGTTAGGTTTGGTTCGATTCTATTCTATTCTATTCTGCCAAGCCATTCATTACATCTCTGGTATAATTGATCTAGTCCACATTCTTATTGAGAGTGGACCACTAGAAAATACTTGACTCTAATCCTGCTAAGATCTAATTCCTCGCTTTGAATTGGATCTGAGTAAGGGTAAAGAGCATGCCTAACTGCACTAGTGCATAACTACCGTTCCAATTGGTAGGCAGGTTAGGTCACAGCTTCAAACCTCCACACTCTAAACCTTTTCATCTGCCAGTCAGGTCCCTCATTGTCTTCTCAGTTGTAACATTCTCAGTCCTATTGCATGTACTGACTCCCCCTACTTCCCATCCGTGTGTTATGTAGCGATCCATAAAATCCTGTCACTGTGAAAGAGAAAATKTGGATGTAATCGGCACCTGGGGACACATATCACAGATCAATGCAACTGTCATAGTTCAGCTTCCTGCCCTCTTGAACCGCTTTATCATACAGGCCATTTCATGGGTGTAGCAATTCCATCAAATGGAAAGGAAATGGTTATGAACTGAGGTTTTGCTGAGGCATGCCTAATCATAGGTTAGAATCCCATAACAGTTTCCACCTCAATCACTTCCTTAAAATCTTTCATCTGAACCATCCACATCGGCCCTTGGCTCTGGACAACTCTACGGTCAGTATCTGCTTTGTCTGGGGCTRTGCTTGTATTCTGGCTGACTATCATCTMCTCTAACTTCTCATACTTGGAATGGCACTAGGTTGTCAACTGAAACCCTTACTTTCACTACTCTCCATCTTCCATACTGGGTATGTAGATTTATGTAGCCCTCATGATGTGAGCTATAACCTGTTTCCATGAACTACACAGGGACTTGCATAGATGTCTTCCACAATGGCTGCTCTTAGTCCTAAACTGCCAAAGAGTCAGAGACCCCATTTGGTCTACATAGAACTCCACAGATACATCCTTCCCAATCTCTACTCTAACTTCCTGTCAATCCAGATCAAGTGATCTCTTATGCTTGGTTAATACAAAATCCCCATTGTCTAACTATGTGTCAATATTACCCTCTGGCCTCCTTGGGGTTCATGGTGTATCAGGAATATGGCTCCCACAACCAGACAGCTCAGGATGGACCGCCCACCTATAAAGCCCCACCCTCTCCCAGAGAAAACATCATCAGCAAGAAGCCAGACACACTTTCACTTCTATGAACAAACACAGGAATGGAATGACGGGAAAAGGAAATCTTCATCCGAGAGATGGCCCCCGGAATTCTGTTAATTCCAGTTCTCCTCTCGGACACTGTGCTTGTTCGACAGTGTCAATGTGTCTTACCCTCCCTCAGTGTGATATGAATCCGGGTAGCTCTTTCAGCTAGCTGTTACCAGGAGTCTTGGTATGGTCCCCCCAACAGGCCTCAGGGACTGGATTGAGTGACTTCACCTGTAATTCACCTGTAGTGCATAAAATCTTGGACATACAGGTTTGGTTAAACAAACAACCTTTTCATGTAATCAACAATACTTCTTTCTATTTCTATATCTGCTTGTTTAGCTAGAATTGTTTTATTTATTAGTTTATCATTCAATAGGCCACATCCTATCCTAGACCACAACTTACCCCTCCCCCCTTGTTACCTGGCTCTGCCAATTAGTGTAAATTATCCTTATGTCTGACATTATCATGTAGGTACGCCCCTTTCATTCGCCGCATGTCCAATTCTCCCTTGGGCGTCCATTCATATCTATCCTTTTCCAATTCTCTGTCAAGTGACTTATCTACTTTAAAAGGTATCTGTGCTTCTTATATATGTTCTTAAATATATATATATTTATTGATTTAAACCGTATCCCTTTTCTCACCTATCTTATTTCACAGCCTACCTTGCTCATGTCCTGGTCCCCCCTCTCCACTCTGCTCTCAAACCTTCAAGATCTCAACAGTACGTGGCAGACCCCTCTGTATGCCTTTTTCTCATAATAGTCAATAACAACTATGTGTTCCATCCAAATATTAACTAAGTGTCTCACTGTTTTGGCTTTATCTAAAATCATGGATTTAAAAAAAKKAACATGTCTTATAGTGTCAATCTCTAAAGTCCTTACATAACCTTACATAACCTATCTCCATCCTATCAATAATCCCAAATCATCACATATGTCATATACCCCTGTCAATTTTAATACTATTTAAATAAAAATCTTCTAATGGCCAAAACAAATGGTAACCATATCAAATCCTTTCTTTACTAATTTTTTTAATATTTATTTTATTTCACCTTTATTTAACCAGGTAGGCAAATTGAGAACACGTTCTCATTTACAATTGCGACCTGGCCAAGATAAAGCAAAGCAGTTCGACACATACAACAACACATAGTTACACATGGAGTAAAACAAACATACAGTCAATAATACAGTGAAAAATAAGTCTATATACAATGTGAGCAAGTGAGGTGAGATAAAGGAGGTGAAGGCAAACAAAATATATAAAATATATATATAAATAAATAAAAATATAAAAAATATAGTTTATCTTAAATGCTAGATTTGTTTTAACTATTTATGTTAACAAAATTCCTAACAATCCACCACTTAAATAACAAAACATTCATACTACATACAACTATCATATAGAAACATAATGTTAGTACAAGCTATAAAACACATCAATACATGTATTTAACACTCCATCACATCAATGACTGTTCTAACCTTCATCAGAACAATAACTCTATATTAGGATTTTCGTTACAATCTTCAGTAACCTTTCACGAGCCTCTACCGCCGATCCGGGGCAACCCCCACACCCCCCAACACAACTAATTAGCATAACCTAGCATAGCTTCAAAAGTAAGAGTAGCATTTAAATATCTCATTTAATCACAAGTCAAGACACCAGATGAAAGATAACAGATCTGTGATAAGCCACCATTTCAGATTGTTAAATGTTATTTACAGGGAAGCACAAAATATGTAAATCTATTAGCTAAACCACGTTGCAAATACACCACATATTCTAACTACCAATCAGTTTCTTACTCTGCAGTTGCTACTACCAATTCGGCCCTCAACTAAGAATATTGATATCCCCTAACCAACGAAAAAACCTCTTCAGATGAAGTCTGATAAATATTTCATGGTTATAGGATAGTTTTTGATAGAAAAAGGTGCAGGATTTCAGGTAGAAATCACGTTTACAATTGCACCCACCATCACAAATCACTAGATTACTAAGATAGAGCACGTGTATGACAATTACTCATCATAAACATTCATAAAATAGACCAAAGCAATAGCAATGGAAAGACCCAGTTTCTTGTGATGATTTCAGACCAATTTCAGAATTTCTAAGCGTTGTTTCAGCGAAAACACAATAAATCGATTAAGTTGCATACCAACAATGTGCAACGTTACCAGAGCATCCGATTCCAGCCACAAGAGCGCTTGATAACGAATCACGCCAAAATATATTAATTTTTTCTATAACCTTCTCGAATTCTTCCCGATGACACTCTGTAACATCATTTTACAATATACATATACAGTTTGTTCGAAAAAGGTGCATATTTGCATACAAAACGTGGTTACACAATAAAAATATAGGAAATCAAGCCAATCATTGTCTACTCATCTATTCAGAGTGATCTAGTTTAATTTTGAAAGTAATGATATACTTGACCTAAAAAGACCAGGGTTGACAGCAATCGAAAGACAAATTAGTTCTTAATGCACCGCTGATTACATTTTTAAATTATCCTGACTTTTCAATACAGGGTTGGCCAGTGAAGCTATACCAAACAAAATGGCGAAATATGGTTTTTAAAATATTTTCGGACAGAAACACGATTTATCATTTTAAATACTTGCTTACTTTGAGCTGTTCTTCCATCAGATCTTGGGCCAAGGTATCCTTTCTATGTTATCAAGTCTTTTTGGTCGATAGAGTCTCTGTCCTTCGAAATGTCCACACCAACGACCGCACACCCTAAAACGTGTCCAACTTTCAGAGTGCACGACCAATAATTCTCAAAGAATCGCCACTAAACCGGATATAAATGCTATAAAACGGTCAGAATTCACTACATTATGATTGTTTTTAACACTATAAGACTGAAAACATGACCGGAGAAATTATTGCTGGTTAGAAAACGATTTGGAAGAGGCGGCAGGTCCGATGGCCCTTCACGCTTTGAGAGCGACGTTGAGAAGGGGGTTCTCTGTAACATTTTTGGTCATTTACATAATGGCTGTGAACGTCCATCGATTTCATTGAAAACGTGATGACGTACAGGACCCCCAGAGGAAGACGTAGCAGTGTCGTTTCTCATCAGCATTCACTGTGGCCCGTATAAACAGACCCCAGATGAGGTAAAAAATTTCTGAAATCTGAACCCTGTCATGAAAAGTGCTGTAAGAAATTGTTCTGTACCACTCAGAGGACAAAATTCCAACTTTCTATACGAAACTAGAAGGTTGTTTTCTATCCAATAATAACATAATATGCATATTGTACGATCAAGGAATTTTCAGACGCAGGCAGTTTAATTTGGAGACACCAAATATGCTAATGCGGAACAGCACCCTATAGTTGCAAGAAGTTAAAGAAACAGTCTATACATTGAACATGTAACGCGTCTAAATTCTCTAACGTCAATACAGTTTCATCCAATCTCGGTCCTCATAATTAAAAGATCCGGAATCGTTCTCCACTAGATCCGGCCCATACATTCATCCTTCCACTGGTCAAAGCTTAGAATGATCCGTACTTCATCATCTGTTGTGTCATTGATTTCTCCAGATCCTGGAATGAGAACTTCACACACGGAATCAAACCACATCCACACAAAACTAATACAGTCACACATGTGAAGGTAGCCCATAACACAGTAATCATGAAATTTTTCCATTTCCAAACATACTGTCAAACCAATTAGTCAGAAAAGTACCACCCCTGAGGTCACTGCCAACTCGTGAGCTAGGGTGGGTAAACCTGCCAAGGCCTTGTCACTGATCCATCCGGAGCTGTGTTACTTGGGATAAACGTACAGCACATCGACCCGAATAACACACAAACCCCACCCTTTTCTGCCAATAACATATCTATCTCGATTTAAATCAATAAATATATATATATTTAAGAACATATATAGAAGCAAGATACCTTTTAAAGTAGATAAGTCACTTGACAGAGAATTGGAAAAGGATAGATATGAATGGGAGAATTGGCATTCTCCCAAGGGAGAATTGGACATGCGGCGAATGAAAGGGGCGTACCTACATGATAATGTCAGACATAAGGATAATTTTCACTAATTTTACCTAAGTCATTGGTTAGGTTAGGCAAGGTTGTTAGGTTTGGTTCGATTCTATTCTATTCTATTCTGCCCAAGCCATTCATTACATCTCTGGTATAATTGATCTAGTCCACATTCTTATTGAGAGTGGACCACTAGAAAATACTTGACTCTAATCCTGCTAAGATCTAATTCCTCCGCTTGAATTGGATCTGAGTAAGGGTAAAGAGCATGCCTAACTGCACTAGTGCATAACTACCGTTCCAATTGTAGGCAGGTTAGGTCACAGCTTCAAACCTCCACACTCTAAACCTTTCATCTGCCAGTCAGGTCCCTCATTGTCTTCTCAGTTGTAACATTCTCAGTCCTATGCATGTACTGACTCCCCTACTTCCCATCGTGTGTTATGTAGCGATCCATAAAATCCTGTCACTGTGAAAGAGAAAATCTGGATGTAATCGGCACCTGGGACACATATCACAGATCAATGCAACTGTCATAGTTCAGCTTCCCTGCCCTCTTGAACCGCTTTATCATACAGGCCATTTCATGGGTGTAGCAATTCCATCAAATGGAAAGGAAATGGTTATGAACTGAGGTTTTGCTGAGGCATGCCTAATCATAGGTTAGAATCCATAACAGTTTCCACCTCAATCACTTCCTTAAAATCTTTCATCTGAACCATCCACATCGGCCCTTGGCTCTGGACAACTCTACGGTCAGTATCTGCTTTGTCTGGGGCTTTGCTTGTATTCTGGCTGACTATCATCTTCTCTAACTTCTCATACTTGGAATGGCACTAGGTTGTCAACTGAACCCTTACTTTCACTACTCTCCATCTTCCATACTGGGTATGTAGATTTATGTAGCCCTCATGATGTGAGCTATAACCTGTTTCCATGAACTACACAGGGACTTGCATAGATGTCTTCCACAATGGCTGCTCTTAGTCCTAAACTGCCAAAGAGTCAGAGACCCCATTTGGTCTACATAGAACTCCACAGATACATCCTTCCCAATCTCTACTCTAACTTCCTGTCAATCCAGATCAAGTGATCTCTTATGCTTGGTTAATACAAAATCCCCATTGTCTAACTATGTGTCAATATTACCCTCTGGCCTCCTTGGGGTTCATGGTGTATCAGGAATATGGCTCCCACAACCAGACAGCTCAGGATGGACCGCCCCACCTATAAAGCCCCACCCTCTCCCAGAGAAAACATCATCAGCAAGAAGCCAGACACACTTTCACTTCTATGAACAAACACAGGAATGGAATGACGGGAAGGAAATCTTCATCCGAGAGATGGCCCCCGGATTCTGTTAATTCCAGTTCTCCTCTCGGACACTGTGCTTGTTCGACAGTGTCAATGTGTCTTACCCTCCCTCAGTGTGATATGAAATCCGGGTAGCTCTTTCAGCTAGCTGTTACCAGGAGTCTTGGTATGGTCCCCCCAACAGGCCTCAGGGACTGGATTGAGTGACTTCACCTGTAATTCACCTGTGTGCATAAAATCTTGGACATACAGGTTTGGTTAAACAAACAACCTTTCATGTAATCAACAATACTTCTTTCTATTTCTATATCTGCTTGTTTAGCTAGAATTGTTTTATTTATTAGTTTATCATTCAATAGGCCACATCCTATCCTAGACCACAACTTACCCCTCCCCCTTGTTACCTGGCTCTGCCAATTAGTGTAAATTATCCTTATGTCTGACATTATCAATGTAGGTACGCCCCTTTCATTCGCCGCATGTCCAATTCTCCCTTGGGCGTCCATTCATATCTACTCCTTTTCCAATTCTCTGTCAAGTGACTTATCTACTTTAAAAGGTATCTGTGCTTCTTATATATGTTCTTAAATATATATTATTTATTGATTTAAACCGTATCCCTTTTCTCACCTATCTTATTTCACAGCCTACCTTGCTCATGTCCTGGTCCCCCCTCTCCACTCTGCTCTCAAACCTTCAAGATCTCAACAGTACGTGGCAGACCCCTCTGTATGCCTTTTTCTCATAATAGTCAATAACAACTATGTGTTCCATCCAAATATTAACTAAGTGTCTCACTGTTTTGGCTTTATCTAAAATCATGGATTTAAAAAAAACATGTCTTATAGTGTCAATCTCTAAAGTCCTTACATAACCTTCATAACCTATCTCCATCCTATCAATAATCCCAAATCATCACATATGTCATATACCCCTGTCAATTTTAATACTATTTAAATAAAAATCTTCTAATGGCCAAAACAAATGGTAACCATATCAAATCCTTTCTTTACTAATTTTTTTAATATTTATTTTATTTCACCTTTATTTAACCAGGTAGGCAATTGAGAACACGTTCTCATTTACAATTGCGACCTGGCCAAGATAAAGCAAAGCAGTTCGACACATACAACAACACATAGTTACACATGGTAAAACAAACATACAGTCAATAATACAGTGAAAAATAAGTCTATATACAATGTGAGCAAGTGAGGTGAGATAAAGGAGGTGAAGGCAAACAAAATATATAAAATATATATATAATAAATAAAAATATAAAAAAGGCCATGGTGGCGAAGTAAATACAATATAGCAAGTAAAAAAAAACACTGGAATGGTTGGTTTGCAGTGAAGAAAGTGTAAAGTAGAGATAGAAATAATGGGGTGCAAAGGAGCAAAATAAATAAATAAATACAGTAGGTAAAGAGGTAGTTGTTTGGGCTAAATTATAGATGGGCTATGTACAGGTGCAGTAATCTATGAGGCTGCTCTGACAGCTGGTGCTTAAAGCTAGTGAGGGAGTAAGTGTTTCCAGTTTCAGAGATTTTTGTAGTTCGTCCAGTCATTGCAGCAAGAACTGGAAGGAGAGGCGGCAAAGGAAGAATTGGTTTTGGGGTGACACGAGAATATACACTGCTGGAGCGCGTGCTAAGGTAGGTTGCTGCTATGGTGACCAGCGAGCTGAGATAAGGGGAGGACTTTACCTAGCAGGGTCTTGTAGATGACCTGGAGCCAGTGGGTTTGGCGACGAGTATGAATGCGAGGGCCAGCAAACGAGGTGTACAGGTCGCAGTGGTGGGTAGTATATGGGGCTTTGGTGACAAAACGGATGGCACTGTGATAGACTGCATCTCAATTATTGAGAGTAGGTTTTGGAGGCTATTTTGTAAATGACATCCCGAAGTCGAGGATTTGGTAGGATGGTCAGTTTTACAAGGGTATGTTTGGCAGCATGAAGTGAAGGATGCTTTGTTGCGGAATAGGAAGCCGTTCTAGTTTAATTTTTGGATTGAGATGCTCAATGTGAGTCTGGAAGGAAGAGTTTTACAGTCTAGCCAGACACCTAGGTACTTGTAGTTGTCCACATGTTCTGGGTCAGAACCATCCAGAGTAGTGACGCTAGTCGGGCGGGAGGGTGTGGGCAGCAATCGGTTGAAGAAGGCATGCATTTAGTTTTACTTAGCATATAAAGCAGTTGGGTGGCCACGGAAGGAGTGTTGTATGGCGTTGAAGCTCGTTTGGGAGGTTTGTTAACACAGTGGCCAAAGAAGGCCAGATTGTATACAGAATGGTTCGTTGCCTAGAGGTGACAGAGAAACCAGCAGCCAAGAAAGACAACATGATATATACAGAGAAAAAGTCGGCCTGAGATTGAACCTGTGGCACCCACATTAAGAACTGCCAGAGGTCCGGACAAACAGTGCCCTCTGAGATTGACAACTGAACATCTATCTGAGAAGTAGTTGGTGAACCAGACGAGGCAGTCTTTGAGAAGCCAAGACTGTTGATTGGCCGATAAGAATGCGGTGATTGACAGAGTCGAAAGCCTTGGCCAGGTCGAATGAAGACGGCTGCCACAGTATATCTTTTATCGATGACGGTTAGTATCGTTTGGACATTGAGCTTGGCTGAGGTGCAACCATGACCCAGCTCGGAAACCAGATTGTATAGTGAGAAGGTACGGTGGGATTCAAAATGGTCGTGATCTGTTTAATAACTTGGCCTTCAAAGATTTCAAAAAGGCCAGGACAGAATATAGGTCATAAAAGTATGGGTCAAGATGTCTCCCCCTTTGAAGAGGGGGGATGACCGGGCAGCTTTCCAATCTTGGGGATCTCAGACGATATGAAAGAGAGGTTGAATATGGCGAGTAATAGTGTTGCACAATTTCGGCTGATAATTTTAGAAAGAGAGGGTCCAGATTGTCTAGCCCGCTGATTTGTAGGGATCAGATTTTGCCGCTCTTTCAGAACATCAGCAGTCGGATTTGGGTGAAGGAAAAGCGGGGGGGGGGGGGGGGGGGTGTTGCTGCAGGGGGTGGCTGAGATGTTGGGCTAG
>NC_036840.1:4784356-4829842 GCF_002910315.2 Salvelinus sp. IW2-2015 | reverse complement strand
GCCATGGTGGCGAAGTAAATACAATAAGCAAGTAAAAAAAAACACTGGAATGGTTGGTTTTGCAGTGGAAGAAAGTGTAAAGTAGAGATAGAAATAATGGGGTGCAAAGGAGCAAAATAAATAAATAAATACAGTGAGGTAAAGAGGGTAGTTGTTGGGCTAAATTATAGATGGGCTATGTACAGGTTGCAGTAATCTATGAGCGTGCTCTGACAGCTGGTGCTTAAAGCTAGTGAGGGAGATAAGTGTTTCCAGTTTCAGAGATTTTTGTAGTTCGTTCCAGTCATTGGCAGCAGAGAACTGGAAGGAGAGGCGGCCAAAGGAAGAATTGGTTTGGGGTGACCAGAAGAATATACCTGCTGGAGCGCGTGCTGACAGGTAGGTCTGCTATGGTTGACCAGCGAGCTGAGATAAGGGGGGACTTTAGCCTAGCAGGGTCTTGTAGATGACCTGGAGCCAGTGGGTTTGGCGACGAGTATGAAGCGAGGGCAGCCAAAGAGTGTTACAGTCGCATGTGGGGTAGTATATGGGGCTTTTGGTGACAAAACGGATGGCACTGTGATAGACTGCATCCAATTTATTGAGTAGGTTTTGGAGGCTATTTTGTAAATGACATCACCGAAGTCGAGGATTTGTAAGGATGGTCAGTTTTACAAGGGTATGTTTCTGGCAGCATGAAGTGAAGATGCTTTGGTTGCGGAATAGGAAGCCGACTTCTAGTTATTTTTTGGATTGAGATGCTCAATGTGGTCTGGAAGGAGAGAGTTTTACAGTCTAGCCAGACACCTAGTACTTGTATAGTTTCCACATGTTCTGGTCAGAACATCCAGATAGTGACGCTAGTCGGGCGGGAGGGTGTGGGCAGCAATCGTTGAAGAAGGCATGCAATTTAGTTTTACTAGCATATAACAGCAGTTGGGGGCCCACGGAAGGAGTGTTTTATGGCGTTGAAGCTCGTTTGGGGGTTGTTAACACAGTGGCCAAAGAAGGGCCAGATTGTATACCAGAATGGTGTCGTTGCCTAGAGGCTGGACAGAGAACACCAGCAGCCAAGAAAGACAACATGGATATATACAGAGAAAAAGTCGGCCCTGAAGATGAACCTGTGGCACCCACATTGAACTGCCAGAGGTCCGGACAACAGTTGCCCTCTGATATTGACCAACTGAAACTCTATCTGAGAAGAGTGTGGTGAACCAGGCGAGGCAGTCATTGAGAAGGCCAAGACTGTTGATTCGCCGATAAGAATGCGGTGATTTGACAGAGTCGAAAGCCTTGGCCAGGTCGATGAAGACGGCTGCCACATACATCTTTTATCGATGACGGTTATGTATCGTTTACGGACATTGAGCTTGGCTGAGGTGCACCCATGACCCAGCTCGAAACCAGATTGTATAGTAGAAAGGTACGGTGGGATTCAAAATGGTCGTGATCTGTTTAATAACTTGGCTTCAAAGATTTCAAAAAGGCCAGGACGAATATAGGTCTATAAAAGTATGGGTCAAAGTGTCTCCCCCTTTGAAGGGGGATGACCGCGGCAGCTTTCCAATCTTTGGGGATCTCAGACCGATATGAAAGGAGAGGTTGAATAGGCGAGTAATAGTGGTTGCAACTCAATTTCGGCTGATAATTTTAGAAAGAGAGGGTCCAGATTGTCTAGCCCAGCTGATTTGTAGGGATCAGATTTTGCCGCTCTTTCAGAACATCAGCAGTCGGATTGGGTGAAGGAAAAGCGGGGGGTGGGGGGGGGGGGGGTGCGGCAGGGGTGCTGAGATGGTTGGCTAGGGGTAGGTAGGCCAGGTTGAAAGCGATGGCCAGCCCTGGAAAAATGCAGTGGGCGGCTGTGCTCCTTATTCTCCATGGACTTTACAGTGTCCCAAACCTTTTTTGGAATTAGTGCTACAGGATGCAAATTTCTAGCTAGCCTTAGCCTTCGCTACTGACTGTGTATATTGGTTCCTGACTTACCTGAAAAGTTGCATATCGCGGGGGCTATTCGATGCTAATGCAGAACGCCACAGGACTGTTTTTGTGCTGGTCAAGGGCAGTCAGGTCTGGAGTGAAGCAAGAGCTATATCTGTTCTTAGTTCTTACATTTTTTGAATGGGGCATGCTTATTTATTTAGATGGAGAGGAAAGCGCTTTTGAAGAGCAACCAGGCATCCTCTATGACGTGATGAGGTCAATATCCTTCAAGGATACCCGGGCCAGGTCGGTTAGAAAGGTCTGCTCGCTGAAGTGTTTTAGGAGCGTTGGACAGTGATGACAGTGATGACCGCGGACCCATACGCCGCAGGCAATGAGGCAGTGATCGCTGAGATCCTGGTTGAAGACAGCAGAGTGTATGTTAGAGGGAGGTGGTCAGGATATCATCTAAAGGCTGCCCATGGTTACGGATTTAGGGTTGTACTGGTAGTCCTTAATGATTTGTGTGAGATTGACGGCATCTAGCTTAGATTGTAGGACGGCCGGGGTGTTAAACATGTGCCAGTTTAGGTCACCTAACAAGTATGAACTCTGAAGATAGATGGGGGGCGAATCAATTCACATATGGTGTCCAGGGCACAACTGCGGGCATGAGGGGCTATAACAAGCGGCAATGGTGAGCGGCTTGTTTCTAGAAGGTGTATTTTTAAAAGTAGAAGCTCAATTTGTTTGGGGCACAGATCTGAATAGTATGACTGAACTCTGCAGGCTATCTCTGCATAGATTGCAACTCCGCCCCTTTGGCAGTTCTTATCTTGTCGAAAATTGTATAGTTAGGATGGACATTTCAGGGTTTTTGGTGGCTTCCTAAGCCAGGATTCAGACACGGCTAGGAGATACGGGTTGCGGAGTGTGCTAAAGCAGTGAATAAACAAACCTGGGAAGAGGCTTCTATATGTTAACTAGAGGGGGGGAATTATTTTTTTTCTTAAAATATACGTTCCCAAGGTAAACAGAACATTTTCTCTGCGCCAGATCGTAGAATATCATAAATTTACAGATTAGGATATAGAAAACACTCCAAAGTTTTCCAAAACTGTCCAAATATTGTCTGTGAGTAAACAAAACGTATTCTGCAGACGAAAACTGAGAAAATCTGTGTTTTCCTGGAGCGTCTATCTTCCATTAAAGAGGGTATCAACCAGATGCCTTTTCCAATGACTTCTCAGGCTGTGACCAGGCTTTAGACATAGTTTCAGGCTTTTATTTTGAAAAATGGAGTAAGATTTTTCAAAAAGTAGTCAGGTGTCCGTCTGAATAGTTTCTGCGCGCGAGAGAGGAGCTCTCCCATTTCTTCTTTTTGCTCTCTTATTGAATAGGTTATGGTCGTTGAAACATTATCGATTATGTTTGTTAAAACAAACCTGAGGATTGATTATAAAAACATTTGACATGTTTCTACACCATTACCGGATACTGTTTTGGAATTTGTCGAACGGAACAAGGCTTTGGTTTCTCAACATAACACGCAAACCAAAATGGCGTTTTTTTTGTGATAACAGTAATATTTATTGAACAAAAAGAACATTTGTTGTGTACTGGGAGTCTCGTGAGTGCAACATCCGATGATTATCAAAGTAAGCGATTAATTCTATTGCTTTTCTGACTTTCGTGACCAAGCTAACCAAGCTAATATAAGGCTAACTGTCTAGCATTGATTGCTACACTCACAAAAGCTGGAGTTCTTTCGCTGTAAAGTTATATTCAAAATCTGACATGATAGGTGGAATTAACAACAAGCTAAGCTGTGTTTTGGTATATTTCACTTGTGATTGCATGATTATTAATATTTTTAGTAATATTTTTTAATCTGATACGTTTGGGAATTTTCTTTTCCTTTCAGGACCGGAACGACGCTGTAGTTTTCTCAACATAACGCCCAACCAAATGGCGTTTTTTTTGTTATAAAAGTAATATTTATCGAACAAAAAATAACATTTATTGTGTAACTGGGAGTTCGTGAGTGCAACATCCGAAGATTATCAAAAGGTAAAGCGATTAATTTTATTGCTTATCTGACTTTCGTTACCATGCTAATTTGGCTAGCTGTTGTGAGCATTGATTGATACACTCACAAAAGCTTACATTTCTTTCGCTGTAAAGCATTATTTTCAAAATCTGACACGAATAGGTGGATTAACAACAAGCTAAGCTGTGTTTTGGTATATTTCACTTGTGATTGCATGATTATAAAATATTTTTAGTAATATTTTTGCATTTGGCCCCCTGCAATTCTAGCGGTGTTTAGGAAAGTGATCCGCTAAAGGGGATCCGTCAGCGCAGAGAAGTTTAACATGCATGAAACCAATGCTTTTACGGTTACAGAAGTCAACAAATGAGAGCGCCTGGGGAATGGGAGTGATGCTTGGGGCCTGCAGGGTCTGGTCCTGGGCAGGCCCTCACATCACCAGAGAACCTCTACATCACCAGAGAAGCAAAGGAGGAGTAGGATAAGAGTACGGCTAAAGCTAAAGGCTAAGAGAACTAGTGCGTCGGATCAGAGAGTAAAAGGAGCAGGTTTCTGGGCGTGGAAGAATAGATTCAAGGCATAATTACAGACAAAGGGTAGTGTAGGACGTGAGTACAGTGGAGGTAGGCCTAGGCATTGAGTGACGCATGAGAGAGGTTTTGTCTCTAGAGTCACACATTTAAGCCAGGTGCGGTCACCGCATGTGTGGGGGGTGGAACACAAAGGGCTAGCTAAGGCATATTGAGCAAGGTCTGGAGGCTCTACAGTGAAATAAGACAAAGATTACTCACAACACAGCAAAAGACAGGCATATTTGACATTAGGACGAGGCATATGTAGCGATGGTCATAGATTCCAGTGAGTAGCTAGGCGAGCTGAGGCATGGCGATTCAGACAGCCAGCAGGCGAGGGCTAGCAGCAGGCTAGCAGATGGCCTCAGGGGGACGTTGCAACAGGGAGTCTGAAAAAAATACAAATATACAAAATATATACAAAGAAAATGATATATACAGGGACTGAACAGACAATCAAACAGTCATCCCACTGCTACGCCATCTGGATATGCATATCTAGATTCAGTGGCAGGGATATTCATAGTGATTTAAACTCTGACCATCAGTGGAGTCTGGGCTAAAGATTATCATGACGTGCCCCTTTTGGGTGAGGATCAAAGCCCTATCTGTGTCTCGAACACCACCACAGGTTTTCAACGGTCGTAAAGACAGAAACTCCTTTCCCCACTCTGCCAAAATGAAAGTTGAGAATCCCTTTGTTACCACAGAGAAAGACTTTGCGAGTACGGTCACTCAAACTATTTCTGTATTCCTACCAGTAGAATTGTCCGTGGAGGTATTTAAAGAACAAATCACTGTCGAATTTGTTGA
This sequence comes from Salvelinus sp. IW2-2015, assembly GCF_002910315.2. NCBI lineage: Eukaryota > Metazoa > Chordata > Actinopteri > Salmoniformes > Salmonidae > Salvelinus > Salvelinus sp. IW2-2015. The sequence goes on along the minus strand of NC_036840.1, from coordinate 4,824,502 downwards.
TAATGATTATGTAACTAAAGATGGTATAGGACAACATAACTGTATCTCTTATGTATATATTTCCCAGTTGTCAAGCGTCACATTCAATGTGGGGAAACGTATATGATTAAATATGAAACTATTTTGTGAGAAGATGAAATGTCTGTCTTTTAAATGAGAAAATGCTTTTACATGTAAAGTTTATCCAGTCATGGTCACGCCCCCAGTGAGCACAGACATTATACCCCAAACGTCCGGAACGCCACTTTCACACAGAGTTAATAAAAGGACTCATGACAAATGAAACATTTAGTCAAAACGACGCGGACAGGAGTTCCCACGTTGAAATGGCTAAGAAATCTACAAACTAAAGACCAATTATTCAGGCTGCAGCCTGTTAAATACTTTAGTCTGGAAAAACGCATACTGATCTAAGAACAATGGTACTCTGAAAGATCCATTCTCAAGAACATTTCGAATGGTACTTCTGACGTCATCCATTGCCTACAACTACGAAAGGCTTGATCTCTGGTGGACAAACCAGAGACTTTTCTGTCGACAATCTATCCAGCAGGATGGACCGACGACCACAGAGAGACAACAAACGGCATACACTCGTAATATAGTAAATTGCAATTTTTTTCGAATGGTTCAAACATATTTAGCATTCCATGAGGTAGATATTCACTCTGAGTTTCCCACTCTTGATCGATCCCCCCCACCTTCCTTTGTCTACCAAGCCGTCATATCGGTTTCGCCCATAGGGACTTTTCTTTGTGTCATGTTAGTAACCAATGAATGACCACTGTTTGTGTGTTTATGTATTCTGTTATTGATTAGTAGTTAGTAAAATAAATAATTACGCCAATTTGAATATCGCTGATCATTGATTATGTAAGGGTTCGTGCAGATCCAAGGGTTTGGACGGTTCAAGAATGAGAAGAAAGGTATAAATACATTAATGGAAGACTGTAATCGATAAGATAATAAAATATCTGAAGAAGTTAATTCGGGAAATAGAGACTCTTCAACATTTTCCGTGGTGCCCCGACTTCCTTAGTTAATTAAAGTTTTACATGATTAGTTATATCACGTTAAGGAATAAATACACAAAGAGAATTGATTTGATAATATAACAGTCTTTACATTTAATGATAGTCACGCTAGACAAGATGCAGGAGATTACACTGTCAGTTAGAGAGTTACACAGTGATACAGAGCCGTACAAAAAACCCCTTCTCAGGTCAAACTGTACAGTGACTGTACTGCTACAGCTGGGACCTACTGCAGGTGCTGAGGGGGAAGAGACAGTGACCTGAGAACACAGACTGAACTAAAAATCAAACATAAGATAAATATAGCAGTGATCTCACACTAACGTCAACTTATCCACTTATGTTCAATATTCCTGAACTGAAAACCCAACACCCATAGGTCCAGACTGCATAAAAATGCCTTCAATGTTGCTATTCAAAACAAACTTTAAATTGACATTTGCAAGACAATAAGTTGAATGGATCCATCTATGTGAATAATGTCTCACATTATTCGAATAATATCCTCATCACTGCAAAGTCCCAGTTCCGTGCAAGGTCCCCACGTCAGGTTAGTAAGTTTCAAGCAAAGATTAAAAACCATATTTACTGAGATGAATTACACATGAGTCAAAACGTCCACTAAAAACATGAGGTTCTGTCATACAAGAGACAGTTGAATGGACCACTGTGTAAGTGACAGCATCAATTCAGGTCTCATGTTCCCCACATCCAATCATTGTAGTCACCTACAATAGTTATTTTGAAGTTTTGAAAATACCCACACACCAGTCCAATATGCAAAGGAAAATTGTACAAAAGAAAAGGTTATGTTACGTCAGGCATCCAGCACCCTACATCAAATCCCTATATGTACCTCACAACCAGATCATTGATGTGATCATCTAGCATTATATAACTCTTTGGATAAGCAGGTACTGTATTGTTAGGATCTGTCGATAGACATTGATGCTGGTTCAGGCATTAGATAATCTACATTTGTATAATATCAATTTTATCTGGCATAGATTGCATGGTGGAATATCTGTTTACTGTAGCCCTCCGAATCCACATGGAGGTTCAAACCAGTCCACGACCTCGACAATCGGCCCAGTCCATGGTAGTTTAGGCAGTGAAAGGTCAACTGCTAGACTGGTAGTTGTAGGAGTGAAACTGATATTTGCAATAGACAGGGCGGGTGTTCTGCTTGTCCAGAATTAGAGCAGCATGTCACCAGATATCTGTTTCCCATGGGGTTAGAGGTAGAGAAGACAGGGGAAATTTAATGGAGAAGGGTAGACTACCACATTATTTACAAACCATGCTAAAACATCTAATATAATAAATCATGATTAGGATTTACATGTAAATACAGTGCATCGGAAAGTATGCCAGACCCGTGAGTTTTTCCACATTTTGTTACGTATTACGAAGCCTTATTCTAAAAATTGATTAAAATAATGTTCCACAAATTAATTCCACAAATGGAACTTTTAAAAGGCACACTGTAATTGAAATGCATTTAGTGACTACCTCATGAAGCTCATTGAGAGAATGCCAAGAGTGTGCAAAGCTGTCATCAAGGCAAGGGTGGCTATTTGAAGAATCTCAAATATAAAATATATTTTGATTGTTTTAAACACTTTTTTGCTTACTACATGATTCCATATGTGTTTATTTCCTCGTTTGAATGTCTTCACTATTATTCTACAATGTAGAAAAATAGTAAAAAAAAAGAAAACCTTCAATGAGTAGGTTGTTCTAAACTTTTTGAGCGTAGTGATACAAAAAAAAAACGTGAAAAATCACATTTATCATAAGTATTCAACCCTTTATAATTATTTGTTGAAGCACCTTTAGCAGTGATTACAGCTTCAGTCTCTTTGTGTGAGCTACAAGCTTGGCACACCTGTATTCGGAGAATTTCTCCCATTCTTCTCTGCCAGATCCCTCAAGCTCTGCCAGAGGGATGGGAGCATCGCGGCTCAAGCTGTTTTCCAGGTCTACCAGAGATGTTCGATTGGGTTCAAGCAGGTTCTGACTGGGCCACTCAGGACATTCAGAGACATTGTCCCTGTTGCCACTGCCTGCATTGTCTTAGTTGTGTGCCTTTAGGGTCGTGTTCCTGTTGGAAGGTACCTCACCCCCAGTCTGACGTTCCTGATCTCTGGAGTCAGGGTTTTCATCAAGATCTCTTTGTACTTTGCTCCGTCATCTTTACATTGGTCTGACTAGTTTCGCCAGCCCTGCCATGAAAAACATCCCCACTGCAGTGATGCTCGCCACACCATGCTTCACCCGTAGGGATGGTGCCAGGTTCTCTTCAGATTGGCGTTTCGGAATCAGGCCAAAGAGTTCAATCTTGGTTTCATCAGACCAGAGAATCTTGTTTTTCATCGTCTGAGAAGTCCTTAAAGTGAACTTTTGGCAAAACGTCCAAGTGGGCGGTTATGTGCCTTTAACTGAGGAGTGGCTCCGTCTGGCACCTACATAAAGGACCTGATTGGTGGAAGTGCTGCAGAGATGGTATTCTCCTATAAGGTTCTCCCACTCTCCACAGAGGAGCTCTGTCAGAGTGACCATCGGGTTCTTGGTCACCTCCCTGACCAAGGCCCTTCTTCCCGATTTTGCCTCAGTTGGGCTGGGGCAGCCAGCTCTAGGGACAAGTTCTTGGTTATTCCAAAACTTCTTCCTTTAGGATGATGGAGCTACTGTGTTCTTGGGGAATCTTCAATGCTCTGCAGAAATGTTTAAGGTACACTTCCCCATATCTGTGCCTCGACAACCATCCGGCTTCAGAGCTCGACGACATTTCTTCAAGCTATGGCTTGGTTTTTGCTCTAGCAGCACTGTACACTGTGGACCTTATTATGTAGACTGGTGTGTGCCTTTCCAAATCATTCCAATCAATTGAATGTTACACCAGTGGACTCCAATCAGTTGTAGAAACATCTCAAGGATGATTCAATGGCAACAGGATTGCACTGAGACTCAATGTCAAGTCTCATAGCAAAGGGTCTGAATACTTCATAAGTTTTTGTTCTCCCATTGCAAACATTTTCTAAACAACTTGTTTTTGCTTTGTCCTTATCGGTATGTGTGTGATTGATGAGAAATTGGTTGTTTTAAATCGATTTATGAAATAAAGCTGTAATGTACAATGTGGAAAAGGGAAGGGTCTGACATTACTTTAGGTATGTATGGGTAGTAACTGTTTAGCAGGGTGATTTCTGGAAGCAGATCTTAGAGGTTTATTATAAAATATCACAATATTATCACTGGGTATTGGTTGCTACCAGGATATTTCAGTTGTAGAAATATTGCCAGAGTATTTGTTGTATAGATGCACTTTTTATTCTGTTTGAAAACCTGAGAGTACGCCATATGCTACAATGCTGAAATATAAAGGAAGTTGATTGACTAAATTAGTATGAAATTGTAAAGCTCCATAACCCACAGATTGACTGACCGGCAGAAATGTAACCCTTGGAGTTCATTTTGTACACTATTGCTTACATTCTGCCCTTGCCCCTGCCTTGTCTGTGCCCCAGTTCATTACATAACCTTTGGACCTGTCATCAGTTCCTCCGGTATCACAATCTAGCTCCTGTGTTCAGCAAAGCCGCCACACCCTGTCGCTGCCCTCATCGCGCGTACGACTGCGCCATTGACCTCCAGCCTGGAGCTCCTCTCCCCAGTAGCCGGTTGTTTGAAAACCTGTTGAGGATAGGGGGCGCTATTTACCACTTTGCGAGGGAAAATCGTCCCAATTTAAACGGCCTCTCCTAATTCTTTGCTCGTACAATATGCATATTATTATACTGATTGGATAGAAAACACTCTCTAGTTTCTAAAACCGTTTGAATTTGTCTTGCTGTGGTAACAACAGAACATTTGCAGCAGGACTTTCTGACCAGAGAGTGGAAAGTCTGAATTCGAGGCTCTGTGTAAGCACCTGCCCTATAATGGGCCATGATACGTATGACTATACGTGCCGTCATACACCTTCCCCTAGAGTCAAGAGGAATGAGAGGAAAGGAGTTGATACTTGGCCTGAGATGGAATGAACCCTCTTGGAATGACGTTGTCTCCATTTTTTTTCTGGCAAGGCGCGTGGAGGGACCTGTAATTGCCTTCTGAAAAGCTGTTTTTTACAGGCGAATACGATCTCCGGGCTTTGATTTGTATTGATACATGCACAATATCTCGTAACGTATGTTTTTTCAATATAGTTTAGCGTGTTGCGTTGTCTGTGTTTGTTGACGATGGAGAGCTACTTGCCACTTGCTAGTGCGCTTGCTAATTCAAGAGGGACAAAGGAATTCTAAAACCCAACAACGATTGTTTCCCGACAAAGGACCTCTTTACAACATTCTTGAGGACGCTCAATAAAAAGTAGGACTCATTTTATGATTCTATTCATATATCTGTCAGAACTGTGTACTCTTAGTTTTGCGCTCAGCGTTGTTGGTCACTATCTCCGCCATAACCTAGCCTTATGTGCGTAAAGAAATTATTTTTAGAATTCTAACACGGGATTGCATTAAGAACTAGATGTATCTATCTCAATTTCCTATACAACATGTATTTTTTTGGTAATGTTTAGAATATTATTTGGTCGAATAGGTGAGAGTCTAAGAAAATATCCGCACATCTGCGGAAAATATGCTACGTTAGGCCACAGTGTTTGTAACCACTGAATTCAGCTCTAAATTGCACATTTTCGAACAAAACCTAAGTGTATGTATAACCTGATGTTATAGGACCTGTCATCTGATGGAGCTATCGAGGTAGTCAAAAATGATCTATATTTCTGCTGGTTGTGTTACGATCGGCTAACAGTGCCTAGGGTAGGGGTAGCCAGGTGGAAAGCATGGCCAGCCCTGGAAAAATGCAGTGGGCGGCTGGTGCTCTTATTCTCCATGGACTTTACAGTGTCCCAAACCTTTTTGGAATTAGTGCTACAGGATGCAAATTTCTAGCTAGCCTTAGCCTTCCTAACTGACTGTGTATATTGGTTCCTGACTTACCTGAAAAGTTGCATATCGCGGGGGCTATTCGATGCTAATGCAGAACGCCACAGGATGTTTTTGTGCTGGTCAAGGGCAGTCAGGTCTGGAGTGAACCAAGAGCTATATCTGTTCTTAGTTCTACATTTTTTGAATGGGGCATGCTTATTTAAGATGGAGAGGAAAGCGCTTTTGAAGAGCAACCAGGCATCCTCTACTGACGGGATGAGGTCAATATCCTTCAAGGATACCCGGGCCAGGTCGATTAGAAAGGTCTGCTCGCTGAAGTGTTTTAGGGAGCGTTTGACAGTGATGACAGTGATGACCGCGGACCCAATACGCACGCAGGCAATGAGGCAGTGATCGCTGAGATCCTGGTTGAAGACAGCAGAGGTGTATTTAGAGGGGAGGTTGGTCAGGATTATATCTAAGAGGCTGCCCATGGTTACGGATTTAGGGTTGTACCTGGTAGGTTCCTTAATGATTTGTGTGAGATTGACGGCATCTAGCTTAGATTGTAGGACGGCCGGGGTGTTAAACATGTCCCAGTTTAGGTCACCTAACAGTATGAACTCTGAAGATAGATGGGGGGCGATCAATTCACATATGGTGTCCACGGCACAACTGGGGCATGAGGGGGGTCTATAACAAGCGGCAATGGTGAGCGGCTTGTTTCTAGAAAGGTGTATTTTTAAAAGTAGAAGCTCAATTTGTTTGGGCACAGATCTGAATAGTATGACTGAACTCTGCAGGCTATCTCTGCAGTAGATTGCAACTCCGCCCCCTTTGGCAGTTCTATCTTGTCGGAAAATGTTATAGTTAGGGATGGACATTTCAGGGTTTTTGGTGGCCTTCCTAAGCCAGGATTCAGACACGGCTAGGAGATACGGGTTGGCGGAGTGTGCTAAAGCAGTGAATAAAACAAACCTAGGGAAGAGGCTTCTAATGTTAACTAGGGGGGGGAATTATTTTTTTTCTTAAAATAACGTTCCCAAGGTAAACAGACATTTTCTCTGGCCCAGATCGTAGAATATGCATATAATTTACAGATTAGGATAGAAAACACTCCAAAGTTTCCAAAACTGTCCAAATATTGTCTGTGAGTATAACAAAACGTATTCTGCAGACGAAAACCTGAGAAAATCTGTGTTTCCTGGACCGTCTATCTTCCATTTAAAGGGGTATCAACCAGATTCCTTTTCCAATGACTTCCTCAGGCTGTGACCAGGCTTTAGACATAGTTTCAGGCTTTTATTTTGAAAAATGAGTAAGATTTTTCAAAAGTAGTCAGGTGTCCTCTGAATAGTTCCTGCGCGCGAGAGAGGAGCTCTCCATTTTCTTTTTGCTCTCTTATTGAATAGGTTATGGTCCGGTTGAAACATTATCGATTATGTTTGTTAAAAACAACCTGAGGATTGATTATAAAAAAKATTTGACATGTTTCTACGACCATTACGGATACTTTTTGGAATTTGTCGAACGGAACAAGGCTTTGGTTTTCTCAACATAACACGCAACCCAAATGGCGTTTTTTTGTGATAACAGTAATATTTATTGAACAAAAAGAACATTTGTTGTGTAACTGGGAGTCTCGTGAGTGCAAACATCCGATGATTATCAAAGGTAAGCGATTAATTCTATTGCTTTTCTGACTTTCGTGACCAAGCTAACCAAGCTAATATAAGGCTAACTGTTCTAGCATTGATTGCTACACTCACAAAAGCTTGGATTTCTTTCGCTGTAAAGTATATTTTCAAAATCTGACATGATAGGTGGATTAACAACAAGCTAAGCTGTGTTTTGGTATATTTCACTTGTGATTGCATGATTATTAATATTTTTAGTAATATTTTTTAATCTGATACGTTTGGGAATTTTCTTCTTCCTTTCAGGACCGGAACGACGCTGTAGTTTTCTCAACATAACGCCCAACCCAAATGGCGTTTTTTTGTTATAAAAGTAATATTTATCGAACAAAAATAACATTTATTGTGTAACTGGGAGTTTCGTGAGTGCAAACATCCGAAGATTATCAAAGGTAAGCGATTAATTTTATTGCTTATCTGACTTTCGTTACCATGCTAATTTGGGGCTAGCTGTTGTAGCATTGATTGATACACTCACAAAAGCTTACATTTCTTTCGCTGTAAAGCATATTTTCAAAATCTGACACGATAGGTGGATTAACAACAAGCTAAGCTGTGTTTTGGTATATTTCACTTGTGATTGCATGATTATAAATATTTTTAGTAATATTTTTGCATTTGGCGCCCTGCAATTCTAGCGGTTGTTTAGGAAAGTGATCCCGCTAAAGGGATCCGTAGCGCAGAGAAGTTAACATGCATGAAACCAATGCTTTTACGGTTACAGAAGTCAACAAATGAGAGCGCCTGGGGAATGGGAGTGATGCTGGGGCCTGCAGGGTCTGGCCTGCAGGCCCTCTACATCACCAGAGGAACCTCTACATCACCAGAGGAACAAAGGAGGAGTAGGATAAGAGTACGGCTAAAGGCTAAAGGCTAAGAGAACTAGTGCGTTCGGATCAGAGAGTAAAAGGAGCAGGTTTCTGGGCGTGGAAGAATAGATTCAAGGCATAATGTACAGACAAGGGTATGGTAGGACGTGAGTACAGTGGAGGTAGGCCTAGGCATTGAGTGACGATGAGAGAGGTTTTGTCTCTAGAGTCACCATTTAAGCCAGGTGCGGTCACCGCATGTGTGGGGGGTGGAACACAAGGGCTAGCTAAGGCATATTGAGCAGGTCTGGAGGCTCTACAGTGAAATAAGACAAAGATTACTCACCAACACAGCAAAAGACAAGGCATATTGACATTAGGGAGAGGCATATGTAGCCGAGTGGTCATAGATTCCAGTGAGTAGCTAGGCGAGCTGGAGGCATGGCGATTCAGACAGCCAGCAGGCCGGGGCTAGCAGCAGGCTAGCAGATGGGCCTCAGGGGGACGTTGCAACGGGAGAGTCTGAAAAAATATACAAATATATACAAAATATATACAAAGAAAAATGATATATACAAGGGACTGAACAAGACAATCAAAACAGTCATCCCCACTGCTACGCCATCTTGGATATGCATATCTAGATTCAGTGGCAGTGGATATCATAGTGATTTAACTCTGACCATCAGTGGAGTCTGGGCTAAAGATTATCATGACGTGCCCCTTTTGGGTGAGGATCAAAGCCCTATCTGTGTCTCTCCCACCACAGGTTTTCAACGGTCGTAAAGACAGAAACTCCTTTCCCCACTCTGCCAAAATGAAAGTTGAGAATCCCTTTGTTACCACAGAGAAAGACTTTGCAGTACGGTCACCTCAAACTATTTCTGTATTCCTACCAGTAGAAATTGTCCGTGGGTATTTAAAGAACAATACTGTCGAATTTGTTGAATAATTTGATATGTAACTAAAGATGGTAGGACAACATAACTGTATCTCTTAATGTATATATTTCCCAGTTGTCAGCGTCACATTCAAATGTGGGGAAACGTATATGATTAAATATGAAACTATTTGTGAGAAGATGAAATGTGATGTCTTTTAAATGAGAAAATGCTTTTTCATGTAAAGTTTATCCAGTCAGTGGTCACGCCCCAGTGAGCACAGACATTATACCCAAACGTCATGGAACGCCACTTTCCACAGAGTTAATAAAAGGACTCATGACAAAATGAACATTTAGTCAAAAACGACGGGACAGGAGTTCCCACGTTGAAATGGCTAAGAAATCTACAAACTAAAGACCAATTATTCAGGCTGCAGCTGTTTAAATACTTTAGTCTGGTAAACGCATCTGATCTAAGAACAATGGTACTCTGAAAGATCCATTCTCAAGAACATTTCCGAATGGTACTCTGACGTATCCATTGCTACAACTACGAAAGGCTTTGATCTCTGGTGGACAAACCAGAGACTTTCTGTCGACAATCTATCCAGCAGATGGACCGACGACCACAGAGAGACAACAAAGGCATACACTCGTAAATATGTAAATTGCAATTTCTTTTCGAATGTTCAACATATTAGCATTTCCATGAGTGTAGATATCACTCTGAGTTTCCCACTCTTGATCTGTCCCCACCCCTTTCCTTTGTCTACCAAGCCGTCATATCGGTTTCGCCCACTAGGGACTTTTCTTTGTGTCATGTTAGTAACCAATGAATGACCTACTGTTTGTGTGTTTATGTAATTCTGTTATTGATTAGTAGTTAGTAAATAAATAATTACGCCAATTTGAATATCGCTGATTCATGATTTATGTTAGGGTTCGTGCAGATATCCAAGGGTTTGCGACGTTCAAGAATGAGAATGAAGAGGTAATAATACATTAATGGAAGACTGTAATCGATAAGATAATAAAATATCTGAAGAGTTAATTCGGGAAATAGAGACTCTTTCAACATTTTTCCGTGGTGCCCCGACTTCCTAGTTAATTAAAGTTTACATGATTAGTTATATCACGTAAGGAATAAATACACAAAGAGAATTGATTTGATAATATAACAGTCTTTACATTTAATGATAGTCACGCTACGACAAGATGCAGGAGATTACTACTGTCAGTTAGAGAGTTCACACAGTGATACAGAGCCGTACAAAAACCCCTCTCAGTCAAACTGTACAGTGACTGTACTGCTACAGCTGGGACCTACTGCAGGTGCTGAGGGGGAAGAGACAGTGACCTGGAACACAGACTGAACTAAAATACACTAAGATAAATATATCAGTGATGCTGACAATAACGTCAACTTATCCACCTTTATGTTCAAGTATTCCTGAACTGACAACACCCATAGGTCCAGACTGCATAAAAATGCCTTCAATTTTGCTATTTCAAACAAACCTTTAATTGACATTTCAGACAATAAGTTGAATGGACTCCATCTATGTGAAATAATGTCTCACATTATTTCAGAATAAATATCCCAGTCACTGCAAAGTCCCCCAGTCACTGCAAGGTCCCCCAGTCAGGTAGTAAGTTTCAAGCAAAGATTAAACCATATTTACTGAGATGATATAACATGATCAAAACCCACTAAAACAACATGAGGTTCTGTCATACAAGAGACAGTGACATGGACCACTGGTAAGTGAAGCATCATTCAGGTCTCATGTTCCCCATCATCATCATTGTAGTCACCTACAAAAGTTATTTGAAGTTTTGAAATACCCACAACACCAGTCCAATATGCAAAAGAAAATGTACAAAAGAAAAAGGTTATGTTACGTCAGCATCAGCACCCCTACATCAAATCCCTATATGTACCTCACAACCAGATATTGATGTGATCATCTAGCATTATATTAACTCTTTGGATAAGCAGGTTACTGATTGTTAGATCTGTGGATAAGACATGATGCTGGGTTCAGGCATTAGATATATCTACATTATGTATAATATCAATTTTATCTGGCATAGATTGCATGGTGGAATATCTGTTACTGTACCCTCCCTGAATCCACCATGGAGGTTCAAACCAGTCCACTACCTCACATCTGGCCCAGTCCATGGTAGTTTAGGCAGTGAAACTGGTCAACTGCTAGACTGGTAGTTGTAGGAGTGAAACTGATATTTGCATAGACAGGGCTGGGTGGTTCTGCTTGTCCCAGAATAGAGCAGCACTGTCACCAGATATCTGTTCCCATGGGGTTAGAGGTAGAGAAGACCAGGGGAAATTTAATGGAGAAGGGTAGACTACACATTATTTAAAACCATTGCTAAAACATCTAATATAATAAAATCATATTAGGATTTAAACATGTAAATACAGTGCATTCGGAAAGTATTCAGACCCCTTGAGTTTTTCCACATTTTGTTACGTTACAGCCTTATTCTAAAATTGATTAAATAATTGTTCCACAAATTAATTCCACAAATGAACTTTTAAGAAGGCACACCTGTAAATTGAAATGCATTTAAGGTGACTACCTCATGAAGCTCATTGAGAGAATGCCAAGAGTGTGCAAAGCTGTCATCAAGGCAAAGGGTGGCTATTTGAAGAATCTCAAATATAAAATATATTTTGATTTGTTTAACACTTTTTTGCTTACTACATGATTCCATATGTGTTATTTCATCGTTTTGATGTCTTCACTATTATTCTACAATGTAGAAAATAGTAAAAATAAAGAAAAACCCTTCAATGAGTAGGTGTTCTAAAACTTTTGACCGGTAGTGTATAAAATAAAAAAACTGAAAAATCACATTTACATAAGTATTCAGACCCTTTACTAATTACTTTGTTGAAGCACCTTTAGCAGTGATTACAGCTTCAAGTCTTCTTTGGTGTGAGCTACAAGCTTGGCACACCTGTATTCGGAGAATTTCTCCCATTCTTCTCTGCAGATCCTCTCAAGCTCTGCCAGGAGGGATGGGAGCATCGCTGCTCAGCTGTTTTCAGGTCTATCCAGAGATGTTCGATTGGGTTCAAGTCCAGGTTCTGACTGGGCCACTCAAGGACATTCAGAGACTTGTCCCGTTGCCACTCCTGCATTGTCTTAGTTGTGTGCTTAGGGTCGTTGTCCTGTTGGAAGGTGACCCTTCACCCCAGTCTGAGGTCCTGAGTGCTCTGGAGTAGGTTTTCATCAAGGATCTCTTTGTACTTTGCTCCGTTCATCTTTACATTGGTCCTGACTAGTTTCCCAGTCCCTGCCAATGAAAAACATCCCCACTGCATGATGCTGCCACCACCATGCTTCACCGTAGGGATGGTGCCAGGTTTCCTCCAGATGTGGCGTTTGGCAATCAGGCCAAAGAGTTCAATCTTGGTTTCATCAGACCAGAGAATCTTGTTTTTCATCGTCTGAGAGTCCTTAAAGTGACTTTTGGCAAACTCCAAGTGGGCTGTTATGTGCCTTTTACTGAGGAGTGGCTTCCGTCTGGCCACTCTACCATAAAGGCCTGATTGGTGGAGTGCTGCAGAGATGGTAGTCTTCCTATAAGGTTCTCCCATCTCCACAGAGGAGCTCTGTCAGAGTGACCATCGGGTTCTTGGTCACCTCCCTGACCAAGGCCCTTCTCTCCCGATTGCTCAGTTTGGCTGGGCAGCCAGCTCTAGGAAAAGTCTTGGTTATTCCAAACTTCTTCCATTTAAGGATGATGGAGGCTACTGTGTTCTTGGGGATCTTCAATGCTGCAGAAATGTTTAAGTACACTTCCCCATATCTGTGCCTCGACACAATCCTGTCTCAGAGCTCGACGGACATTTCCTTCAAGCTTATGGCTTGGTTTTTGCTCTAGCATGCACTGTCAACTGTGGGACCTTATGTAGACTGGTGTGTGCCTTTCCAAATCATGTCCAATCAATTGAATTTACAACAGGTGGACTCCAATCAAGTTGTAGAAACATCTCAAGGATGATCAATGGAAACAGGATGCACTGAGCTCAATGTCAAGTCTCATAGCAAAGGGTCTGAATACTTCAATAAGTTTTTTTTCTCCATTTGCAAACATTTCTAAAAACTTGTTTTTGCTTTGTCCTTATGGGGTATTGTGTGTGGATTGATGAGAATTGTTGTTTTTAAATCGATTTTAGAATAAAGCTGTAATGTAACAATGTGGAAAAGGGAAGGGGTCTGAATACTTTAGGTATGTTATGGATAGTAACTGTTTAGCAGGGTGAGTTCTGAAAGCAGATCTTAGAGGTTTATTATCAAATATCACTAAATATTATCACTGGTATTGGTGCTACCAGGATATTTCAGTTGTAGAAATGATTGCAGAGTATTTGTTGTATCAGATGCKCTTTTTATTTCTGTTTGAAAACATGAGAGTAGCTATATGCTACAATGCTGAAAATATAAAGGAAGTTGATTGATCTAAATTAGTATGAAATTGTTAAAGCTCCATAACCCACAGATTGACTGGACCGGCAGAAATGTAACCACTTGGAGTTCATTTTGTCACTCTAATTGTCTACATTCTGCCCTTGCCCCTGCCTTGTCTGTGCCCCAGTTCATTACATAACCTTTGGACCTGTCATCAGTTCCTCCCGAGTATCACAATCTAGCTCCTGTGTTCAGCAAGCGCCACACCCTGTCGCTGCCGCCTCATCGGCCGTACGACTGCGCCATTGACCTCCAGCCTGGAGCTCCTCTCCCCAGTAGCCGGTTGTTTAAAACCTGTTGAGGATAGGGGGCGCTATTTACACTTTGGGGGAAAATCGCTCCCAATTTAAACGGCCTCGTACTCAATTCTTGCTCGTACAATATGCATATTATTATTACTATTGGATAGAAAACACTCTCTAGTTTCTAAAACCGTTTGAATTTTGTCTGTGGGTAAAACAGAACTCATTTGGCAGCAGACTTTCTGACCAGGAAGTGGAAAGTCTGAATTCGATGCTCTGTTTAAGCACCTGCCTATAAATGGGCATGATACGTATGACTATACGTGCACGTCATACACCTTCCCCTAGATGTCAAGAGGAAGTGAGAGGAGAAAGGAGTTGATTATCTTGGCCTGAGATGGAATGAACCCTCTTGGAATGACGTGTCCTCCATTTTTTTTTCTGCAAGGCGCGTGGAGGGACCTGTAATTGCCTTCTGAAAAGCTGTTTTTACAGGCGAATACGATCTCCGGCTTTGATTTTATTTGATACATGTCACAATATCATCGTAACGTATGTTTTTTCAATATAGTTTTAGGCGTGTTGCGTTGTCTGTGTTTGTTGACGATGGAGAGCTACTTGCCACTTGGCTAGTGCGCTTGCTAATTCAAGAGGGACAAAGGACATTCTAAAACCAAACAACGATTGTTCCCGACAAAGGACCTCTTGTACAACATTCTGATGGAAGCTCATAAAAAGTAGGACTCATTTTATGATTCTATTTCATATATCTGTCGAACTGTGTACTATTAGTTTTGCGCTCAGGTTTTGGTCACTATCTCGCCATAACCTAAGCCTTATGTCGTAAAGAAGTTATTTTTAGAATTCTAACACTGCGATTGCATTAAGAACTAGTGTATCTATCATTTCCTATACAACATGTATTTTTTTGTAATGTTTATGAATAGTTATTTGGTCAGAATAGGTGAGAGTCTAAAAGAAATATCCGCACATTCTGGGAAAAATWTGCTACGTTAGCACAGTGTGTAACCACTGATTTCAGCTCTAAATATGCACATTTTCGAACAAAACATAAGTGTATGTATAACCTGATGTTATAGGACTGTCATCTGATGGAGCTTATCGAGGTTAGTCAAAAATTATATATCTTTTGCTGGTTTGTTACGATCGCTAACGTGCCTATTGCTATCGCTAACATGCCTTGATGAATGAATGCGGTAGTGTGGTAGGCTATTGTAGTAAGCTAATATAATGCTATATTGTGTTTTCGCTGTAAAACACTTAAAAAATCTGAAATATTGTCTGGATTCACAAGATCTTTGTCTCTTATTTGCTGTACACCACCGATTTTTCAGAAATGTTTTATGYCGAGTATTTAGGTATTGCACGTTGGTGTCTGTAATTACTCTGGCTGCTTCCGTGCTATTTCTGACGGTAGCTGTTATTGTAGCTGCAATGTAAAACTGATTTATAGCTCAAATATGCACATTTTTCGAACAAAACATAGATTTATTGTATAACATGTTATAAGACTGTCATCTGATGAAGTTGTTTCTTGGTTAGTTTGGTTGGTTCTTGGTTAGTTAGGTTGGCTTTGTGCATGCTACCTGTGCTGTGAAAAATGTCTGTCCTTTTTTTTGTATTTGGTGGTGAGCTAACATAAATATACGTGGTGTTTTCGCTGTAAAACATTTTAAAAATCGGACATGTTGGCTGGATTCACAAGATGTGTATCTTTCAAATGCTGTATTGGACTTGTTAATGTGTGAAAGTTAAATATTTCTAAAAAATATATTTTGAATTTCGCGCTCTGCCTTTTCAGTGGAATGTGGGAGGAGTTCCACTAGCAGAACGCTGGGGCTAGACAGGTTAACCTCTCTCGCCCGAGCACGAGGCTATGGAGAGGTACATCCAGGATTCTCTGGCTGCAGGACTTATCAAGCCTTCTTCCTCCCCGGTGTGTGCTGGGTTTTTCTTTGTGAAGAAGAAGGATGGGTCACTGAGGCCGTGCATAGACTTTTGTGGGCTGAATAATATCAGAACAAGTACCCCTTGCCACTCATCAGCTCTGCTTTTGCCCCCATTCATGGTGCCACGGTGTTCACCAAACTCGACCTCCGGAATACCTATCACCTTGTCCGCATCAGAGAGGGGGATGAGTGGAAGACTGCGTTCAACACACCACTTTGTCACTTTGAGTATTTGGTCATGCCTTTTGGTCTTACAAACGCCCCTGCTGTTTTACAGAACCTAGTCAATGATGTGCTGAGGAATGTGATTGGACGCTTTCTTTTTGTCTATTTAGATGACATCCTGATTTTTTCCAAGGACCCTGAGGCTCACCAGCAACACGTTCGCCAAATTCTTCAACGGCTGCTGAAGCTTTTTGTTAAATCTGAAAATGTGAGGTCCATGCTGCCTCAGTGCCTTTCCTGGGTTATATTATTGCACAGGGACAGTTACGTATGGACCCCGCCAAGGTCATGGCAGTCGCAGAGTGGCCTGCTCCATCCAACCTGAAGCAGCTACATCGTTTCCTGTGGTTTGCACATTTTTACAGACGTTTCATCCACAACTACAGCCGTCTGGCCGCACCTCTCACCACTCTCACCTCCACCTCCACCCCATGCCACTGGACTCCTGAGGCAGAGGCAGCATTCCTGGAACTAAAGCGTCGCTTCACTTCCGCCCCGGTCCCGACCCAGAACTCCAGTTCATCGTGGAGGTGGACACCTCTGACACTGGGGTAAGTGCTGTTCTGTCTGAACGTTCCCCATCTGATCAGATGGTCCACCCATGTTCATCCATTTCCCATAAGCTCTCGCCTGCACGGAGGAATTTTGAAATCGGAAACTGGGAACTCTTGGCAGTTAAGCTGGAATGGCGTCACCGGCTGGAGGGCTCTGTACCCCCCTTCATTGTGTGGACTGGCCATAAAAACCTGTCCTACATCCAGACCGCCAAACGTCTGAACTCTGAACCAGGTGGGCCTTGTTCTTCGGTAGATTCAATTTCACTCTGGCTTACCACCCCGGGTCGAGGAATACCAAGCCTGATGCCCTCTTCCGCCAGTTCACCACCGACAACACGGGTTCCTAGCCAGAAGCCGTTGTGCCATCCACCTGCATTGTTGCCGCCGTCGCCTGGGAGATCGAGTCCCGTATCCGCCAGGCTCAGTAGAAGCAGCCTGACCCGGGTAACGGTCCTAGTAATGCTCTGTTTGTTACTGATGTTCTTCAGTGGGGACATTCTACCCACTTCACCTGTCACCCTGGTATGAACCGGACCCTCGTCCTTCCTGCGTCAGCGCTTTTGGTGGCCCACCATGGAGAGAGATGTCCGAGAGTTTGTCTCAGCCTGCTCGGTGTGTGCCCGGAACAAAACCTTCACTAAACCCACATCCGGTCTGCTTTGCCCTCTTACATTTTTACATTTTAGTCATTTAGCAGACACTCTTATCCAGAGCGACTTACATGCATACATTTTATTACATTTTTACATACTGAGACAAGGATATCCCTACCGGCCAAACCCTCCCTAACCCGGACGACTATGCCAATTGTGCGTCGCCCCACGGACCTCCCGGTTGCGGCCGGCTGCGACAGAGCCTGGGCGCGAACCCAGCCCAGCCTGGGCGCGAACCCAGAGACTCTGGTGGCGCAGCTAGCACTGCGATGCAGTGCCCTAGACCACTGCGCCACCCGGGAGGTCTGGACTCTTCCCATACCCAGTCGTCCCTGGTCACACATAGCTCTGGACTTCGTCACTGGCCTTCCCCCATCAAGCGGTGACTCCGTCATTCTCACCATTATTGACAGATTTTACAAAGCGGCTCGCTTCATTCCCCCTCCAAGCTCCCGTCCACCAGGGAAACAGCGGACCTGCTAGTATCCCATGTGTTCCGTCTGCATGGCATTCCCACTGACATCGTTTCCGACATGGGACCCCAGCTTACCTCCCAGGTATGGAGATCCTTCTGTTCAGCTCTTGGTATCAATGTCAGTCTTTCTTCTGGATATCACCCCCAGACCAACGGGCCAACCAGGAGATGGAGACTACCCTACACTGTGTGGCTAACACTTCCTCCTGGAGTCCTCAGCTACCCTGGGTTGAATATGGCCCCAACACCCTCACCAACCCCTCGTCAGGTACGTCACCTTTCGAGTGTGCTCTGGGTTACCAACCCCCCTTGTTCCCCGCCCAAGAGGTCGAGGTTGTGGTCCCCTGTGTCCAGGACCATCTGCGCTGTTGTCATCGTACCTGGAAGAAGGCCCGAGCTGCCCTTCTTCGTGCCTCCGACAGGACCCAGTTCCAAGCCAACCGTCGCCGGGCCTCAGCTCCAGTCTACACCCCAGGTCTAAAGGTATGGCTCTCATCGAAGGACCTGCCATTGAAGGTGGCATCGAATAATCTTTCCCAACGATTCATTGGTCCCTTTGAAATTGACCGTGTCATTAACCCCTCTGCTGTGCGCCTGAAACTCCCAGCCTTTCTCAGGATCCACCCTACCTTCCATGTATCCCTGATTAAACCTGTCTGCTCCAGTCCCCTGTCTCCTCCTGCAGCAGCTCCGCCAGCCCCTCGGATCATCGATGACAATCCTGCATACACCGTCCGGCAGCTTCTGGACGTGCGCCGCCAGGGTCGTGGCTCGCAGTACCTGGTGGATTGGGAGGGATACGGGCCTAAGGAGCACTGCTGGGTGCCCCACTGTCACATTCTGGTCCCCTCATTCTTACGTGATGTCCATACCTTACACCCAGATAAGCCTGGTCGGGACCTCCCTAAACCTGCCACCACTCCCCCAGTGCTCTCTCCCTCTTTCTCTCTGTGTGTATGTGATTGTGTAAGTGGAGACAAGTGTGCTGGAAGCAGAGCATTTTCCCAACAGCTGCAACCTGTTCCATAATCAAGAACCCTACAAATACTCAGCCCTGCCACTTCCACGCTGCCAGATCTAGCCTCTACTCAGTCAGTCTGTATTTCTAGCTGTTTGTTCCTGCATAGATTTTGTTATCCTGTTGTGCCTGTTTTCCCTAGCATTACGCTGCATTTTCTCTCCGTTACAGTCCCGTCTGCTCTGATTCTGGTACCTGTCTCCAGTCCCTCATCTCCTTAGTCCTGCTTCCTTGCCCTGGATCCCCACTCTACTGCTTCATTGGATTCTGCTCCAGACCTGCTTACCCAGTTCATAATCTCCTTGCCCCCAGCCTCAGCCTCAATCCAGATTCCCTACTACCCGCCCGAGATCTCCCTGATTCCCATCTCCTCTACTGATTTTCAATAAACACATTGGTTACCTATCCTTGTCTCCTCGTCTGAGTTTGCATTTGTGTTCACCTGTTCCGCCCCACTTAACACCTACAATGGCTTCTCCTGTCCCTAGACACTACTGTGACATCACTGGTATCGTCGTGGACCACCCTGCAGGTGTACACCTCTCCCTCTTCCCAGCCTGCTTTGCTCAGGGCCTGGGTGCTGCTGCGGCTATAGCGGCCAACCTTCTCTTCTTCCGTGGTGGTCAGGACCCCGTCCGTCACCTCCTCCCCGTCTACCTCCAAGCTCACTATCGCCTTCTGGGGGGAGTAGCCGCTCAGCAGGCAGGCCAGTGTGGCCGAGCACCCGGAGAGCTGCTCAAAGGACAGGGGGAGCATAGACACTGTGGGCCTGACAAAGGGACCAGATGGAGGAGAGGGGAGAGATGGGTGCCAGCTACTACAACTCTATAATGGAGAAAATTAGGAGAGTAGAAGACAGAGAGGAGAGGAGTGGGGAGAAGAGGAGTGAGGAGAGGAGAGAGACGAGAGAGAAACGAGAGAGAAGAGGAGAGAGAAGAGGAGAGAGAGGAGACAGGAGGGTAAGCTACTGCTACTGCTACTACTACTACTACTGCTCCTACTATCACTACTGCTACCGTTCCTACTACTGCTGCTACTACTCCTACTACTACTAGTACTGCCACTGCTGGTACTACTACCACTACTACTACACTACTACTACTCTTTAACATTAGGAGAGGGGAGAATAACTGCCCAGAAGAGGGGGGAGAAAAGACATTGGCCATGTCTGAATACCCATACTACCGTACTAAATAGTATGCGAAAATAGAGCGTTTGAAATTTCGAACATAGTACTCCAAATGCGTCATCTTATGCACGATTGCGTTGACTCCAGCGATTTGTTCATTTTGGTACAATGCAGCAATTTATCTGATTATCAGCTGTTGTCTAACATGTGAGTCGGAAAAGAAGAGTGAATTCTACTTGATCAAACGGCAAAATGAGGATGCAGTTTAAATGTATATAGTATGTTAATATGGGTATTCGGACACGGCCACTGTGTTATCAGTGAACAAAACCATTTTAGATGGACAGTAAACAGTATAAACAACAAGCTACAGTACAAAGAACAACCAAGAAAAACAGCGAACAACCAAACACTTAGTCTATGAAGAAATAGACAAACAAAAAAAGTCTGGCCAAATTTTTTGACCAAACATAAAAGGTACATTCATGCTCTACAGTTTAGCGTTCAAAGAGCAACAAAACACTGGTGGTTTCCCGGACACAGGTTAAGACAAGGCATAGATTAAACAACTTTTTCTGGAGATTCTCCATTGAGCTTGTTTTTTATTCCAGGACCAGGCTTAATCTGTGTCTGGGTAACTGCCCCTAAATCTAGAAAGACATGAGGTAAACAGATTCGATATATGGTCTGGATACAGTATCATTTAAAATTCCCAATGTGAAATCTGACATGAAACCTCCATATTCATTTATGTCATATCTACTCTGAGATACAAGGCCAAAATGACTTTAAAATACTATTCAAAACAACAGATGAAGTTCACCTTTAACCCATGTCTGTGTTAATATCTACTATGAATACAATACAAACTATCAGGTTGAAGGTATGACCCAGGCGCGGACAGTGTCGAAGTAACAAAGTGTATTACTCGAACAGGGGCAGGCAAAAGGACAGGTCAAGGGCAGGCAAAGGTCAGAATCCAGATAGGTGGGGCAAAGGTACAGAAAGGTCAACACCGGGAGAACTAGAAAACAGGAACAATCGAGAGACAGGAGCAGAGGGGAAAACGCTGGTAGGCTTGATGAAACAAAACGAAACAAACAGAGAACACAGGTCTAAATACACATGGGATAATGGGGAAGATGGGAAACACCTGGAGGGGGGTGGAGACAATCACAAACACAGGTGAAACAGATCAGGGTGTGACAAACTTTTGCTTACAATATGAATAGTGGTAGCTACATCTCGACAGAACAATGAGCTGACATATCAAAATTGATTATTTTTTCAATCACACTTTATTATTTCCAAATAAACTTTGTGGTATGTGAACAATTCTCTCACTTCGGTGACTCTGCCCTCTAACAATCTCCCAACCTGTGCTCAGAAATCTCTACAAAGATAGAGCCTTAAAGTATTTCCTCTGGAGAAGATGATAACATCTCATACCGTTGTTCAATTTCATGATTACATTTTGTATTATGATAGAAGACAAAAATGTACTTACTTTTCAGCACCAGTTTTGTGCCGCTTCCAAAAGTCCACCACAATGATTCATTCTGGTGAAGTCACCGTACAAAGTACACTCTAAGGAAAAGCAAAGCTAAAGATGTGTTTTAAGATCTCTTTTAAATATGTCCACAGTTTCGGCCCTCCTCAGGTTGGCTGGCCGGTAATTCAAGAGGCTGGGGTCATATTAACTAAAGGCTGCCTCTCCATGCCTATTGGTCCTAGGCTTTGGGATAGTTCAAAGCCCAGTGCCAGAGAACCTGATAGACCTACTGGGTATATAACTTAAAAGCATGTCTGACATGTATTGGGGTGGACAATCATGGTGCGGCTAGATTCTCTGTCTATGCTTTGGCTCCAACAATAAGTACCTCTTGTCTTGATTTAGATGGAGGAAGTTGTGAGCCATACAGGATTTAAATACAGTCTAATAATTTATCCGTGGAGCTGAAATCCTCTGGTGACACAGAAATGTAAAGTTGTGTATCATCTGTGCAGCAGTAAAAATCAATGCTGTGCTTTATGATAACATATATAAACTGAACAGTACAGGACCCAAAATCGAACCTTGTGAAATGTCACATGTGATATGTATTTTCTCTGAGTTATGTTCACCATGGGTGACAAAGTACTCTTGACCGATTAAGTAGGTCCTGAATCAATTTAGAACTGGACCGGAGAGGTCAGCCCACCATTCCAGTCTGTCCAGAAGGAAATCATGGCCAACAGTAAAATAGGGACTAATAGTACTGAAGTACTAGTACTGTCAAACGCTCCCTAAAACACTTCAGCGAGCAGGCCTTTCTAATTGACCTGGCCCGAGTATCCTGGAAGGATATTGACCTTATCCCATCAGTAGAGGATGCCTGGTTGCTCTTCAAAAGTGCTTTCCTCACCACCTTAAATAAGCATGCCTCATTCAAAAAACGTAGAACTAAGAACAGATATAGCCCTTGGTTCACCCCAGACTTGACTGCCCTTGACCAGCTCAAAAACATCCTGTGGCGTTTTGCATTAGCATCGAATAGCCCCCGCGATATGCAACTTTTAAGGGAAGTCAGGAACCAATATACACAGTCAGTTAGGAAAGCTAAGGCAAGCTTTTTCAAACAGAAATGTTCATCCTGTAGCACTAATTCCAAAATGTTTTGGGACATTGTAAAGTTCCTGGAGAACAAGAGCACCTCCTCCCAGCTGCCCACTGCACTGAGGCTAGGAAACACTGTCACCACCGATAAATCTACGATAATCAATAATTTCAATAAGCATTTTTCTACGGCTGGCAATGCTTTCCACCTCGCTACCCCTACCCCGGCCAACAGCTCTACACCCCAGGGAGCAACTTGCCCAAGCCCCCCCCCCCCCCCCACCGCTAATCCTTCTCCCAAATCCAGATAGCTGATGTTCTGAAAGAGCTGCAAAATCTGGATCCATACAAATCAGCCGGGCTAGACAATCTGACCCTCTCTTTCTAAAATGATCAGCCGAAATTGTTGCAACCCCTATTACTAGTCTGTTCAACCTCTCTTTCGTATCGTCTGAGATCCCCAAAGATTGGAAAGCTGCCGTGGTCATCCCCCTCTTCAAAGGGGGAGACACTCTAGACCTAAACTGTTATAGACTATATCCATCCTAACATCTTCGAAAGCTAAGTTAACAAACAGATCACCGACCCTTTCGAATCCCACCGTACCTTCTCCACTATGCAATCCGGTTTCCGAGCTGGTCATGGGTGCACCTCAGCCACGCTCACAGGTCCTAAACGACATCATAACCGCCATCGACAAAAGACAGTACTGTGCAGCCGTCTTCATCGACCTGGCCAAGGCTTTCGACTCTGTCAATCACCGCATTCTTATCGGCAGACTCAATGGCCTTGGTTTCTCAATGACTGCCTCGCCTGGTTCACCAACTGCTTCTCAGATAGAGTCAGTGTGTCAAATCGGAGGGCATGTTGTCTGGACCTTGGCAGTCTCTATCTTCTCTTTTCTCTGTATATATCATGATCTTGCTCTTGCTGCTGGTGATTCTCTGATCCACCTCTATGCAGACGACACCATTCTGTATACATCTGGCCTTCTTTGGACACTGTGTTAACAAACCTCCAACGAGCTTCAATGCCATCACTCTCCTTCCGTGGCCTCCACCTGCTTTTAAATGCTAGTAAAACTAAATGAATGCTCTTCAACCGATTGTTGCCCGCACCCGCCCGCCGACTAGCATCACTACTCTGGACGGTTCTGACTTAGAATATGTGGACAACTACAAGTACCTAGGTGTCTGGCTAGACTGTAAACTCTCCTTCCAGACTCACATTAAGCATCTCCAATCCTAAATTAAATCTAGAATCGGCTTCCTATTTTGCAACAAAGCCTCATTCACTCATGCTGCCGAACATACCCTCGTAAAATGGACTATCCTACCAATCCTTGACTTCAGCGATGTCATTTACAAACTAGCCTCCAACACTCTACTCAGCAAACTAGATGTAGTCTATCACAGTGCCATCCATTTTGTCACCAAAGCCACATATACTACCCACCACTGCGACCTGTATGCTCTCGTTGGCTGGCCCTCAGTACATGTACGTCGCCAAACCCACTGGCTCCAGGTTATCTATAAGTCTTTGCTAGGTAAAGCCCCGCCTTATCTCAGCTCACTGGTCACCATAGCAACACCCACCCGTGGCACGCGGTCCAGCAGGGATATTTCACTGGTCATCCCCAAAGCAAACACTTCCTCTGGCCACCTTTCCTTCCAGTTCTCTGCTGCCAATGACTGGAACGAATTGCAAAAATCACTGAAGCTGGAGTCTTATATCTCCCTCACTAACTTTAAGCATCAGCTGTCAGAGCAGCTTACCGATCACTGCACCTGTACACAGCCAATCTGTAAATAGCACACCCAACTACCTCATCACAATATTGTTATTTATCCTCTTGCTCTTTTGCACCCCAGTATCTCTACTTGCACATCATCAGCTGCACTTCTATCTCTCCAGTGTTAATGCTAAATTGTAATTATTACACCTCTATGGCCTATTTATTGCCTTACCTCCCTACTCTTCTACATTTGCGCACACTGTACATAGATTTTTCTATTGTGTAATTGACTGTATGTTTGTTTATGTGTAACTCCGTGTTGTTTTTGTCGCATTGCTTTGCTTTATCTTGGCCAGGTCGCAATTGTAAATGAGAACTTGTTCTCAACTGGCCTACCTGGTTATATAAAGGTGAAATAAAATAAATTAAATAATACAATAGGGACATATAGTACTGAAGTACTAATAAAATACAATAGGGACTGATAGTACTGAAGTACTTGTACAATACAATAGGGACTGATAGTACTGAAGTACTAGTATAATACAATAGGGAGGTGGGGGCGGCAGGTAGCCTAGTGGTTAGAGCGTTGGACATGTAACCGAAAGGTTGCAAGATCGCATCCCCGAGCTGACAAGGTAAAAATCTGTCTTTCTGCCCCTGAACAAGGCAGTTAACCCACTGTTCCTAGGCCGTCATTGAAAATAATAAGAATCTTAACTGGGTAGTTAAATAAAGATAAACTGAAAACTAAAAGGTACTGAAGTACTAGTATAATACAATTGGGGCTGATAGTACTGAAGTACTAGTATAATCCATGAGGGAGTGATAGTTCTGGTTATGACTATAATCCACTGAAGAATGCAGATAATTAAATGTTCATCTTGAATCACTGATTTACAGTGGAAGTTATTTAAAACGTTATAAAATAATCTGTATAATCTGAATCATAGTTAACAGTTGAATGTGGGTCCTTGCCAGGAAGAATATTTACATAGGAAACTTTGCATTGGCAGCAAATGCTTCAATGCTCTGGGAGTGTTTAAAGCCCTGTGAGTTTAACACTTCATGACTGAGAGCTGTCCTTCATAGCAACAGAACTTCAACGATGACTTTTATCATGAGCTTCGTGTGGATATTGATGTCTTTAATTCACGGTAAGATTTAAAATACGTTGGTCACACAGTTTATTATTGAAATGTTTAACCTTAATTTTGTCTCAAACTGAGAAAATGAGACTTCAGAGATTTAGACAACGTGACCAAATGTTATCTCAGATCTTAAATGTCTCTTTCAGAATCCAGAGGACAGGTCACTGTGACTCAGACTCCTGCAGTGAAAGCTGTTCTCCCAGGACAGACAATCTATCTGACCTGTAAAACCAGCAGTAATGTGTATGATGCAGGGACCTCGTATCCCCGTCTAGCCTGGTACCACCAGAAACCTGGAGAAGCTCCTAAACTCTTTATTTACTATGCTACAACACTTCAGTCTGGGACTCCTTCTAGATTCAGTGGTAGTGGAACTCATAGTGACTTCACTCTGACCATCAGTGGAGTCCAGGCTGAAGATGCAGGAGATTACTACTGTCAGAGTCAACACAACCTCAACAGTGTCTGGGTGTTCACACAGTGATACAGAGCCGTACAAAAACCTCCCTCAGTCAGACTGCACAGTGACTGTCCTGCTACAGCTGGGACCTACTGCAGGTGCTGAGGGGAGGAGATGATCCAGTACAATGACACAGTGTYTAGTAGAGCTGAACAACAACAGAGTCAAACTAGAGCTATGTCTAGAAGACCTTAGATCATAACTGATCACTATATGTTTCTCCTGACCATTAACTACATGTTGACTCTGTTGAGTAACTCAAGGAAAACTTTCAACCAATCTGAATAGAGATGATGTGCAATGATCCAAACCCCTGAAGATGACCTTAGCTAGGATTTGAATGTGTTTTGAATAGCTAGAATTTAATCAACATGATTCAAACAAATACAATAAAGCCCCCAAACATTACCCATACATTCTCCCTCACACCACTGTGGTAGTTGTCGAGCCAGCTGAGGCGTGGGAACCTATCAAATGTCGAGCCTGTCAAATGTCAAACCTATCAAATCAAATGTCGAGCCAGCTGTAGGCGCGGGGGCCGGTGGCTTCTGATGAGGCCCGGGGGTCGGTTGCTTCTGATGAGGCCCGGGGGTCGGTTGCTTCTGATGAGGCCCGGGGGTCGGTTGCTTCTGCTGAGGCGCAGGGGCTTCTGCTGAGGCGCTTGAACCTGTCGAGCCAGCTGAGGCATGATTGGTGGTTTCGGCTGTGGCATTTGGACCTGGCGTCACCAGAAAATCCCTGTTGCTTCCATTTGTTGAGGCAATATTCTGTAACGCAGACGCTGGGAGTCAAGAAGCAAGTACAAGGGGTGAATTTAATAATACAATAAACATGGAACAATACAAAACAAGATTAGCGTCTGGGGAATTAACCAATGGGAGTGACAGATATACTATAGGAGAGGTAATCTTAGAAGTGATGGAGTGCAGGTGAGTCTCATGAGTCGCAGGTGCGCGTGAAGATGGTGGCATGCATGGGGAAAAAACTGCCGGGCCCCTAACATATAAATCAGAATGTTTCAGATTAAAATAACGTATTGAACAATATGTGTTATTAAATGTACTAACTATAAGCTTCTGCTGCTATACTACAATTGTGCAGATTCTAGTTTCCACCGTCATCCTTTGCCAACATTAACAGTATTGCAAATAGTATTGCAAACATTTTTGGTTCCTAATGTTAACAAAAGCTGTCTGTGTCATGAGATTTTTATGATGCTTTATTATAAATAACTACACAATTGGTGACTTATTTTTTTATATGGTATTGTAGTCAGTTTTAATGAAGAAATTACCAATGATCCATGTTTCAGATTAAAGAATGTATTACCAATTCTTATAAACAAGGCTAACCCTCTTCTGCCCTACGCATAATTCCTAAATACATGCCTAAATAACATAGCCAAAATATAATTTTTTCCTGAACTATGTGGACTGCAGGCATAAATGTGGTACCTACAGAGAACAAGCATCTGTGAAACTGCAACTGTAGTGTCAGTACATTATGTCGGCATTCCTGAGTAAGTTCAACAGGAGATAAATCATAGCAGAAAATACTCTGAAACGGTATTTTGCCCATCTCCGGGCAGGCTTGGGTAGAACAGGTTATTAAGGCATTTGTCCTTGTGTTTGTTCCCTGTAAACAAAACTCAGAGGTTACACTGCACCAAGAGCCCAGCGTTGAGCCTTCTTGTGAGCAAACTCATTTATAATGTCTTTAAAGTTTAATTTTCTAACTAACTGGTTTTCAATTGAAAGGATGGCAAGGCTGTTTAACCTGTCTTGGCACATTGTAGATCTTAGTTCTTTATAAGTTTCAGCTTACTGAAGGCACGTTCACCTCCAGCAACTGTTACAGGCATTGTACAGAAGATTTGCAGTGAAATGCACACCTCTCCAAAAATGCTCTGTAGCTGCATCTTGTGGATGGCATTTAGGAACTCTACAGGAGAATAGAATACATATCAAATAGAATAGGTATTTAAGTGTATCTAAGTCATCATGTTACTAACTTTACAGTGACAAAATTGTCTAGTTATGCTGCTGCTGCTACAAAACAACCGCCTCACCTCCAAGGTCCGCTGTTTCAACTTCATGTAGTAGACACACGTTGGGATCTTTGTCTACAGCAGTACAAATCCTTGGCTGGAAAATGGCTGTATGGGTTTCTGTGGCTAGGTGCTGACCTAACATAATCACAAAGTGTGCTTTCTCCGTAAAGCCTTTTTGAAATCTGACACAGCGGTTGCATTAAGGAGAAGTTTATCTTTATCCGTATGTTTAACACTTGTATCGTTTATCAATGTTTATGATGAGTATTTCTGTAATTTTATGTGGCTCTCTGCACTTTCACCGGATGTTTGTTTGAGACAATGCATTTCTGACCATAACGCGCCAATGTAAACTGAGATTTTTGGATATAAATATGAACTTTATCGAACAAAACATACATGTTGTGATAAGGTGCGTCTCGGTGAGAGGTGTAGGAGTCAGGCGCAGGAGAGCAGGGATTTCTGAGAAGCGTGTTTAATATATAATATTATATATATATATAGTCCATCAATACAAAATTGCCACAGACGAAAATCCAAAACTATGCTCTCCCACGCACACGGAGGAACAACCACAGTTCCGACACTACATACAAGTGCCAAAAAAATGTGAAAACAAAACAGAAACTCTGCCAAATGCAGGAGGAACAAACTCAGTTCCGAAACTAAACTACACGTGCGTAATAACGAAAACAAGACGCATCAAAGATAAACGAGCGCAAATACAAACAAGCTTAATCCCGCACMAAATAAGGCAGGTAACAGGTGCCCTATATACACACAGAAATAAACGCAATTGAAACCAGGTGTGAAAATGAACACAGACAAAACAACCAGAAAAGGAAAAAGGGATCGGTGGCGGCTAGTAAACCAGCGACACCGAGCGCCGAGCGCCGCCCGAACAGGGAGAGGGGTTATCTTCGGTAGAAGTCGTGACACATGTATTGTGTAACATGAAGTCCTATGAGTGCCATCTGATGAAAATCATCAAAGGTTAGTAATTAATTTTATCTCTATTTCTGCTTTTTGTTACTCCTCTCTTTGGCTGGAAAAATGGCTGTATGGTTTTCTGTGACCTAACATAATCGCATGGTGTGCTTTCGCAGTAAAGCCTTTTTGAAATGGGACACTGTGGTTGGATTTACAAGAAGTTTATCTTTAAAATGGTGGATAATACTTGTATGTTTGAGGAATTTTAATTATGGGATTTCTGTTGTTTTGAATTTAGCGCCCTGCAATTTCACTGGCTGTTGTCGAGGTGGGACGCTCGTAGCGTCCCACTTGTACCAGGGAGGTACAAGTAGCGTCCCACTTGTACCAGGGAGGCTAAATCACTAATACAGTCTAATTTATCCTTCGAGCAAAAATTCTCTGGTGACACAGAAACGGAAAGTTGTGTATCGTCTGCTTAGCAGTGTTAATCAATGCTGTGCTTTATGATAACGCTGCCAATGGGTAACATATATAAACTGAACAGTACTGGACCCAAAATTGAACCATGTAGAACACCACATGTGATATGTATTTTTTCTGAGTTATGTTCACCAAGGGTGACAACTCTCGACCGGTTAATTAGGTCCTATACCAATTTAGAACTGGACCGGAGAGGCCAACCCACCTCCCCAGTCTGTCCAGAAGGACATCATGGTCAACAGTACAATAGGGACTGATAGTTATGACTATCATCCACTGAAGAACGCAGATCATTAAATGTTCATCTTGAATCACTGATTGACAGTAGAATTTACTTAAACCATGATAAAATAATCTGTATAATCTGAATCATAGTTAACTGTTGAATGTGGGTCCTTACCAGGAAAAATATTTACAAAGGAAACTTTGCATTGGCTGTAACGATAGTCTATATCGTCCTCCTCATCGGACGAGGAGAGGCGAGAAGGATCGGACCAATATGCAGAGTGGTTCGTGCTCATGATGATTTATTAAAACCGAAACTGAACACTGAAATACAAAACAATAAACGAAGTGCAGAAAACRGAAACAGTACCGTGTGGTGAAAACACTAACACGGTAGACAAACACCCACAAAAAACACGTGAAACCCCGGCTGCCTAAGTATGATTCTCAATCAGGGACAACGATTGACAGCTGCCTCTGATTGAGAATCATACCAGGCCGAACACACAAAACCCCAACATAGAAAACAACACATAGACAACCCACCCAACTCACGCCCTGACCATACTAAATAAATACAAAACAAGGGAAAACAGGTCAGGAACGTGACATTGGCAGCAAATGCTTCAATGCTCTGAGAGTGTTTATAGCCCTGTGAGTTGCCCTGCTGAAGATGCAGGAGATTACTACTATCAGAGTTTACACAGTGATCCAGGGCTGTACAAAAATCTCCCTAAGTCAGACTGCACAGTGACTAAGGGGTAATAGACATTAAAATGGATCAGTAAGGAGGTCAACTTTGAATATGGTTCGAAAACATTGTTCAGATTACATGTCCTCCATCATCATCAATACCATATTACCATGATAGTACTGGAGTACTAGTATAATACAGGGACTGATCATTCTGAAGCACTAGTACATTACAATAGGGACTGATAGCACTGAAGTACTGTACTAGTATAATACAATAGGGACTGATAGTACTATTTTAATACAACTGGTATTTGGTATTTTCGTATTTTATGAGGATCCCCATTAGCTGTTGAAAAAGCAGCAGCTACTCTTCCTGGGGTCCACACAAAACATGAAATATAATACAGAATGACATAATACAGAACATCATTAGACAAGAACAGCTCAAGGACAGAAATACATACATTTTTAAAAAGGCACACGTAGCATAGATATCAATGCATACACACAAACTATCTAGGTCAAATAGAGGAGAGGTGTTGTGCCGCAAGGTGATGCTTTATCAGTTTTTTTGAAACCAGGTTTGCTGTTTATTTGAGCAATATGAGATGGAAGGAAGTTCCATGCAATAAGGGCTCTATATAAACTGTACGTTTTCTTGAATTTGTTCTGTATTTGGGGACTATGAAAAGACCCCTGGTGGCATGTCTGGTGGGATAAGTGTGTGTCTCAGAGCTGTGTGTAACTTGACTATGCAAACAATTTGGGATTTTCAACACATTAATGTTTCTTATACAAAGAAGAAGTGATGCAGTCAGTCTCTCCTCAACTCTTAGCCAAGAGAGACTGGTATGTATAATATCAATATTAGCCCTCTGATTACAATTAAGAGCAAAACGTGCCGCTCTGTTCTGGGCCAGCTGCAGCTTAACTACGTCTTTTCTTGCAGCACTGGACCACACGACTGGACAATAATCAAGATTAGACAAAACTAGAGCCTGCAGAACTTTCTTTTTGGAGTTTGGTGTCAAAAAAGCAGAGCACCTCTTTATTACGGCAAGACCTCTCTCCATCTTTGCAACCATTGAATCTATATGTTTTGACCATGACAGTTTAAAATCTAACATAACGCCAAGTAATTTAGTCTCCTCAACTTGTTCAACAGCCACACCATTCATTACCAGATTCAGCTGAGGTCTAGCACTTAAGGAATGATTTGTACCAAATATAATGCTCTTTGTTTTAGAGATGTTCAGGACAAGTTTATTACTGGACATCCATTCCAAAACAGACTGCAACTCTTTGTTAAGGGTTTCAGTGACTTCCTTTGCTGTGGTTGCTGATGCGTATATGGTTGAATCATCAGCATACATGGACACACATGCTTTGTTTAATGCCATTGGCAGGTCATTGGTAAAAATAGAAAAGAGTAGAAGGCCTAGAGAGCTTCCCTGCGGTACACCACACTTTACATGTTTGACATTAGAGACCCTTCAATTAAAGAAAACCCTTTGAGTTCTATTAGATAGATGGCTCTGAATCCACGATATGGCGGAGGTTGAAAAGCCATAGTACTTGAGTTTTTTCAACAACAGGTTATGGTCAATAATATCAAAGGCTGCACTGAAATCTAACAGTACAGCTCCCACAATCTTCTTATTATCAAATTATTTCAACCAATCATCAGTCATTTGTGTCAGTGCAGTACATGTTGACTGCCCTTCTCTATAAGCATGCTGAAAGACTGTTGTTAATTTTTTTACAGAGAAATAGCATTGTATTTGGTCAAACACATTTTTTCCCAACAGTTTGCTAAGAGCTGGCAGCAAGCTTATAGGTCTGCTGTTAGAACCAGTAAAGGCCGCTTTACGGGGTAGTGGAAATACTTTGACTTCCCTCCAGGCCTGAGGACAAAGACCTTCCTCTAGGCTCAGATTAAAAATATGACAGATAGGAGTGGCTATAGAGTCAGCTACCATCCTCAGGAGCTTTCCATCTAAGTTGTCAATGCCAGGAGGTTTGTCATTATTGTTTGTTAAAAATGTTTCCACCTTACAAAATTCAAACTTGCACTGCTTTTCTTTCATTATTAGTAAAAAAAAAAAATATGAATAGATTTGCTCACTGTTTGTCATGGGCATTTCCTGCCTAAGTTTGCCCATTTTGCCAATGAAATAATCATTAAAATAATTGGCAACATCAAATGATTTTGTGATGAATAAGCCATCTGATTTGATGAAAGATGGAGTTGAATTTGTCTTTCTGCCCATAATTTCACTTAAAGTACTCCAAAGTTTTTTCCATCATTCTGTACATCATTGATATTGGCTTCATAATACAGTTTCTTCTTCTTTTTGTTGAGTTTAGTCACATAATTTCTCAATTTGCAGTAAGTAAGCCAGTCAGATGTACAGCCAGACTTATTAGCCATTCCTTTTGCCCCATCTCTTTCAACCATACTGTTTTTCAATTCCTCATCAGTCCATGGAGCCTCAACAGTTCTAACAGTCAGTTTCTTAACAGGTGTATGTTTATCAATCATTGGAAGAAGCAATTTCATAAATTCATCAACTGCAGCGTCTGGATGCTCCTCATTAATCACATCAGACCAACAAATATTTTGAACATCATCCACATAAGAGGCACAGCAAAATCTTTTGTATGATCTCTTAAACACTAATGAAGTACTAGTATAATACAATAGGGACTAATAATGCTGTAGTACTATTATAATACAATAGGGACTGGTAATACTGAAGTACTCGTATAATACAATAGGGACGGATAGTACTGAAGTACTAGTATAATACAATAGGGACTGGTAATACTGAAGTACTAGTATAATACAATAGGGACTAATAATGCTGTAGTACTATTATAATACAATAGGGACTGGTAATACTGAAGTACTAGTATAATACAATAGGGACTGATAGTACTGAGTACTAGTATAATACAACAGGGACTGATCATTCTGAAGCACTAGTATAATACAATAGGGATTGATAGTGCTGCAGTACTTGTACAGTATAATACAATAAGGACTGATAGTTTTGGCTATGACTATTATCACCTTGGGTCACGGATTTACAGTATAAGGTATTTAAAACATTATAAAAGAGTCTGTTTCTGTATAATCTTATGAATGTATTCTTACCAGGAATATTATTTACATAGGAAAATTTGCATTGGCAGCACATGCTTCAGTGGTCTGGGAGTGTTTATAGCCCTGTGAGTTTAACACTTCATGACTGAGAGCTGTCCTTCATGACAACAGAACACACAACAACCATGACTTCTATCACCATATTCATCTGGATTTTTGTATTCTACACGAAGGGTAAAAAATAGAAAGTTATATGTTTTTATGCTAAAAAGTAAGCAATGAGCAAACTTAAATTTTGTTCGGAATGTGCTATTAATTCCTGGTGATGTACAATTATTTTTTTCTCTTTGTTTCAGAATCCAGTGGACAGTACACTGTGACTCAGACTCCTACAGTGAAAGTTGTTCATGTTGAACAGACAGTCTCTCTGAACTGTAAAACCAGCAGTGATGTGTATGGCTCTTATCCCTGCCTAGCCTGGTACCAACAGAAACCTGGAGGAAACCTAAACTCCTTATTTACGGTGCTACAATACTTCAGTCTGGGACTCCATCTAGATTCAGTGACAGTGGATCTGGGAGTGACTTCACTCTGACCATCAGTGGAGTCCAGGCTGAAGATGCAGGAGATTACTACTGTCAGAATTACCACAGTAGTGGATTGTTCACACAGTGATAGAGAGCCATACAAAAACCTCCCTCAGTCAGACTGCACAGTGACTGTACTGCTACAYCTGGGACCTACTGCAGGTGCTGAGGGGGAAGAGACAGTGACATGAAACACTGATCAGTAGAGGAGGTCAACTTTGAAAATGGTTAGAAAGTATCATACAAATCACACGTTCTCCAACGTCGTCATCATCATTATCATCATCATGGTTGTAACTTGTTATATTGGACATGAACTGAAAGTGTATATACAAGTTATTTGTAGTTTTGGACGACAATACCAGTCCATATGCAGAGTAAGATCTACAGAAGTAAAAAGAAAAGTATCAGCCCCCCAAACCAATTCCCTACATGCACTTCACCACCAGTTCTTGATGTGATCATCTAGCATGTATTAACCCTTTTCATGAGCTGTTAGATCTGTGAATGAGACATGATGCTGGGCTCAAACATGACACATTTATGTAGAGACACACTATACACTGTTATCATAAAGTATAATATCCATTTTATCTGTCATTAATTACATGGTGGCATATCTGTAATGTCTCCCTCCCTGAATCCACCATAGAGGTTAAAACCAGTCCACTCCCTCACATCTGGCCCAGTCCAGGGTATTTCAGGCAGTAAAACTGTTCAACTGCTAGACTAGTAGCTGTGGAAGTGAAACAGATTTGCAAAGACAGGGCTGGTTGGTTCTGCTTGTCCCAGAATAGAGCAGCACTGTCACCAGATGTTCACCCTGTCCCCAGGAGGTTGGAGGTAGAGAAGAGCAGGGGAAATATAATGGAGAAATGTGACTACACATTGTTGAAAACCATTTAAAAAACATCTCATTTAATAAAATCATAGGAATTAAACATGATAAATATGTGTTATTGAAAGTAACTGTTTTTCAGTGTGATTTCTGAGAGCAGATCTTAAAGTCTTAAAGGTTTATTATCAAATATCTCTAACTATTATCACTGGTATTGGTGCTACAGTATAACAGTATCATTCAGTTGTAGAGTATTTGTTGGATRAGATGCCCTTTTCATTCTGTTTGAAAACATGAGAGTAGCTATATGCTACAATGCTGAAATTATAAAAGAAGCTGAGTAATCTAAATTAGTATGAAATGTTCTGCCTATTCATGAGATAGTGATGACTGGAATCATGATTCAATTAATTATTGGGTTATTTTCTAATCAAAACAAGCTTTATTTGAACTCCGAGTCAAGAAGACATGTACATGTACAAAATAGTTCATTCAGCACACAGCACTACTGATATTATTCACTAGTATACTGTAACATTCAGCTCTAAAACACTAATGTTTCCTTCACCAGCACCATGTGGGGACTCTAGCCTCCTACAATGGCTTCTCCGGTCTCTAGTCATTACTACAGTGACTTCTCCGGAAGGTGGCTGAATCACTGGTGTCGTAATAGGTAACCCTGCAGGTGTATACCATTCCCTCTTCCCAGCGTGCCTTGCTCAGGGTCTGGTGCTGCTGCGGCTGTTGCGGCAGCCCTTCTCCTCTTCTGTGGTGGTCAGGACCTCTTCCGTCACCTCCGCCCCATCCACCTCCCAGCTCACCATCGCCCCCTGGGGGGAGTAGCCACTCAGCAGGCAGGCCAGTGTGGCCGAGCCCCCAGAGAGCTGCTCAGAGGACAGGAGGGAGCAGAGACACTGTGGAACTGACAGAGGGACCAGCTGGAAGAGTGGAGAGAGGAGGATCAGCTACTACTACTAAATAATATAATAGAGTGTAGGGAAAGTGCTAGTACTGAAGTGCTAGTATAATACAATAGGGCAAGGGGGGGAAAAGTCCGGCCCGCCGGACACTTCAATCTGGCCCGCGAGACATTAAAAAAAGAAGGTAGTTACAATCTTTTCTCATCGCTGCAACTCCCATACGGACATGGGAGAGGCGAAGGTCGAGAGCCGTGCGTCCTCCGAAACACAACCCAGCTAAGCCGCACTGCTTCTTGACACAATGCCCACTTAACCCGGAAGTCAGTCGCACCAATGTGTCGGAGGAAACGCCATACACCTGGCGACCGTGTCAGCGTGCACTGCGCCCGGTCCGTCACAGGTGTCACTAGAACGCAATGGGACAAGGAAATCTCGGCCTGCCAAACCCTCTCCTAACGCGGACGATGCTGGGCCAATTGTGCACCGCCTCATGGGTCTTCCAGTCACGGCCAGCTGTGACACAGCCTGGGATCAAAACCGGCTCTGTAGTGACGCCTCAAGCACTGCATTGCAGTGCCTTAGACCGCTGCGCCACTTGGGAGGACCCTGCAAATCGATTTTAACAAAGAATTGGTCCCCCCAAAAATGCGGCCCTCCGTGGAATTTCAAAATCCCAATGTGGCCCTGGAGCCAAAACGTTTTCCCACCCCTGCAATAGGAACCGGTAGTAGTAAATTACTAATACAATACAATAGGGACTGATAGTACTGAAGTACTAGTATAATGCAACAGGGACTGATAGTACTGAAGTACTAGTATAATACAATCAAATCAAATCAAGCTTTATCTATACGGCACATTTCAAACACGGAATGCAACACAATGTGCTTTACAGGAAAAAAACMAATAAAAAACAATGCAAATAAAAGCTGAAATATTTACTACACAACAAACATAAGATATAAACAAAATAATGACACAAACTGAACAACAAAAAAGCACCCTAAGGAAAAGCAAAGCTAAAAATATGTGTTTTAAGACCTCTTTTAAATATGTCCACATTTTCAGTCCCCCTCAAGTTTTCAGTCCCCTCTCTGGCAGGCTATCCAGAGGCTGGGGGCATAGTAACTAAAGGCTGCCTCTCCATGCCTCTTGGTACTAGGCTTTGGGATGGTTAAAAGGCCAGTGCCAGAGGAACTGTGTGATCTACTGGATACATAACTTAAAAGCATGTTTGACATGTATTGTGGTGCACAATAAAGGATTGATTTAAAAAACAATCTTAAAATGAATTCACAGGCAGCCAGTGCTGTGTGCTCTCCATCTGGTCTGGTCTTGGTCAGGACAGTGCTGCAACATTTTAATCACATTCCTAATGTGTGATTCGAAATTTTGTTCCGAATCGAAAATAACATCTAGGTTTTTTACCTGGTGTTTTATCTTTATTGCCAATGAATTAAAATGTGTGGTGAGATTCTCTCTCTATGCTTATATAAACTGAACAGTACCGAACCCAAAATCGAACCTTGTGGAACGCCACATATGATAAGTATTTTCTCTGAGTTAAGTTCACCAAGGGTGACAAAAAACTTGAAACTGGTTAAATTGGTCCTAAACCAATTTAGAACTGGACCGGAGAGGCCAACCCACCAGAAAGACATCATGGTCAACAGTACAATACGGACTGATAGTACTGAACTACTAGTATAATTAGGGGCTCAACCTTGGTTTTAGAAGTGTGGGGGGGGGGCATAATCCAAAACGGGGGGGGGGGTAGATCAACTTCAAAATTGCAGCTAATTGTGGCTTCCGTCAATGTAATTGTCTGCATCATTTCCAATCCCCCATACTTTCACTAGTAAAATATAATAAGACCAACTTGAAGACCCCTGTATGGGAATGGAAGGACCGGGAAGAAACTCAACATAGCATATCTGACTCATTCTTTGATATCTGTGAGGAGTCAGCAAGGCTTTAGGGATAAGGGTGAGTGGACGGATTGGGATTGGGCCAATCTTTCTCACACACTCTTTCCCTTTGACTCTGATCCATCCAGAGGCTGTAGTGGGCGTGCCAGAGGACAGGAAGAATATCCCCTGGGTAGACGGCGAGACGGTGATCCTCCTGGAGCTCTGGGGAGACGACACTGTGCAGCAGAACCTGAAGCGCTGCCCTCACAATGGTCACATATACTCCGAGATTTCGGAAAAGCTCAACATCCGTGGTTATTACAGAACTGCAGAGCAGTGCCACACCAGGATAAAGCGCTTGAAAGCCGGCTATCGGCAGTGTCAGGAAACCATCAGGTAACCATTGCGTTTCAGTTTCTATTATTGATACATTTGTCATGTTGCTAATGTGAATTGGATTACAGCTATGATTCTAATTTTGCAATCTCTCTCTACCCATGTTGTTCCTAGTTCATCTCGATCTGAGCAGGTTAATTTGAAGTTCTACGATATTWTAGATCAAAATCTTGAGAGGCAGCCTCCCTCCACCAGCACAGTGGTGACAGACTTGACCAATGACATAACAGAGGAATCAAACAGTGACTCACTTCAAGGTAAAAGTTCAGCTCATTTCAAACTAGGCAAACTTTCTATTGACACCCAGCATGGCTATGTCAGATTGAACCCTGTTTGTTATGTATTTAACTACTGGTTCTACTGTAGTTGCCGTCCCCTCAACACAAGTTCCTTTGCCAAGTCTAAACAGGGACACTTTCATGTTATTGGGCTGTTTTGTATTTAGAGTCTACAGAAGCGGACAACTACACCACTTCTGAGAGGATCACACCAGGCTCGTGGTCGGATCCTGAGACCCTGGCCCTCATTGACATCTGGAGGGAGGACGAGGTTCAGAGGGTGCTGAGAGACTTTGTCCACAACGGCCCTGTCTACATGGACATATCAGAAAAGATGCATGACCAAGGGTACTCCAAGACCTCAGAGCAGTGTCGTTGAAAAGTCAAGTCCATGAGATACAACTAGGAATGCAGATACGGTTATCGATAGCAATCAACCATAGAAGTTAAAACCAGCCCAACCCTTCTCTCCACATCTGTCCCAGTCTAGGGTATTTCAGAGAGTGAAACTGGGTCATCACTACTTAACACAGAAATAAAGTCATAATTCTGACTAAACCCCACCTTAAATTTAAGACCAAAAAGCTAATTTGTCTAGGCAATCTTGACTTGTGGCTGTGTTATCAGTTGGAGTTGTGGGAGTGAAACTGAGATTTGCATAGGCAGGGTTGGGTGGTTCTGCTTGTCCCAGAATAGAGCAGCACTGTCACCAGATGTTCAGCCTGTCCTCAGGGGTTGAAGGTAGAGAAAACCCAGGGAAGCTACAGTGTAGACCACACATGGTTAAAAACCATTAGCAGAAACAATTGATTAAATTCATATTAGTAAATAAACATTTGAAATAAATAAGTTATGGAAATGTACTGTTTAGCAGTGTGAGTTCTGAGAGCAGATCTTAGGTTAGGTGCCCTTTTAATCAAAATGTGTATGAAATGTGCTGCCTTCATTAGACAGTGATCACATGAATCATGATTAAAGTAGATTTTGTGGGTATTTTGTGGTTATGTACCCCTAGAGGAAACGCAACACATCAATTACATCAAAACAAATCACTTTGGAAATGACTTCTAAAACTGTATATGAATATAAAAGTTAGATTGCAGAAAGATGAAGAAAACATAAACAGCAATATGATATTAAACAGATTACAAGTATAAAGTATACAAGTATGTGTTTAATTTTAGCATTACTTTGTCATACAGATATGTTTTTAGGAACGTATCTGATCAGTGTGGTGGCATATTTCTGCTTTACCAAATGAGGAGAGTTACACTTAAACTACATCTTTAATAATAATAAGCTTTGCAATAGCATTTGACTTTCAACAATTCACTATTTCTAATGAACCATTGAGAAGTACCACCAGAAAAGTACAAAGATCTTTTATAGCCAAGATACACCCCTCTCAACTTACACTGACGAACCACAGATCTTAGGAACAGTTCACAAAGATTAAGATTTGTATGAATGATATCTATAAAACATAGCTGACAGTTACTGCTGTGTCAACAGTTCTCATTGTAAAGACCAGTGGCTGGCCCCCTCACTCCAAAAGGAACCGTCTCTCCCTGGTACGGCATAGAACAGAACCATTAGCTCATGTTATCTGGAATGCTCTTTAGGCTTTATCACCCCAAAGACATCGTAAAAATCT
>NC_036840.1:4745094-4778500 GCF_002910315.2 Salvelinus sp. IW2-2015 | reverse complement strand
AGGTAGGGGCGTGGATCAGAAAACCGTCATTATCTGGTGTGACCACACTTTGCCTCATGCAGTGCGACATCTCCTTCGCATAGAGTTGATCAGGCTGTTGATTGTATCCTGTGGAATGTTGTCCCAATCCTCTTCAAATGCTGTGCGAAGTTGCTGGATATTTTTATTTAACCTTTATTTAACTAGGCATGTCAGTTAACAGCAAATTCTTATTTAAAATGACGGCCTACCAACAGGCAAAAGGCCCCCTGCAGGGGCTGGAATTTAGAAAAATCTATATAGGACAAAAAACACCACGACAAGCGAGACACTACAACACTACATAAAGAGAACCTAAGACAACACAGCATGGCAGCAACAAGTGACAAAACAGCATGGTAGCAACACAACATGACAACAACACGGTAGCAACACATGGCAGCCACACAACATGGTAGCAGCACAACACGGTACAAACATTGTTAGGCACAGACAACAGCACAAAGAGCAAAAAGGTAGCTACAACAATATGTCACACGAAGCAGCCACAAGTGTCAGAAAGAGTGTCCATGATTTAGTCTTTAAATGTAGAGATGGAGATAAAACGGGAATGAACACGCTGTTGTACATGTCCAAGCATCCCAAACATTCTCAATGCGTGACATGTCTGGCGAGTATGCAGGCCATACCGTATTCCTGCCCATACCATCACCCCACTGCACACATGGGGCACTCCGTTACCAACGTTGACATCAGCAAACTGCTCGCCCACACAACGCCATACACTTGGTCTGCGGTTGTGAGGCTGGTTGGACGTACTGCCAAATTCTCTTGAACGACGTTGGCGCGCTTATGGTAGAGAAATTAACATTAAATTCTCTGGCAACAGCTCTGGTGGACGCTCCCTCACAACTTGATACATCTGTGGCATTGTATTGTGTGACAAACTGCACATTTTAGAGTGGCCTTATTGTCCCAGCACAAGGTGCACCTGTATATTAATCATGCTGTTTAGTTATCTTCTTGATATGCCACACCTGTCAGGTAGATGGATTATCTTGTAAAGGAGAAATGCTCACTAACAGGGATGTAAATAAAGTTGTGCACATAATTTAAGAGAAATTAGCTATTTGTGCATAATTATGGACAATTTCGGCATCTTCTCCTCTGTCCGTGTTATCTCATAGAGGCCCATCCTCAGTGGAACACACACACAATACTCTATTCTGTCGAATGTAACAACTATTATAATGTAATACAAGCATTAGAACATAATCTTACAAGCATTATAACATAATCTTGCAATTTTCCACGACATCAGAAAACTCATATTAATAGTATTTGCAGAAGCCAAGCGGTTGGATACAAACATAACGTAGACCATTTATCTTCACATTAATATTGTGGCTATTATAAACTCAATGCAATGATGACTACAATAACAGATACCATACTTATCGTACCAGAATGTTTGAAAGAAGGCTCAGTTAACAGCAATATATGACAATATATAAACTCAGCAAAAAAAAGAAACATCCCTTTTTCAGGACCCTGTCTTTCAAAGATAATTCGTAAAAATCCAAATAACTTCACAGATCTTCATTGTAAAGGGTTTAAACACTGTTTCCCATGCTTGCTCAATGAACCATAAACAATTAATGAACATGCA
Organism: Salvelinus sp. IW2-2015; assembly: GCF_002910315.2. Classification (NCBI taxonomy): domain Eukaryota; kingdom Metazoa; phylum Chordata; class Actinopteri; order Salmoniformes; family Salmonidae; genus Salvelinus; species Salvelinus sp. IW2-2015. Next base: position 4,776,852 of record NC_036840.1, on the reverse strand, counting down.
CCTGTGGAACGGTTGTTAAGACACTAACAGCTTACAGGCGGTAGGCAATTAAGGTCACAGTTATGAAAACTTAGGACACTAAAGAGGCCTTTCTACTGGCTGGAAAACACCAAAAGAAATATGCCCAGGGTCCCTTTTCATCTGCGTGAACGTGCCTTCAAGGAGGTTGAGGACTGCTGCAAGGAGGCATGAGGACTGCAGATGTGGCCAGGGCAATAAATTACAATGTCTGTACTGTTAGACGCCTAAGACAGCGCTACAGGGAGACAGGACGGACAGCTGATCGTCCTTGCAGTGGCAGACCACGTGTAACAACACCTGCACAGGATCGGTACATCCGAACATCACATCTGCGGGACAGGTACAAGATGGCAACAACTGTCTGAGTTACACCAGGAACGCACAATCCCTCCATCAGTGCTCAGACTGACCGCAATAGGCTGAGAGAGGCTGGACTGAGGGATTGTAGGCATTAATGTAGGCATTAATCAATTTTAGAATAAGGCTGTAACAAAATGTGGGAAAAGTCAAGAGGTCTGAATACTTTCCGAAGACACTGTACATAAGAAATTTGTTTTTAAACAGTATGTAAACATTATTAAAAGTTACCAGTGTTCCAATATTTAAGTGACCAGGGATTCCATGTCTATGTACATAGATAGAACAGCAGCTTCTAAGGTGCAGGGTTGAGTAACAGGGTGTGAGCCGGCTAGTGATAGTGACTAAGTTCAAGGCAGGTTACTGGGTGGAGGCCGGCTAGTGATGGCTATTTAACAGTCTGATGGCCTTGAGATAGAAGCTGTTTTTCGGTCTCTCGGTGCCAGCTTTGATGCACCTGTACTGACCTCGCTTTCTGGATGATAGAGGGTGAACATTTCATAACGATTTGTGTTTTTAATTCATTTTTCAGAATCAAGTGGACAGTACACTGTAAATCAGACTACTGCAGTGAAAGCTGTTCTCCCAGGACAGACAGTCTCTCTGAACTGTAAAACCAGCAGTAATGTGCATGGAAATAACCTAGCATGGTATCAACAAAAAGCTGGAGGAACTCCTAAACTCATCAGTCTGGGACTCCATCTAAGTTCAGTGGCAGTGGATCTGGGAGTGATATCACACTGACCATCAGTGGAGTCCAGGCTGAAGATGCAGGAGATTACTACTGTCCGAGTTACCACAATCCCAATGTGTTCACACAGTGATAAAGAGCAACAACTTCCCTCAGTCAGACTGCACAGTGACTGTACTGCTACAGCTTGGACGTACCGCAGGTGCTAAGTTGGCAGAGATCATGACATGGAACACTGATCAGTAGAGGAGATCAACTCTGGCATGTGACAATATAATTAGAAAGCGATCATTCAGATAAAATGTTCTCTGTCGTCATCATCATCCTGATTAAATTACAGATGATTATTGCTATATTGTTATGACACCTAAGTGTAAACATAAAACGTAACCCCACCGAGTTACAAAAGTCAAAACATTTGCAAATGAAAATTAGAAACATTTCAGCCCCTACTTCCCCTGTATGAAAGTAAAAAGATGTGGAGCTCAGACATTAGACACATGTCAGTAACTGTCAATGCCTGTCTTTAGTAATACCCATCTTATATGTCATCTATTAAATGGTGGTTTATTCAATGTAAGAATGTCCCCCTCCTTAAATCCACCATAGAGGTTACAGTAAAACTAGTCCACCCACTCACATCTGGCCCAGTCCAGGCAGTGAAAATGAAACTAGACTGGGAACTGTGGGAGTGAAACTGAAATTTACGTAGACAGGGCTGGGTGGTTCTGCTTGTCCTAGAATAGAGCAGCACTGTCACCAGATGCTCATTCAGTCCCCAGATGGGATAAATGCACGTATGATCACATTGGTGAGAGTCCAAGATATCGATAACATGTTAGATTACTGTCTTAATAAGTCTAGAAGTCAAGCAGGTCAAAAACATTTCGGAAATATTAATAAAGCGTACAATCTACTACAAGTGGATAGTCCTTCTGTTAATCTATAAACATCGTAGTATCTTGTGTTGCTATGAACTACAGTTTGATGACGATCTTGTTTCAAGTGAGAACCTAAATAACTAAGCAATGACATTTAGGTCTGATACGTTTTATGAATCTATTTCTATTTCATTCAACATTTAAGACTAAAATCAAATTACTGACAACAACAAAAAGCTTTGTTCCAAAGAGAAGTCTTTATTTTCGTCTATTCATCAAAGCATCAAAGCAATCATTCCTACAGCATCTAATAGTAATAAAACAGAACACATCACATCTAACACTGATACAACCTCAGTCTACAGAGAGGATTGACACATGAACTCAAGCAAAGCCCTCTGTTAGTCTACATGTCAGTGATCAATAAGACAGAGAACATCTGATCTGAGAACAGAGTCAAAGCAGAGGAACCAGCAGCCTCGCTCCACAGGGGTGTGTGACAGGGGTCCTACCCAGAACAGTCAGCCCTCCTCAAGGTCTTGGTGACCGGAGTCTGGGATATCTGTTGGGCTTCACAGGTCACCTCTCCTGCCTTGGTCCACTCCTGGCCAGTGAGAGTTAGGGTGCTGCTCCAGCTGTACAGACCATCCTTCTCCAGAACCCCGGGACTGGCCTCCTGCTTCTTGCTGGTCCCGTCCACTTTCCAGCTCATGGTCCAGTCAGAGGGGAAGCCCTTGTTGGCCAGACACGTCAGTGTGGCTGTTGTTGTAGTGGACAGCTCCTCACTAGAGGGGGGCGGTGAGGGTGGGGGCACTGTTACCTGGAACAAACAGAACACATTAACTAAGGAACAACATCAAGTACAGCTACAGTAAGAGATTCTCTTCAGCAAAGGACACAACAAAATAAAGTGAATTAGAAATGACTTCTAAATATGAATATAAAGTTAGATTGTTTAAAAGATGTGGAGAAAAACCTAAAGTAATATGATGCAAAACAGATTTATGAACCAAACAAGTAGAAAGTGTTTAAATAACTAGAGTTACTAGACATACAGTGTCAGTTATACATGTTATACAGATATTGTTAAGTAATGGATCTGATCAGGACAGCCTGCTCATATTTATGGTATTTGCAGAATTAGAGCGTAAATTCGTTTTTATACCATTAAATAGTTATTATACCAGAATTAAGAGTTATATTCTGCAATCATACAAAACAGACATATAAATAAATGCCTACAATTTAACATTTTGATTCAATAAACTGTTGAAAGAAGTCTCAGTCAAAGCAATGTATAGATATTTTTTTAAATCTAAAATCTCAATATTTTTATAGAGACAGAATTTAAGATTAACATACTTATTTATAAGTGTAATCAGAAAGAAATATCAAGAGAGATTGTTACTTACTTCCAACATCTAGTCTGGTGCCTCTACCAAAAGTCAACCACAGTGATACAATCCCTATTACTGCTGGTACAAAAACCTCCTGACCATTGGACAAGCTGCATTTCTGTAGTCTGTGGTTCAAATAATTAACTCCACTATGGTATGAATACTTGCCAAATACTATATTATCTTCTTCATTTTAAATAAATAGTTTTTTGTTTTGTTTTTCCTAACATTTAGCAAAACCTACTTTTTCGTGTACATTTCCTAATTGGTGACGTATGTTTATTCATACAACTAATCTAAAATGGAGACTAATCACTCTTATCACAAAAAAAAGTATTAAAAATATCCTCAGTATGAAGGCTAAATTGATAGAGAAATTGACTCACAACATCAAAAGGTGAACAAAACAGTTAATTGTGTTGTTTACTTACTTCCAACATCAATTCTGGTGCCGCTACCAAAAGTCCTCCACAGTGATACAACCCCTATTACTGCTCGCACAAAAACCTCTCTGTGTTGTGATGCTGCAGCTGTTACAGTGAAGATCACTCATACAGAATCATAATCAACACAAATACACTTTACCATCTTCCAGGTAGAACAAACACTTCATATAAGCTGTTTCTAGATAATACAAATATGAATTGTATCTTAAATCCAGATATGAGTCATTATTCCTTCCTTCTGTGTATCAGGTTCTCCTAGTCTGTAGGTACAGTCCAGCATTAGATCAGTGTTGCTAGTATTCTTCCATATTGTCCATATAAAAGACAACAGCAGCAGTAGTGATAGTGATCATGTTGTATATTCCTTTATTAAACATGTTGATCTCAGATTTAACAGTGGTGGTAAAGTCACAGAGGACAGACAACACTACCAGAGGAATCCTACCAGCTTTAGTTTAGAGAAGTGTTCACTAACTGATTAGAGGAACTTACATCAGAGACCAAGCATGAGTGAACAGACAGTTCATTAAATCTGATCATCATCAGAATAACAATATAATTGTGGTGTGCCTAACAAATTTCATACATTAGTGATATGATTAAAAAGTTGCTGTTTGATGTTATAAAAATTAGCACATGCAGGATAAAATACATTCTAAAGATGTGGGCCTTCTTTGAAACGGAAATATATTTAAAACATTCATTTGAATAATGCATCTCCCCTTGCTCTGAGTGTTTACAGCCCTGTGAGTTTAACACTTCATGACTGAGAGCTGTTCTTCATGACAACAGAACCCACAACAACCATGACTTTTATCACCATCTTCATCTGGACACTTGCTTGCTGCTGYATTTATTGTTGAAAATGAATTCAATCTACACCACAGTAATGTATATCAGTAATAATATTTATATTTAGAACTATATGTAATATTTCATTCATAGAAATGTTTTTTTCTTCAGTTTTTCAGAATCCAGTGCACAGGACACTGTGACTCAGACTCCTGCAGTGGAAACTGTTCTACCCGGACAGACAGTCTATCTGACTTGTAAAACCAGTAGTAATGTGTAGTACATTAACTATCTAGCCTGGTATCAACAGAAACCTGGAGGAGCTCATAAAGTCCTTATTTACTATGCTACAACACTTGTCTGGGACTCTAGATTCAGTGGCAGTGGATCTGGGAGTGACTTCACTTTGACCATCAGTGGAGTCCAGGCTGAAGATACAGGGGATTACTACTGTCAGAGTTGGCAGAGTGGTAATGTGTTCACAAAGTGATAGAGAGCCGTACAAAAACCTCCCTCAGTCAGATCGCAGTATCTGAGGGGGAAGAGACAGTGACATAGAACACTGGTCACTAAAGGAGGTCAACTGTGACATGTTACAATATGATTAGAAAGCAATCATTCAGATCACATGACCATCATCATCATCATTYTCATCATGGCTATGACTTGTTGTAACGATTCTCGTTGGTGGAAGGAGAGGACCAAAATGCAGCGTGGTAAGTGTTTGTCACTTACCACGCTGTTAATTTTTATTTAAAACTGAACACTACACAAAATAACAACGATAAGAAAAACGAAACAGTTCTGAAAGGTGAACAGACACTAGACAGAAAATAATCACCCACAACGGAAAATAGGCTACCTAAATATGGCTCCCAATCAGAGACAACGATAAACAGCTGCCTCTGATTGGGAACCACACCAGGCCAAACACAAAGAAAACAAACAACCTAGAAAAAAMAACATAGACTGCCCACCCCAACTCACGCCCTGACCAACCTAACACAAAGACATAAAAAATAAACTAAGGTCAGAACGTGACACTTGTTATATTTGTCATGGCCTGAAAGTGTAAATTAAAGTTATTTGATGTTTTGAAACACAATACCTGTCCATATGCAAAGCAAGATCCATAGGAGTAAAACAAAAGATATTATGACCTCAACATTACTTCAAAGTTACAATCACTTCATATGAACAAAGTCCTCATATGAACCTTTAACCAAATGTCTGATTTAAATTGATGCAATCTTCTAGCATTATATTAACTGTTTTCAGTAGCAGATTACTAACCGCTAGATCTGTGAATGAGACTGTGAATGACGCTGGACTCAAACATGAGACACGTGTACACTACATACAGTATCTACATACACTATTTACACTACACTACTACATACACTATATAAACTATCTACATAATTTACACTACACTACCTACATACACTATCTACATACATTACCTACACGACATACAGTACACTATCTACATACACTACCTACACTATCTACATAATTTACACTACATACACTAGCTACATTATCTTAATACACTATCTACACTACACTACCTACACTATATAAACTKTCTACATAATCTACATACACCACCTACATACACTATCTACACTATCTACATACATTATCTACATACACTATCTACACGACATACAGTACACTATCCACATACACTAACTACATTATCTACATACACGATCTACACTACACTACTTACACTACATAACACTATCTACACTACATACACTACCTACATTATCTAAATACACTCTCTACACTACACTACCTATATTACATACACTATCTACACTACATAAACTATCTACATAATTTACACCACATACACTATCTACACTACAGTACATACACTACATACACAATCTACAACATACACTATCTACATACACACACTATCTACATACACTATCTACTCTACTTACACTACACTATCTACATAAAGTGCCTAGGTGTTCCACAGTGATACAGAGCCGTACAAAAACRTTCCTCAGTCAGACTGCACAGTGACTGTACTGCTACAGCTGAGACCTACTGCAGGTGCTGAGAGAACCAAGTATAGTTATTGTATCTGACCACTAGAGGGGAGTTAAAAAGCAGCCATAACTTATGCTTGAAATCAGTCAGTCCTATCCCACTGGGCACACACTGGTAGAATCAACGTTGTTTCCACATCGTTTCATTAAAATTAAGTTGAACCAACTTGGAAAAGACGTTGAATTGACGTCTGTGCCCAGTGGGAAGGCTTCATAATGCGTGTGATAGTGCAGCATGAGAGGAGATGGCAGATAATCCTGATTTCCTGCTGTCTGGGGATTGAAGATCAAACGGTTTTTGATTCATAAGGATCTGTCTCTGTCGGTTAGCATGGAACTGGTATTTCCTTCAGCCTACGGCTCTTTTCTTTTGTGGCGAGAACAAGCCCCTCTTATGGCCCTCACTGAGATCATCCAGAGCAGGGTAGCTTACTCACACCCATCACCACCACACCACACACACACACACACACACACACACCACAACACACACACACACACACACACACACACACACCACACACACACCACCACACACACACAACACAACACAACAAACACACACACACACACACACACACACACAACACACACACACACACACACACACAGCTGGTAGTTAAACTGTTATACTGTGGTCACACACACACTGATGATGTGACTCAAAGAGGGGTGAGACAAAAAAGTGTCAGACACACTCTGTGGCCACACAGCAGCAATAGATCTTTAGGCCACAACAAAGTCTAGTCTCAGTTGAGAATGTCTCTGATATGTTGTCATGTCAAAATCTCTGATTAGACAGATATAGACAAGGTAGGAACCTGTGATACATGGTGTTGTGTCAAAATATATGGCAGTCCAAATTATATAGTTCTAGTAAGCGGTTGATTAATGTCTTATCGCCATTGTCCCTTGTTTAAGTGAGACCCCTATATCAACCCATATATTTTAGACATATCAGCTCCGATATGTCAAAGACACCAAATATGAGATTTCAGCTCTGTTCTCTCAGGGATATCACCCAAGAAGAATCAGAGATACCAGTCCAGAGTGACACCAGTCCAGAGTGACACCAGTCCAGACGGGGAGCTTTCTGATCTCTATGCAGTGCTTGATGTTGGCTTCTTCTGCTCCCTCAGTGGTGATCAGGCTTCCCCCATTATTGGTGTGTCAGTTGGACTGGTGACTGGTGGAATAGGGATGGTTATGGTCCGTTCCACATTAGTGGACAGCCTTCTATGGCCTCTCTCAAGGTTACTCTCTGGGGAGCCTCCTCTTCTAGATTTAATCTGTGGAACAGAGTATCACGTTGAAGCATCCAATACCATACACCAGTGCTCTTCAGTCCTAATCCTGGAGAGCCAGTGTGCAGGCTTTTGTTCTAGCCAAGTACTAACACAMTTGATGATTACTTGAAGTGTTYATTTAGGTGCGTAGTAGTAGTGCTGGGCTGGAACAAGAGTCTYCATACCCTGTAGGTCTTCTGGACCAGACTGTCATACAGCCTGAGCAAGCCATCTACATCGTTAACTTACCYCCCACACAATGAGGAACACGCAGGCTGTGACTGGGATCGGAAGCAGGAACAGCAGACTCCGCCTTGACCGAGTCTGTTCATGGTCCTGTGCTTCACTTCCTGAGAGAGACAACAACACGCTCTGTGAGGAAGAGACTTGTGAATGCTGTATGTMGGGGCTGAATGGATACTGTGTGTTGGGGRGTGTTTCTTACCTGATGTAGTAGGGGCAGGGCAGGGTGGAGGCACACAGCGGAATCCTCCTTCTCCRTGAGCTGCAGAATTCAAAATGTCTCTGATATAGTCGAAATACTGCCCAGACGGCCATTTGACCGCCCTATAGTGGCATTTAAAGACTTGCATTGTTGCCTCCTGGAAGTACAGACAAACAAAGTAAACATCAGGATGGTMGCATCACTTACAGTTTTTTACAATCGCTAGGACCCATTTCTATAATGTAAACTACCMTAATAGACTAACTCTTATGTTGCTTTGTGGATTTATTTTYGAGAGTCATGGAGATTGAAGCCAGGCAAACACCCCACATATTCATCTTTGTGGATTAGGCTGGTTTCAACTTGGCCAAAACACGGCGGTGAGGAAGGAATGTGATTGGAAAAAGAGCCACAGTGGATCTCCCGGGCCAGAGGGGTGCCAACAWCACAATMTGTGCAGCAATATCCTCTGATGGATTGCTGTTACACAAACCACTAATTGGGCCATACAATTAGTGGTGACCTCTATGGAAGGGTTGTGCCGGGTGAGGAAAGGGTTGCAGTGAGGCGAAATCGGCCGACGTTTGTAATTGTATGGGACAATGTGGCATTTCACCACTCCTGTGCAGTCACAGAGTGGTTTGCAGCCCATCCCAGGATGATGTCACTTTTCCTCCTTCCTTACGCTCTATTCCTCAACCCCATAGAGGAATTATTTTCCTCATGGAGGTGGAAGGTTTATGACCACCATCCACATGATCAAATGTCCCTCCTGGACGCAATGAATGCTGGATGCCTGGACATATCTGCAGAAGATTACCAGGGATGGACCAGGCATGCCAAAATATTCTTTCCTAGGTGTATTGCCCAAGATGACATAAGATGTAACGTGGATGAGAACCTGTGGCCAAATGCACAAGACAGGGTTGACTAGTATTGCTACTGTATCTGTATCGGTAGATGGTGTATATACAAATTATTGTATTTTGAAATCACTCAATGCCATAAAATGACATAAAACATATTGAAGCATATTGCATCATGTCTGYTACATTCCTGTAACATATACTGCAYTGAATTCTAAACKGTAMAGAGGTGTCATTCTTGTTTTGTAAAGAAAACATTGTGTAATGCTAGCTGTTGTTAGTGTTGTTTAGGTCATTGTTTTATGAGCGACAARGTGTGCTTGTTGGMTGACAACCTTTGCTAGWGTTATGGAAGAACGAGTTGATTTGAGACGTGTATGAAGTGTTTTGGTAGTTTTGGGGCATTTTGAACGTGAAATTAACTGCTGTGCCAAGCTGAAAGTTAGTTAGGAGAACTGTGTGAAGAGTTTTGAAAAAGTGACCTAAGTATTGAGAAATGGGTCCTAGCGATTGTAAAAAACTGTAATACAGTCAATAAACTGGGTCTACAGTAACTGGGTCTACAGTAACTGGGTCTACAGAAACTGGGTCTACAGAAACTGGGTCTACAGAAACTGGGTCTACAGTAACTGGGTCTACAGTAACTGGATCTACATTTGGCAGAACTGACAGGCATTACCAGCTCCTCATGATCACATTTGATGCGTAGATTTTGCAGCATGGTGATGAAGATCATAATATTATCTTTGTTGGAAGAAATGGCACCAAACACCCGGGTCAGTTCCCTGAGGCTTTGTTCCAGTGGGTAGATATTCAGTAGAACCCAGCACACACCACTCTGGAGTAAGAAAAGGGAGAAAACTGACTAGGATACATATGATTCCAATCTACAGATTCTAAATAAAACAAAAATGTTCCTCAACAAAAATGCTGCCAAAGTTTAAGACCACCCAACTTCTCTCCTTCAAAAAGTTTCTGCGTGATGTTTTGTTTTTGAGAAATTCTACTCACCCTCTCTTTGGGAATATAATGCATAGAAATGTTATAATCCTTTGGAATATTGTGTTTCTGTAAAAATAAATTAGGATTATTTGGCCCATTTTTCTGCATCAAAAGAAGAGATTTAAAGTTGTTTTTATGACGAAATAAACTCGAAATAATCACCAGACTAGTTTTGCATAGTACAGTTCAGGTTAGAGTATGTAGAAGTTCTTACCAATAACATCAGCCTGCTCACGTCATCTGTGACCGGATTCCCAAATCCTCCGGAGCATACTCCAAGACGTGTGAATAGAAATAGGAGGACACACGTGGTCGTCCGAATCTGACAGAGGAAGCACATCAGAAAGGGAAGACTTTCCTTTCCCAGCCCCTCCGTACATGCCTTTCTTTTCTAAATCTGTATATGGCTTCACTTTCTCATCAACCCTCAAGTTAATTCTAGAAACGTTCAAAAAACTAAAATCACAAAATATTCAGGAAAATCTGATAATAATATCATACATACAAATATGGATTTTTACTCACTTTGCTCTTCATATGGAACTTGAGAAGTTAATGAGGAAGACTTGAAATCCAATGTTTCTTCCTTCAGGCAGAGGACTTGTCATGATAACATGTAAATACTATAGACCAGGGTCCGGCTGACTAGTGTCGCAAGGGCCGCCTACGGGCACTACTGTCTGCCACTCACCCGCACGCACACACATATTTTAGAAACTCTTCCTTGTTTGATATTTGTGGTCTATCTAAATGGGGGAATCACTTTCTTTTTCAAGAGTTGTAGTCCCGTATCCGTTCATAACCTGCCCTGAGCCTCTTCAAGCACCAAGCACCATCTCACAAAAACGTCTCTGTGCTGATTCACTAACATTTCCAGCTAAATATTTATCATAAATGTTATCAAATAGATAGTGAATCAATATCCAGTGTAGTATCCAAGAATATGAGGAGGATATTTGGCTGTGATATGGATTAGAAGTACGTCTGAGAGCATGAGAGGAGAGACAGTCTGTGATTCATATGCTTTGATTCATCTGACCTTTTGTGTACGGCACAAGGACAGCATTGTGTGACCAGTCCACTGTCACATAGTGTGTGTGTGTGTGTGTGTGTGTAAGCGAGAGAGACTGTCTGTGAGATTTTGTGACAACATAAGTTGCTCGGTGAGAGTGCACAGAGTGGTTGGTAGCATATATGAGTCAGACAACATGGAGGAGGATGAACGTACAACTCATGTGACAAATCACTCACTTGTTACTTGTTGTAAGGTTTTGATCAGGCACACACAAGGTTACTTAACAAAGTACATTTTGTCTGTGTCTGTGTAGGACGTTAGGAGCCAATAGGGGAGGTGGTACGAAACGCATGGAGAAGAAGAAAAACAAGGTGCCAGATGTATTTACAAGGGAAGGAAGATACTGTAACTCTAAAGTGAACAAAAATATATCTAGACAATGTTTTTATATTAGTGTCTGTCTTATATGGGACAGTATTGATACTGCTTTTTTAATGAATAAATAAACCACACTACAATTCTGGTCATCTCACTGATGAGTTGTCAACCGCATTCATATCACAGGTGTCCTGTATCATCAGACTGTTGCACCATTTGCATATGAAGACAATTTGCGTTGACAACACATGCTTCAGTGTTCTTAAAGTGTTTATAGCCCCGTGAGTTAAACGTGTCCTTTATAGAAGCAACACAACATAAGACAAAAATGACTTTTATCTCCGTAACTATCTTGGTCCTTGCATTTTACACAAATGGTAAGTTTGGAATTACTTCAGTAATTGACCTTAAAGCATTCTATTTTAATATTATTATCCTAATTTGAACAGAAAGTCTTTATTCTAATATTCGTATTTGAACTGAAACAGGTTTAATCTAAATCAAAGACCGCAAATTAATATTTGTTTATCTCTTCCAGGCTGTGCAGGGGACATTCTATTGACCCAGACTCCTGCAGTTATCATGGTTCAGTCTGGAGAGTCTGCCACAATCAGCTGTAAAGCCAGTAGTGCCATTGACGATGACTTAGCCTGGTACCATCAAAAACCTGGAGAAGCTCCTAAATTCATCATCGACTTTAACACAGGTTTCACATCTGGTCGATATCAAGGCACTGGATATGATATTGATTTCACTCTGACCATCAGTGGAGTTCAAGCTGAAGATGCAGGAGATTACTACTGTCAGCAGCATGAAGCTACTCCGTTCACACAGTGATACAGAGCCGTACAAAAACCTCCCTCAGCTGTAGAGGAAGTGATCTAAATCTGCCTACTGGGGACTTTCACAAATGTTGTGTTGAAATTCAATATTCATATTTATCATGACAAGGATTATCATGACAAATACAGGTACGGTCAAGGCCCAATCTGAATATAATATCAGTTAATATGCCATTGTGAGTGTGTATTTATGCACATTTAGGTGTAATATTTGTGCTGTGTAAAAAATTATCAGGCAAGAGACGGGAGCACAGTTAGTCTCGTTTAGTAAGAACAATCTTCCCAGCTCTGCAGATTTTGCTGCAAGGAGGCAGAGTCATTTGATCATTTATTTTGGTACTGTCCATATGTAGCTCGTTTTTGGTCACAGGTCCAGGAATGGCTGAAGAACTGCAACATTTACCTAGAACTAACGCTGCAGATAGCAATACTGGTGATTTGAAAAGTCACAGTCAATCGATCAATAATATAATAATTATTTTAGCAAAAAAATGTATCTTTAATTTACAATCTGTAGAAGCTATGAGAATAGAAAGGTTCAGTACTTTTGTGAAGCTTCACAGCACAGTTGAAAAATATATGGCAAATAGAAATCCAGAATGGATGGTGTTAAGAGATAGAAGGGAGGGGTTGAATGGAGCTGAAGGGTGGGGACTAATAACAACAAGATAACAAATGTAAAACATACGGGGTCTGTAAAATGTATATAGGTTCAGAACTGTTGTGAAACAGCACAGATACAAATAGAAKTCAAACTGGATGGACATCAGAAATAGAGGAAGGCCAGGACTAAAAACWAACAAAATATAACTATTGTAAAATAGATTGTGTCTGTAAAATGTGTATAGTATGTATAAACTGAAGATAGAAGCCTAAGTGTTATTGTTTATTAGTTTACTCCAATTGGGGGAGGGGTGGTAAGGTTTGCGGGGAATAATAAAGGTACATAAAAAAAAAAGGTGTATAGATGTATGTATGTATATATATATATATATATATTTATATACAGTTGAAGTCGGAAGTTTACATACACTTAGGTTGGAGACATTAAAACTTGTTTTTCAACCACTCCACAAATTTCTTGTTAACAAACTATAGTTTTGGCAAGTCGGTTAGGACATCTACTTTGTGCATGACACAAATAATTTTTCCAACAATTGTTTACAGACAGATTATTCAACTTATATTCAGTGTATCACAATTCCAGTGGGTCAAAAGTTGACATACACTAAGTTGACTGTGCCTTTAAACAGAAAATGATGTAATGGCTTTAGAAGCTTCTGATAGGCTAATTGACATAATTTCAGTCAATTGGAAGTGTACCTGTGGATGTATTTCAAGGCCTACCTTCAAACTCAGTGCGTCTTTGCTTGACATCATGGGAAAATCAAAAGAAATCAGCCAAGACCTCCGAAAAAAACTGTAGTCCTCCAGAAGGCTGGTTCATCCTTGGGAGCAATTTCCAAACGTCTGAAGGTACCACGTTCATCTGTACAAACAATAGTACGCAAGTATAAACACCATGGGACCGAGCAGCCGTCATACCGCTCAGGAAGGAGACGCGTTCTGTCTCCTAGAAATGAACGTACTTTGGTGCGAAAAGTCCAAATCAATCCCAGAACAACAGCAAAGGACCTTGTGAAGATGCTGGAGGAAACGGGTACAAAAGTATCTATATCCACAGTAAAACAAGTCCTATATCGACATAACCTGAAAGGCCGCTCAGCAAGGAAGAAGCCACTGTTCCAAAACCACCATAAAAAAGCCAGACTACGGTTTGCAACTGCACATGGGGACAAAGATCATACTTTTTGGAGAAATGTCCTCTGGTCTGCTTAAACAAAAATAGAACTGTTTGGCCATAATGACCATTGTTATGTTTGGAGGAAAAAGGGGGAGGCTTGCAAGCRGAAGAACACCATCCCAACCGTGAAGCACGGGGGTGGGAGCATCATGTTGTGGGGGTGCTTTCTGCAGGAAGGACTGGTGCACTTCAKAAAATAGATGGCATCATGAGGGAGGAACATTATGTGGATATATTGAAGCAACATCAAGACATCAGTCAGGAAGTTAAAGCTTGGTCGCAAATGGGTCTTCCAAATGGACAATAACCCCAAGCATACTTCTAAAGCTGTGGCAAAATGGCTTAAGGACAACAAAGTCAAGGTATTGGAGTGGCCATCACAAAGCCCTGACCTCAATCCCAACTGAAAAGGCGTGTGCGAGCAAGGAGGCCTACAAACATGACTCAGTTACACCAGCTCTGTCAGGAGGAATGGGCCAAAATTCACCCAACTTATTGTGGGAAGCTTGTGGAAGGCTACCCGAAACGTTTGACCCAAGTTAAACAATTTAAAGGCAATGCTACCGAATACTAATTGAGTGTATGTAAACTTCTGACCCACTGGGAATGTGAAGAAATGAATAAAAGTTTAAATAGATTGTTCTCTCTACTATTTTTCTGACATTTCACATTCTTAAAATGAAGTTGTGATTTCTATCTCGCCATCTTTAAAAATATCTTTGTGCTTCTCCAGCATGTTAGTGAGTGTAGCCTGACTCACTGGTTTGTCATTTCTCAGACTAATGATTTCTCCCTAGTTCAGCTTGATGTTCTGTAACCAGTTTCTGCCTAGCAGGCTAGTATCTCTCCTTTAACAATGATAAGCGGTAGTGTCCACTCATTCCCCTCATACCAGACTGGTACCTGGATCTGCCCTAACACAGGAATAGTGTCACCAGTGTATGATGAAAGGCAGATGGACATTGGCTGAAGAGGGCACTCGCTCAGTTTTTCTTTGTAGATTCTCTCAGGAACAAGATACAGTCGCTTCAGATTTCCAGCTAACTCCATGCTGAGATAGATTCCATCTTTTTGTTGTTGAGCTGTGTACACTGTGAACAGTTCCAATACTGATCCAGCTGTGCCTTCCTCTTCTTGTGCTGCGTCTGACACCTTGTGCGCTCTTGCTGTGCATTTTGGAGCTTTACATACTCTCTGTAAATGTCCAACCTTTCCACAATTGTGGCACTTTTCATTTTGGAATCGACATTCACTGTGCTGATGATTATCTCCCCCACATCTGTAGCAACTTAGCTTAGACCTTTGAGATATGGGCTGCTGTGTTCTTGTGTAGCCTTGAGGACGGGAATGAGAAAAGTGTGACTTTTGTGAGCCTTTTCCTCCACGTGTGTCACTAACCTTGTGAAATCCTTTCTGACGTTCTGCATGTCCTGATAGCTCAATATTATCCCTGTGTGCAAGCTCGAGTTCAAGTGCGATATCACAGGCTTTCTTGAAAGTCAGGTCCTTCTCTGACAGAAGCCTTCTGTGATATGCTTCACTTGTGAGACCACATAGAAACTTGTCTCGGGGAGCGTCATCAAGAAATTGTGCAAACTCACATGTACTTGCCAGTCTTTTCAAAGCAAGGATGTAGTCAGCCACGGTTTCCCCTTGACTCTGGTGACGTTGGTAGAATCTGAAACGTTCTGCAATGAGAATTGGCTTAGGCTTGAAATGCCTTGAAAGAGTTTCAGTCAGTTCTGCATAGGTCAACTCCACTGCTTTTTTGGTTCAATGAGGCCTTTCGGCAATCCATACTCAGTTGGACCCAAAACACTGAGAAATACATCTGCTTTCTTTTCATCATAAGATTTAATTTGAGCCAATGCTCAAAACTCTCTAAATAGGAATCAAAATCCTCTTTTGTAGCCTCAAACTCTGGTACTCGACCAATGGTTGCCATTTTCACAGTTAATTTTTCAGTTTCCTCATTCCTTGTATTGCTTCATTTTCAAAAATGTTCATCTAATTCTTCACTTTCTCCATTTCAGAGTTTCTGCAATTTCTTTATTATCTGCACGTTTCTTCTTTTTTTATATATATTTTTACAATATTTCTCAAATGAGATGCCTATTTTCGATGGGTTCAACGTCAGTTCTTAATTTAACCACCAGAGGGCAGTGTCGCTGTTCTCAACTCCAATAGGCTACTTGGCAGCTCCCGAACACCGTACCTGTTGCAGTGCTTAGAATAAACCGTTTTCTACTGGCGGAAAAGAAGCTTAATCACCTTATCTCCACTGCAATATTTGTGTTGTGGAGAAAAGTACCAGGCAGGATACGGGAGTACAGTTAGTGTAGTTTAGTAAGAACATCTCGTGTCCTACAGCCCAATAGTGCGCATGTGCACTGTCTATTAGGTGTCGTAACATAACACTGCCGTAATACATTACTGCTTAGTAACAGCATAGTAACTAATATAGCGGATATAGATCACGATACTACATTAGGTAAGGTTGGTTCAGACAGAACACAGAAAAGTAACACTGACAGAGCAAGTGTGCAAAGTGTATAAACCATCCAGACATTTGTGTTGGCCTAAAAAGTATTTGTGTATTCAAGAGTAGGCCTTTCCTGCGCTATAGGTTTTACATTGTTTTTCATAGTCTACGCGTCAAATTCCAGCACGCTAGGTGGCGGTAATGCTGCCAGCTTCTATGCCGCACAAAAACTTCCAGTTGGATGTTAAGATTACTTTCTTGTTCTTGGCAGCAACACTAACTGAATCACTGAGGTATAATAAGAACTGGGGACTGTGTCCAAGATTGTTGTTTTCAAGGTAATCTACTCACGTTCACATACAACGCTTCATGGACTGTCTGTTACGGTTGCATCCTGTTTATATGGACCAACCACAGGAGTTTTGTGGCACCTTAATTGGGGAGGATGGGAGGGGGGGCTCGTGGTAATGGCTGAAGCAGAATTGGTGGAATGGTGTCATTCCATTCACACCGTTCCAGACATTATTATGTCCATGTAACGCTTTGCAGGTTAGCAGTAAAACCTTGAAATCAGCCCTAGTCTTAACAGGAAGCCAGTGTAGAGAGGCTAGCACTGGAGCAATATGTTAAAATGTTGGGTTCTGGTCAAGATTCTAGCAGCCGTATTTAGCACTAACTGAAGTTTATTTAGTGCTTTATCTGGGTAGCCGGAGAGTAGAGCATTGCAGCAGTCTAATCTAGAAGTGACAAAAGCATGGATTAGCTTCTCTGTATAATTTTTGGACAAACGTTTCTGATTTTTGCAATGTTACAAATATGGAAAAAAGCTGCCCTTGAAATATTCTTGATATGTTTGTCGAAAGAGAGTTTAGGTCCAGAGTAACGCAGAGGTCCTTCACAGTTTTATTTGAGATGATTGTACAACCATCAAGATTAATTGTCAGATCAAACAGCGTATATCTTTGTTTCTTGGGACCTAGAACTAGCATCTCTATTTTATCCAAGTTTAAAAGTAAACCATTTGCCGCCAACCACTTCCTTAAGTTTGAAACACAGACTTCCAGGGTAGGCAATTAAATGTACAGCTGTGTGTGGTCCGCATAGCATTGAAAGTTGACATTGTGTTTCCGAATGACATCACCAAGAGGTCAAATATATAGTGAAAACAATAGTGGTCCTAAAACGGAACCTCGAAGAACACAGAAACGTACAATTGATTTGTCAGAGAAAAACCATCCACAGAGAAAAACTGATATCTTTCTGACAGATATGATCTAAACCAGGCAAGAACTTGTCCATGTAGACCAATTAGGGTTTCCAATCTCTCCAAAAGAATGTGGTGATCGATGGTGTCAAAAGCGGCACCAAGGTCTAGGAGCACAAGAACAGATGCAGAGCCTTGGTCTGACGCCATTCAAAAGTAATTTACCACCTTCACAAGTGCAGTTTCAGTACAATGATGGGGTCTAAAAACCAGACTGGAGCGTTTCCTGTACATGATTTGTCTTTTGACCTCACCCTTTCCCAGTCCCCTGCCACTCACAAAGCAGGCAATACGCTTGACCTCATCTTTATGGGAGGCTGTTCACCTACTAATCTCACTGCAAACCCCTCCAGGTCTATACTTTGTTCCCTTTTCTGTCTCCCTTTCCTCCAATTCTAGGAGGCTCTCTGCACTGCCAAAGCTGAATCTCTCTCCTCTGTTCTCATCCTCCTAGATCATTGGTTCCCAAACCTTTTATAGTACCGTACCCTTTCAAACATTCAACCTCCAGCTGCGTACCCCCTCTAGTACCAGGGTCACCGCACTCTCAAATGTTTTTTTGCCATCATTGTAAGCCTGCCACACACACACACTATACGATACATTTATTAAACATAAGAATGTGTGTGAGTTTTTGTCACAACCCGGTTCGTGGGAAGTGACAAAGAGCTCTTATAAGATCAGGGCACAAATAATAATATTAGAATAATCAATCATTTTGCTCTTTATTTAACCATCTTACATATAAAACCTTATTTGTTAATTGAAAATTGTGAATAACTCAACACAGGTTAATGAGAAGGGTGTGCTTGAAAGGATGCACATATCTCTGCAATTTTGGGTTGTATTGGAGAGATTCTCAATCATTTTCCTAACACAGTCTGTGCCTGTATTTAGTTTTCATGCTAGTGAGGGCCGAGAATCCACTCTCACATAGGTACGTGGTTGCAAAGGGCATCAGTGTCTTAACAGCGTGATTTGCCAAGGCAGGATACTCATTAAATTCAATTTTCACAGAACTGCTTGTTGCAATTTCGATGAGGCTCTCTTGTTCAGATATCGGTAAGTGGACTGGAGGCAAGGCATGAAAGCGATAACATATCCAGTTGTTTGTGTCATACGTTTCGGGAAAGTACCTGAGAAATTGCGCACCCAACTCACTCAGATGCCTCGCTATATCACATTTGACATTGTCCGTAAGCTTGAGTTCATTTGCACACAACAAATCATACAATGATGGAAATACCTGTGTGTTGTCCTTGTTAATGCAGACAGAGAAGAGCTCCAACTTCTTAATCATAGCCTCAATTTTGTCCCTGAATATAGTTGCGGAGTGTCCCTGTAATCCTAGATTCAGATCATTTAGGCAAGAAAAAACATCACCCAGATAGGCCAGTCGTGTGAGAAACTCGTCATCATGCAAGCAGTCAGACAAGTGAAAATGATGGTCAGTAAAGAAAACCTGAAGCTCGTCTCTCAATTTAAAAAAACGTGTCAATACTTTGCCCCTTGATAACCAGTGCACTTCTGTATGTTGTAAAAGCGTTACATGGTCGCTGCTCATATCATTGCATAGTGCAGAAAATACACGAGAGTTCAGGGGCCTTGCTTTAACAAAGTTAACCGAACTGAGAACTGGGCATCTCAGGCTCTGTACACTCTTGGATTCCATCCTACCTGGCAGGCCGCTCCTACCAGGTGACATGCAGACGATCTTTGTCTGCACCACATACTCTCACTACCGATGTCCACCAGGGCTTGGTTCTGGGCCGTCTTCTATCTATACACCAAGTCACTCGGCTCTGTCATATCCTTACATGGTCTCTCATTTCATTGCTATGCGGATGACACTCAACTACCTTTCTCCTCCARCCCTTCTGACACCCAGGTGGCGACACGCATCTGCCCCTCCCTACCTTCAGGCTATGCTCAAACCCTACACCCCAACCCGAGCACTCCATTCTGCCACTTCTGGTCTCTTTGCCCATCCACCCCTACGGGAGAGCAGCTCCCACTCAGACTTGTCCAAGCTCTTCTCTGTCATGGCACCCCAATGGTAGAACCGGCTTCCCCCTGAAGCTAGGACAGTAGAGGCCCTGCCCATCTTCCCGAAAAACATCTGAAACCCTACCTCTACAATTAGTATTTTAAACCCCCCCCCCCCTCACTGTATGCTGTTAGATTTTGTTGTTTATTATCTATACATACATTTGATAACAACTTTTCCATCATGGACAAACGAGTCAAAGCTACTGTCAGTACGGGTAGGGCAGGGGTTGTTTCTAAACTGTCTATTAACCCTGGCTAACGTTAATGTTAGCTAGAGTAGCTTAAATTCAACTTACAGGCAGCCCTAAGTGAACTGTAAAGTAATTTACTTGTATAGCTAACTACATTCATTTCATGTTAATGTCATGTTGGCTTCCTTTCTAAATGTAGCTATCTATTGCTGCTAAATATAGTAAAGCCAAAGATTATAACGCCCATCTGTGGTATAGTCTTATCATAATATTTTGTATAGGCTTGATGTTGTAGACAAAAACATTTTTTTGGTTCTCTCTTCTTTCCATAGGTCCCCCTCTTCCTCTCTCCTCTTTGCGACTCTTGATTTCTCCCTTGCGGCTGATGTATTCATTTGTGTGGCATGTGGTGAATCAACGCAATGTGATGCACTATGGGAAGGTCGAGGAGTTTGTAACTGTGGTGACTGAAGCCGTTCCAAAGTTGCTGAGTTACAAACAGAGGGCTCAACTCATCCTGGGCCTGAGAGCAAGGGTGAGTGACATGATATGTGGTCATGGGAGGGGTGGTTTATTATGCTTTGATTGACACATTTGTATCAATGCCAGTAGACACTAGATGTGTGTAAGGTGGGCGGGGAAGATGCAAGTTTACTCAATATCGCCATGATTCCCATTATTTAGATGATCTTGGAGATGTTCCGCAAGGATTGTGTCCACCTAACCCTCAGGCCATCCAACATCTCCTGGGAAAGATGAACATCAGTGCATCCTCAGGGGTAAGTACATTTTTCTCTCTCCTGCATACATTCAAAGGGTGTAACAGCTACTAATTTTAATAGCTTAATTCAGATAACCAGAAAAGTTATACTTGTATCAAATTATTCACATTCTGTGTTACAGCAGCAAGATGCAGAAGTGGAGGAGTCGCAGGCTAACTTCGTGGCGCTGGTCCAAACCCTGCTGAAAAACCCTTATGAGAGGAAGCACTTCTTCCAGGTTTGACATACTTTCTCTCTCTCCCTTTCGTCTGACTTGATTTTAGCGGCTCGTCATTCAGGTAGGTTCTCTCATAGACACTGTCACTCTTTCCTTCCCTGTAGGAGGAGTTCCATACACAMTATGGCTCCAAGTATGACACAGCACTGCAGGCCCTTGTGGGAGGCTTGGTCCTCAGACTGGAACAACTGCTATCTGTGCCAGATCTCTCCCAGGTATTGAACTGGTAAATGACAAGTCTATAACTAGCAGTTCACTGATCATACCAACATTTTGTCATTATTAGATAACAATTTATGTCAACACATGCCATATTATTGTCTTTACCTCACATGCTAAGCCACCTCCCTTTTGCTGATCTTTGGTTCTTCCTCTCCTTCTCAGATAGCATCTATGATCAGTGCTGCCCCCTCTGACCTGGAGGAGTGTGGACAGTCTGTGTCTGACCCTGAGCASCTGAAGATCCTCCTCCAGCACCAGAAATTGCTAAATAAAACCCAGTTCAACAAAAATGGTAGGCTTGAAAACAGTCCATAGGAAGCTTTGGAGTCTCTACTTCAATCATTATCTGTTATCCTCCCTGTMTATGTACAGTAGATTTATAAACAGCTAAACAAAGAACATTACAAGTTTACAAAACCTTAAATAAAAAGATGCAAAAGCTAAACTTAAGGACGGAAGGCATAGAAATAGCACGCATAGAACCGATATACCYCTTTTCAGACTTGCTTACAATGAGAAAGACAGATCTATAACTGACATTT
This sequence comes from Salvelinus sp. IW2-2015, assembly GCF_002910315.2. Taxonomy (NCBI): domain Eukaryota; kingdom Metazoa; phylum Chordata; class Actinopteri; order Salmoniformes; family Salmonidae; genus Salvelinus; species Salvelinus sp. IW2-2015. The sequence continues at coordinate 4,754,811 of NC_036840.1, read as the reverse complement.
CTATGTACATTTGGTTGGGTCGCGCACAAAGCTACATACGGGACCTTTCACTTCATTATGAACCATTTAATGATTTTTTTAACAGGAATATATATAAAAAGCCTTGTCTTTTTAATTTGCACAATATCCTTAAATGTAATGTACTTAAATATTTTTCATATTGAATTTTTTCTCAGTACCTCTCACTTCTTCTGTGGGTGACTGTGTGCTGTCCTCGCTGTCCTTCCGCCTCGCCTGTGGAATGCCATCAATGGAGCCAGATCTTGACAAGCCATCAGAATCACTAGAAGCCACTCTAAGCCTCATGAACCCTGCCTCCTTCAGTGACCTGGAGGATCTGGGAATGATGTCAGATGACTCTGACCATGCTGGAGAAGATAGTACTGTGGAGAGAGAAGAGGGTGCCAGGGATAACGGAAGTGGGGCGAAAAATGCAGTGTGTGACAGTGAAGAAGACAATGCACTGCCAGAGAGCGCGTCTAGTCCTCAAGGTGTTAGCGTACTAGTGGGAGGGTCACCATCAAAAGGGGCACCAACAGTAAGGAGTATGCTGCCAACAGAGAGACACCAACCTCTTGTATCACTGATGAGTAGTTCCTTCACCAAATCCTCTCCTTCACAGATAGTCAAATTAGTCATCCTTGCCACGGTCACCATTGGGAACCAACCCGGGTAACCCACCGGTCAAAGTTGCGAGTTTCCACCAGTGGGTCTCCTACATTGCAAGTAACTCTATCTCACTCCCTTCCTTGCCACCCCTTCCACAAAACAATGATGTAGACAAGGAGATCCGGTCAGGTGACACGTGTCTTGGAAGCAGTGTGGTAATTGGGGGTCAGGAAACAGAAGCCAATCTCTTTGAGAGGGCTGTTATCCGAAGGAGAGGCACCTAAGCCACAAAGAAATAACGGTTACCCTCGAAGAGGAAAATCCCTGAGGCAACCATTAATTTGCCAGGAGTGTGGGAAGAGTTTGTCATCCGTCTCAGCTGGAAAATCACCTACGCATTCACACAGAGAGAGAAACCTTTCAAGTGCACGGAGTGGGCAGGCCTTCAGGTCCTTAGGATACATGACCACTCATATGAAAAATCACTCTGAAGCGCGCGCCATTTAAGTGTGATGAGTGTGACAAGGTTTCGGAAAAAGGCTGACCTGAAGAACATCAGCTCATCCACATGGGTGCAAAACCACACAAATGCACCATCTGCCGAAAGGGCTTCAGCCAAGCATTTATTGCAGAATACACATCCAGTCTCATGCAAGTGAAAATAACTTTCCTTGCACTCATTGTCAGAAGAGATTCCCAACTCAATACAAGCTGTCTGTCCAGAGCGCTGGCACACCATGGAGCGCCCGTTCACTGTTGAGCAGTGTGGGATGCGCTTCTTTCATCCCAGTGGGCTGAAGAGGCACATGGGCTATCACATTGGGAACTGCCCATTCCCTCTGTGCCCAGTGTGGAAAGACTTTTGTTTATGAGTTTGACCTGAAGAAACACCCAAAGGGACCATGGCCAACAAAGCCCAAAGATCCCATGCCCTGTCTGCCAGAAGGTGTTTGGCAGCAACAGACTCATTAAGGCCCACATGTTTACGCACACCTCTATTTAAAACCTTACAAGATGTGACATATGCGACAAGACCTTTAAACAGAGCAGCAGCCTTGATTAGTCACAAATGTCTGCACACGGGCGAACGCCCTTACCACTGCGACATGAGTGGGAAGACGTACAAGCTGAATCAGCACCTGAAGGAGCACATAATTATCCACCACACAGCGGAGAGGCCCCATGTGACCAGTGTGTGAAAGGTCTTCAAGTTACCACGTCTTCTGAAGCCGCATGAGCGGTTGCAATCAGGAGAGCGATCTGAAGCAGACAAGAAATACATTCACACCAGCCGTGCGCAGGGGAAATTCCTCCAAAATGAGTTGATTACGGGGCAGTGGCTGCCCTCCACACACACAATGACTGGAATGCTAGTTTTATTGTTCTGACACAAGTTTAACTTTGTCAAAAAATCCAGTGCCATTGGCTGTAATTATGTCCAGATTTTTTTCGTAAATTTGACCATTTTGGACCATAATCCAGGATTCCCTCGACTGAACATTGACAAATAGTAGAATGTCTGGCTTAATTAATACAGAAACAAACATATGTCCTGTTAGATAACAATTAATGATTGCGTCATTAAAACATATTTGTTTGTGATGCTTTTTTTTTTGGATAGGTTATTGAAATTCCAATGACATAAGATGTACATTGACAGCCACTCACGTATTTCTCTTTTTGAGAGTAGTCAATGGTTGCCGGAAGCCTTTACAAAAAATATGCACAACATTTGGTGTTGGATGAAGGCAAAATTGTGTACCACTACTCAATTGTTTTGCTGTTTTAGTTGAAAACATTCACAGCAAGGGAAACCTAGTATTTGCTAGAATGGTCCTGTGCGATTACTTTTTATAATACATTTAAAGTGTATTAAGCCACAAAAGTTAATTAATAAAGATTCATATTTATCCAGATATATATGATGAAATTCATGTTTTTACCTAAAAATGTAATTTCAAGAAACGAGAAGATTCAGTTGCGGCTCTTATTCCAGCACGGTAGGTGGCGGTAATGTTGTTATGCTGCCAATCTTGGTTTTAATTGGTCAAAACTTTGTTCTGGCTTTGGTTCCGTTTCCCGTTGTCGCCAATTTCACCCCAAAAAAATCGTCAGTGACTTGGTGATAGCTGTCCAGTATGCTAGTTACCTTTACTGTTAGATTTCTGCCTATCGTACATATTTGGTAACATTCCGGCATGGACAAACGAGTCAAGAAGAGTACAGCCAGTACGGGTAGGWTACATTATACGACACTTGCTAACCATGTATTGGCAATCTATTCAATTTTACAAATGTGAACCTGGCTATAGACCCGATTTTTATCTTCAATGGATAGCTTAGTGTAAAACTAGTGTAAAACTAATGTCTATTTTAGGCATCCTAGCTCATAACATAAATCTTCTAAGTACTACTAGCTAGTTAGCCATGTTGCTGAGGTATTTGTTGCTAAAAGCTAGAGGATGAAGCCACACACCCTAACATGTTGTTCTATCGTCTTGCTATAGTCCCCCATTCCTCTCTCCTCTTTGCGACTATTGGTTTCCCCGCTGCGGCTGATGTATTCATTTGTATGGCATGTGGTGAATCAACGCAATGTGATGCACTATGGGAAGGTCGAGGAGTTTGTAACTGTGTGACTGAAGCAGTTCCAAAGTTGCTGAGTTACAAACAGAGGGCTCAACTCATCCTGGGCCTGAGAGCAAGGGTGAGTGACATGATATGTGGTCATGGGAGGGGTGGTTTTGAACATTGTGTATTAGAAAAATCATATACATTTTGTCCCATTATTTTAGATGATCTTGGAGTTGTTCCGCAAGGACCCACCCAACCTTCAGGACATCCAACGTCTCCTGGAAAAGATGAACATCTTGGGGGTAAGAATATTTATCTCTTGTGTGGCAGTGTGAAATTCTACCCATACCAGTGAACAACTCACACCTGTAAAACAACATATTCAAGAATGACTGTCAATATCATTAACACAAAACCAAGGCTGGACGACATACACTTAAAGAGAGGTAAATATGCGCTGTACTCTGGTTTGAAAATAGCCTTTAGCTCTGCAGTGTATAGATCTGAGGGGACTGATAAGTTGTAACGCATACAAGTGTTACACCTTCCAGTGGGGTTGCGGAGCTTTCTGCCATCTGTCTTGCTTTGCTGTCACTCATCTGATTCTTTAGATCTGCAAAGTGAAACACGGATGGGTAAGAGATAAAAGTTGTTTTCAGCTAGACTTATGACTTCTACAAGCCCTGTCCCCATACTCAATACCCCTCTTTTAAGTAACACATGTAATTCTGATGACCGAAGTGGCTGTACTTTGTATCAAATGATTCCAATATTGTGTACAGCAGCCAGATGCAGAAGTGGATGAGTCACAGGCTAACTTTTGGCGCTGGTCCAAACCCTGCTGAAAAACCCTTATGAGAGGAAGCACTTCTTCCAGGTTCGGCACACTTTCTCCCTTTCCTCTCACACTGTCCACTTTGTCATTTCAAAGACACTGACCTAAATATTTTCTTTCCTTCCTGTAGGAGGAGTTCCATACACAGTATGGCTCCAAGTATGACACAGCACTGCAGGCCTTGTGGAGGCTTGGTCCTCAGACTGGAACGACTGCTATCTGTGCCAGATCTCTCCAGGTAATGAACTGTTAACAACAAGTCTATAACTAACACTTCACCAATCATATCTAATGTTGACATTGTTAGACGACTATATACACTACTGTTCAAAAGTTTGGGGTCACTTAGAAATGTCCTTGTTTTCCATGAAACATCATGAAATTAGTTGCAAAATGAATAGGAAATATAGTTAAGACGTTGACAAGGTTATAAATAATGATTTTTAATTGAAATAATAATTGTGTCTTCAAACTTTGCTTCTTCAAAGAATCCTCCATTTGCAGCAATTACAGCTGCAGACCTTTGGCATTCTAGTTGTCAATTTGTGAGTAATCTGAAGAGATTTCACCCCATGCTTCCTGAAGCACTCCTCAAGTTGGATTGGCTTGATGGTCACTTCTTACGTACCCTACGGTCAAACTGCTCCACAACAGCTCAATAGGGTTGAGATCGGTGACTGTGCTGGCCACTCCATTATAGACAGACTACCAGCTGACTGCTTCTTCCCTATATAGTCTTGCATAGTTTGGAGCTGTGCTTTGGGTCGTTTGTCCTGTTTGTAGGAGGAAATTGGCTCCAATTAAGCCACAGGGTATGGTATGGCGTTGCAAAATGGAGTGATGGCCTTCCTTCTTCAAGATTGCTTTTACCCTGTAAAAAGCTTCCACTTTACCAACCACCAAAGCACCCCAGACCATCACATTTCCTCCACCATGCTTGACAGATGGCGTCAAGCACTCCTCCAGCATCTTTTCATTTTTCCTTCCTCCATGAATGTTCGTCTTTGTGAACGGAACACCTCAAACTTAGATTCGTCTGTCTCAGCTAACACTCTTTCCAATCTTCCTCTGTCAGTGTCTGTTTTCTTTTACCCATCTTATCTTTCATTATTTATTGGCAGTTGAGATGTCTTTTTTCTTTGAACTCTGCCTAGAAGGCCAGCATTCCCGGAGTCACCTCTTCACTGTTGACGTTGAGACTGGTGTTTTGCGGGTACTATTTAATGAAGCTGCCAGTTGAGGACTTGTGAGGCATCTGTTCTCAAACTAGACACTCTAATGTACTTGTCCTCTTGCTCAGTGTTGCTACCAGGGCCTCCCACTCCTCTTTCTATTCTGGTTAGAGACAGTTTGCGCTGTTCTGTGAAGGGAGTAAGTACCACACGTTGTACGAGATCTTCAGTTTCTTGGCAATTCTCGCATGGAATAGCCTTCAGTTCTCAGACAAGAATAGACTGACGAGTTTCAGAGAAAGTTATTGTGTTTCTGGCCATTTTGAGCCTGTAATCGAACACCACAAATTCTGACGCTCCAGATACTCAACTAGTCTAAAGAAGGCCTGTTTTATTGCTTCTTTAATCAGCACCACAGTTTTCAGCTGTGCTAACATAATTGCAAAATGGTTTTCTAATGATCAATTAGCCTTTTTAAAATGATCAACTTGGATTAGCTAACACAACATGCCATTGGAACACAGGAGTGATGGTTGCTGATAATGGGCCTCTGTACATCTATGTATATATTCATTTCCAGCTTCCAGCTATATCAGTTTCCAGCTACAATAGTCATTCACATTAACAATGTCTACACTGTATTTCTGATTAATTTGATGTAATTTTAATGGACAACAAATTTGCTTTTCTTTCAAAAACAAGGGGCATTTCTAAGTGACCACAAACTTTTGAACAGTTAGTGTACGTGTCAACACATGCCATAATATTGTTTATCCTGCGCACTCTAAGAAACCCCCTGGTTGCTGATCTTAGCTTCTAACTCTTCTCAGATAGCGTCCATTATCAGTGCTGCCCCTCTGACCTGGAGGAGTGTGGAAAGTCTGTGTCTGACCCTGAGCACCTGAAGATTCTCCTCCAGCACCAGACCTGCTAAATAAGATTCAGTTTGGTAGGCTTACTTTCAATTCATATCTTCTTCCTTCCTGTTAATGTTAAGTAGAATTATCAACAGAAAACATAAGAACAATGTATTTTCCCTTTTTGTCAAACTTGCCATGGTACATCTATTGATAACTTTGAACCAGCTGTATTTACAGGAATTTGAATTATCTTTGAAATGGTATTAATCTAAACATTGCCCAATACTTTCAATTCAAACAAACAGGAATGTGTGTAAAATATAATTTTATTTTTATCTGTTTGTCCCTTTTTCTCAGTACCTGTCACGTCCTCTGTAGGGACTGTGTGCTGTCCTCGCTGTCCTTCCGCTACCTGTGGAATGCAGTCCATGCAGACAGATTTTGACGAGCCAGCGGAATCATTAGAAGCCGCTCTAAGCATCATGAACCCTGCCTCCTTCAGGGACTTGGAGGATCTGGGAATGATGTCAGATTGAATCGGACCACACTGGAGCAGTAATACTGTGGAGAGAGAAGAGCAGATGCCAGAATAACGATTGGGGGAAAATCAGTACTCCACAGTGAAAGAAGACAATGCACTGTCAAAGAACGCATAGTCTCACCTACTCCTAAAGTTGTAAGCAGGCCAGTGGGGGGCACCAACAGTAGAGAGCATTGTCTGCCACAGAGAGCACAAACAGCTTGTAACCTGATGAATACTTTCATCACCGAAGCTCTCCTTCACATATTGTCATCCCTGACGGTCACCAATGGGAACCAACCAGATAACCAGCCCGTCAATAGCGAGTGTCCACCAGTGGGTCTCCCACATTGCAAGTAACTCACTATTCGCCCCTTCCTTGCCACCCCTTCCACAAAACAATGAGTAGACAAGGAGATCGGTCAGGTGACACGTGTCTTGGAAGCAGTGTGAAATTGGGTCAGGAAACAGAAGCCAATCTCTTGAGAGGCTGTTATCCGAAGGAGACGGGCCCAAGCCACAAAGAATAACGTACCCTCGAAGAGGAAAATCCCTGAGGCAACCATCAATTGCCAGGAGTGTGGAAAGAGTTTTGTCTATCGTCTCAGCTGGAAAATCACCTCCGCATTCACACAGGAGAGAAACCTTTCAAGCTGCACGGAGTGTGGCAGGGCCTTCAGGTCCTTAGGTCATGACCACTCATATGAAAAATCACTCTGAAGCGCGGCCATTAAGGTGTGAGAAGTGTGACAAGGGCTTTCGGAAAAAGGCTGACTGAAAGAAGCATCAGCTCATCCACATGGGTGCAAACCACACAAATGCACCATCTGTCGGAAAGGGCTTCAGCCAAGCATTTATTGCAGAATACACATCCAGTCTCATGCAAGTGAAAATAACTTTCCCTGCACCATTGTCAGAAGAGATTCCCAACCCAATACAAGCTGTCTGTCCACGAGCGCTGGCCCACCATGGAGCGACCGTTCATCTGTGAGCAGTGTGGGATGCGCTTCTTTCATCCCAGTGGGCTGAAGAGGCACATGGGCTATCACATTGGGAACCGCCCGTTCCTTGTGCCCAGTGTGGAAAGACTTTTGTTTATGAGTTTGACCTGAAGAAACACCAAAGGGACCCATGGCCCCAAGCCAAGATCCATGCCCTGTCTGCCAGAAGAGTGTTTGGCAGCAACGGACTCATTAAGGCCCACATGTTTACGCACACCTCTATAAACCTTACAGATGTGACATATGGACAAGACCCTTAAACAGAGCAGCAGCTTGAGCACATCACAAACGTCTGCACACGGGCGAACGCCCTTACCACTGCGACATGTGTGGGAAGACTACAAGCTGAATCAGCACCTGAAGGAGCACATAATTATCCACCACACGGCGGAGGGGCACCCCTGTGACCAGTGTGGAAAGGTCTTCAAGTTACCACGTCTTCTGAAGGCGCATGAACGGTTGCACTCAGGAGAGCGATCTGAGCAGACAAGGAAATACAGTCACACCAGCCGTCGCAGGAGAAATCCTCCAAAATGAGTTGATTTACTGCACAGTGGCTGCCCTCCACACGTCGAGGATGCTATTTTAATTTCCTGACAAATTGCCAATAGCTGTAATAATATTTCTATTTTTGTTGTAACTTTAGATTTGACATTTGACCAAATTCAGGATTCCCCCAATAGACTGAACATGAAAAATATATAATGTCTGGCTAATTAATGCAGCAACAAGCATATCTCCTGTTAGTGAACATATAATGATTGTTTGTCATTAAACATATTTGTTTGTGATGTTTTTTTTTGGATAGGTTTAAATTCCAATGACATAAGATGTACATGAAGCACTCACTATTCTCTTTTTTGAGAGTAGTCAATGATTGCACGGAAGCCTATCTTACAAAAAATATGCCACATTTGGTGTTGGATAAAGGCAAATAAGTCACAATTGTGGCCACTACTCACTTGTTTTGCTAATTTATATCATCAAGCAAAGAAACCAAATGTATGCTAGAATGGTACTGTGTGATGACTTTTTTATAATACATTAAGGTACGTTATTAAGCCACAAAATAACAAGACTTCATACTCAACACAAATATATACAGAAAAATTATGAAATTCGTTGTTTACCTAAAATGTAATTCAAGAAAAAGAGCAGGTTTCAATTGCGGTCTTATTCCAGCACGATAGGTGGCGTAATATGTAATGCTGCCAATTTTGTTAAGTCGGTCAAAACTCTGTTTCTGGTTTTGGTTCCTTTCCTCTTTGTTGTTGCGCCATTTTCATAAATCGTTAGTGGGTTGATGAAGCTATCTATCATGCTAGTTACCTTTACTGTTAGATTTCTGCTTATGTACATATTTGTAACATTCGGCATGGACAAACGAGTCAAGAGAAGTACGCCAGTACGGGTCAGGTTACATTATAGCACATTCTAGCATGTATTAGCAATCTAACCATTTTACAAATGTGACCTGCCACAGACCCAAGTCACTCAGTGCAGAGCGGCAGCTAGCTAGGACTAACTTCAATGAGTAGCTAAGTTAAAGCTATGTTCGTTTCGGCTTGCCTTCTAATTAAGTTTGCTAGGTAGTTAGCCATGTTGCTGGAGGTATTGTTGCTAAGAAGAGGATGAAGCCACACACCCTAACATGTTGTTCTATCGTCTTGCTATAGGTCCCCCACTTCTCTCTCCTCTTTGCGACTATTGGTTTCCCCGCTGCGGCTGATGTATTCATTTGTATGGCATGTGGTGAATCAACGCAATGTGATGCACTATGGGAAGGTCGAGGATTGTAACTGTGTGACTGAAGCGTTCCAAAGTTGCTGAGTTACAAACAGAGGGCTCAACTCATCCTGGCCTGAGAGCAAGGTGAGTGTCATGATTGTGGTCATGGAGGGGTGGTTTTGAACATGTATTAGAAAATCATATACAATTTTGTCCCACTTATTTTAGATGATCTTGGAGTTGTTCCGCAAGGACCCACCCAACCTTCAGGACATCCAACCTCCTGGAAAAGATGAACATCTTGGGGGTAAGAAATATTTCTCTGTGCGTGTGGAAATTCCGCCTCATACCGGGCACAACTCACAACACACCTGTAACACGGACATTTACTAAAACCATTTCTGTCATCTCTCTCTTG
>NC_036840.1:4741672-4745069 GCF_002910315.2 Salvelinus sp. IW2-2015 | reverse complement strand
TAACCCATTTTACAAATGTGAACCTAGCGACCCAAGTCACTGCAGTGCGGAGCGCTAGCGACTATCTTCAATGGGTAGCTAAGTATAAAGCTAATGTCGTTTCGGCTTGCCTTCTAATTAAGTTTGCTAGCTAGTTAGCCATGTTGCTGGAGGTATTTGTTGCTAAAGAAAGAGGATGAAGCCACACAAGCTAACATGTTGTTCTATCGTCTTGCTATAGGTCCCCACTTCCTCTCTCCTCTTTACGACTATTGGTTTTCCCGCTGCGGCTGATGTATTCATTTGTATGGCATGTGGTGAATCAACGCAATGTGATGCACTATGGGAAGGTCGAGGAATTTGTAACTGTAGTGACTGAAGCTGTTCCATGTTCCAAAGTTGCTGAGTTACAAACAGAGGGCTCAACTCATCCTGGGCCTGAGAGCAAGGGTGAGTGACATGATATGTGGTCATGGGAGGGGTGGTTTTGACACATTGTGTATTAGAAAAATCATATACAATTTTGTCCCATTATTTTAGATGATCTTGGAGTTGTTCCGCAAGGACCCACCCAACCTTCAGGACATCCAACGTCTCCTGGAAAAGATGAACATCTTGGGGGTAAGAATATTTATCTCTTGTGTGGCAGTGTGGAAATTCTGACCCATACCAGTGAACAACTCACACCTGTAAAACAACATATTCAAGAATGACTGTCAATATCATTAACCCACAAAAACCAAGGCTGGAGCGACATACACTTAAAAGAGGGTAAAATATGCGCTGTACTCTGGTTTGAAAATAGCCTTTAGCTCTGCAGTGTATAGATCTGAGGGGACTGCATAAGTTTAAACGACATACAAGTGTTAACACCTTCCAGTGGGGTTGCAGGAGCTTTCTGCCATCTGTCTTGCTTTGCTGTCACTCATCTGATTCTTTAGATCTGCAAAGTGAAAACACGGATGGGGTAAGAGATAAAAGTTGTTTTCAGGCTAGACTTATGACTTCTACAAGCCCTGTCACCCATACTCAATACCCCTCTTTTTAAGTAACACATGTAATTCTGATGACCGAAGTGGCTGTACTTTGTATCAAATGATTCCCAATTTGTGTTACAGCAGCCAGATGCAGAAGTGGAGGAGTCACAGGCTAACTTCGTGGCGCTGGTCCAAACCCTGCTGAAAAACCCTTATGAGAGGAAGCACTTCTTCCAGGTTCGGCACACTTTCTCCCTTTCCTCTCACACTGTCCACTTTGTCATTTCAAAGACACWMACCTAAATTATTTTCTTTCCTTCCCTGTAGGAGGAGTTCCATACACAGTATGGCTCCAAGTATGACACAGCACTGCAGGCCCTTGTGGGAGGCTTGGTCCTCAGACTGGAACGACTGCTATCTGTGCCAGATCTCTCCCAGGTAATGAACTGTTACACAACAAGTCTATAACTAACAATTCGCCAATCATATCTAATGTTGACGTTAGACAGCTGTATACTTGCCAACACAAGCCATAATGTTGTTTATCCTGCGCATTCTAAGAAACCCCCTGGTTGCTGATCTTAGCTTCTAACTCTTCTCAGATAGCGTCCATTATCAGTGCTGCCCCCTCTGACCTGGAGGAGTGTGGAAAGTCTGTGTCTGACCCTGATCACCTGAAGATTCTCCTCCAGCACCAGAACCTGCTAAATAAGATTCAGTTTGGTAGGCTTACTTTAATCATATCTTCTCCTTCCTGTTAATGTTAAGTAGAATTATCAACAGATAAACAAAGAACAATGTAGTTTTCCCCAAACTGTCATGGATCACTTTGAACTAGCTGTATTTACAGGAATGTGAAATAGTTTTTCAATGGTATTAATGTCAACATGCTTATTCCTAGGCTTTCACATTCAACCAATCAGAATGTCATTTTTCTATATTTGTCCCTTTCTCTCAGTACCTGTCACTTCTTCTGTGGGTGACTGTGTGCTGTCCTCGCTGTCCTTCCGCCTCGCGTGTGGAATGCCATCAATGGAGCCAGATTTTGACGAGCCATCAGAATCATTAGATGCCGCTCTAAGCGTCATGAACCCTGCCTCCTTCAGTAACTTGGAGGATCTGGGAATGATGTCAGAAGACTCTGACCATGCTGGAGAAGATAGTACTGTGGAGAGAGAAGACGATGTACTGCCAGAGAGCGCCGTGGTCTGTTCTAGTCCTCAAGGTGTTAGCGGGCTGGTGGGAGGGGCACCATCAAAAGGGGCACCAACAGTAAGGAGTATGTTGCAAACAATGAGACAGCAACAGCTTGTATCACTAATGAGTACTTCCAACACTGAAGCCTCTCCTTCACAGATAGTCCTCCCTGCCACGGATAACCAGCCGGTCGAGCTAACGAGTGTCGACCAGTGGGTCTCCCATATAGCCAGTTACACTTTATCACTCCATTCCTTGCCACCCCTTCCACAAAACGATCATTTGGACAAGGAGATGGAGTCGGCCGACACAGGTCTCGGAAGCAGTGTGGTGATCGGGGGTCAGGAAACAGAGGTCYATCTCTTTGAGAGTTCCATTATCCAAAGGAAGAGGGTGCAAAAGCCACTACGAGTAGCGTGCTCMAAAAYGAGAAACCCTGCAACCAACTCCTGCCAAGAGTGTGGGAAGCGTTTTCTGTCTCGGGGACGGCTGGAGGATCACCTCCGCATACACACCGGGGAGAAACCTTTCAAGTGCAGCGATTGTAGCAGGTTCTTCAGGACGTTGGCACTCCTGACCAACCATATGAAAATTCACTCTGACGTGCGGCCCTTTAGCTGCGACGAGTGCGGCAAGTGCTTTCGGAGAAAGGTTGGCCTTCAGAATCACCATCGTGTCCACACGGATGCTAGACCATACAAATGCACCATATGTGGCAAGGGTTTCACGCAGGTACAGTACTGCAAACGACACATGGATTGTCATACAAGTGAGAATACCTATTTCTGCACTCATTGTCCGAAGAGTTTCCCAACCCAATTCCAGCTGTCTGCCCACCAGCGCTGGCACACCATGGACCGCCCGTACGCCTGTGAGCAGTGTGGGTTGCGTTTCTTTATGCCAAGCTTGTTAAAGAGACACATGGGCTACCACATTGGGAACCGCCAGTTCCTGTGTGCCCAGTGCGGAAGGACCTTTGTTTATGAGTTTGACCTAAAGAGACACCAAAAAGACCATGACCCCAGTCCCAAGCTCCCCTGCCCCGTCTGCCAGAAGATGTTTGGCAACAACAGCCTACTCCAGGCCCACATACGCAGGCACTCTTCAGAGAAACCTTACAGATGCGACATATGCGACAAGACCTTTAAAGACAGCGGGGGCCTCCGCATACACAAGCGGGGGCTGCACTCGAACGAACGCCCTTACAGCTGCGACGAGTGTGGGAAGACCTACAAACTACACAC
>NC_036840.1:4659369-4741647 GCF_002910315.2 Salvelinus sp. IW2-2015 | reverse complement strand
CAACCAGGGGGTTTCTTAGAGTGCGCAGGATAAACAATATTATGGCATGTGTTGACACGTACACTACTGTTCAAAAGTTTGTGGTCACTTAGAAATGCCCTTGTTTTTGAAAGAAAAGCAACATTTGTTGTCCATTAAAATTACATCAAATTAATCAGAAATACAGTGTAGACATTGTTAATGTTGTAAATGACTATTGTAGCTGGAAACTGATATAGCTGGAAGCTGGAAACTGAATATATACATAGATGTACAGAGGCCCATTATCAGCAACCATCACTCCTGGTTCCAATGGCATGTTTGTTAGCTAATCCAAGTTGATCATTTTAAAAAGGCTAATTGATCATTAGAAAACCATTTTGCAATTATGTTAGCACAGCTGAAAACTGTGGTGCTGATTAAAGAAGCAATAAAACAGGCCTTCTTTAGACTAGTTGAGTATCTGGAGCGTCAGAATTTGTGGGTCTCGATTACAGGCTCAAAATGGCCAGAAACAAATAACTTTCTCTGAAACTCGTCAGTCTATTCTTGTCTGAGAACTGAAGGCTATTCATGCGAGAAATTGCCAAGAAACTGAAGATCTCGTACAACGCTGTGTACTACTCCCTTCACAGAACAGCGCAAACGTCTCTAACCAGAATAGAAAAGGGAGTGGGAGGCCCTGGTGCAACACTGAGCAAGAGGACAAGTACATTAGAGTGTCTAGTTTGAGAACAGATGCCTCACAAGTCCTCAACTGGCAGCTTCATTAAATAGTACCCGCAAAACACCAGTCTCAACGTCAACAGTGAAGAGGTGACTCCGGGATGCTGGCCTTCTAGGCAGAGTTGCAAAGAAAAAGACATCTCAGACTGGCCAATAAAAATGAAAGATAAGATGGGTAAAAGAAACAGACACTGGACAGAGGAAGATTGGAAAGAAGTGTTATGGAAGACAGACGAATCTAAGTTTGAGGTGTTCCGTTCACAAAGACGAACATTCATGGAGGAAGGAAAAATGAAAAGATGCTGGAGGAGTGCTTGACGCCATCTGTCAAGCATGGTGGAGGAAATGTGATGGTCTGGGGGTGCTTTGGGTGGTGGTAAAGTGGAGCTTTTTACAGGGTAAAAGCAATCTTGAAGAAGGAAGGCCATCACTCCATTTTGCAACGCATACCATACCCTGTGGCTTAATTGGAGCAATTTCCTCCTACAACAGGACAACGACCCAAAGCACAGCTCCAAACTATGCAAGAACTATATAGGGAAGAAGCAGTCAGCTGGTAGTCTGTCTATAAATGGAGTGGCCAGCACAGTCACCGGATCTCAACCCTATTGAGCTGTTGTGGGAGCAGTTTGACCGTAGGGTACGTAAGAAGTGACCATCAAGCCAATCCAACTTGAGGGAGGTGCTTCAGGAAGCATGGGGTGAAATCTCTTCAGATACCTTCAACAAATTGACAACTAGAATGCCAAAGGTCTGCAAGGCTGTAATTGCTGCAAATGGAGGATTCTTTGAAGAAAGCAAAGTTGAAGACACAATTATTATTTCAATTAAAAATCATTATTTATAACCTTGTCAACGTCTTAACTATATTTCCTAATTCATTTTGCAACTAATTTCATGTATGTTTTCATGGAAAACAAGGACATTTCTAAGTGACCCCAAACTTTTGACAGTAGTGTATATAGTCGTCTAACAATGTCAACATTAGATATGATTGGTGAAGTGTTAGTTATAGACTTGTTGTGTAACAGTTCATTTACCTGGGAGAGATCTGGCACAGATAGCAGTCGTTCCAGTCTGAGGACCAAGCCTCCACAAGGCCTGCAGTGCTGTGTCATATCTGGAGCCATACTGTGTATGGAACTCCTCCTACAGGGAAGGAAAGAAAATATTTAGGTCAGTGTCTTTGAAATGACAAAGTGGACAGTGTGAGAGGAAAGGGAGAAAGTGTGCCGAACCTGGAAGAAGTGCTTCCTCTCATAAGGGTTTTTCAGCAGGGTTTGGACCAGCGCCACAAGTTAGCCTGTGACTCATCCACTTCTGCATCTGGCTGCTGTAACACAAATTGGGAATCATTTGATACAAAGTACAGCCACTTCGGTCATCAGAATTACATGTGTTACTTAAAAGAGGGGTATTGAGTAATGGGTGACAGGGCTTGTAGAAGTCATAAGTCTAGCTGAAAACAACTTTTATCTCTTACCCTATCCGTGTTTGCACTTTGCAGATCTAAGAATCAGATGAGTGACAGCAAAGCAAGACAGATGGCAGAAAGCTCCGCAACCCCACTGGAAGGTGTAACACTTGTATGCGTTTAAACTTATGCAGTCCCCTCAGATCTATACACTGCAGAGCTAAAGGCTATTTTCAAACCAGAGTACAGCGCATATTTTACCTCTCTTTAAGTGTATGTCGCTCCAGCCTTGGTTTTTGTGGTTAATGATATTGACAGTCATTCTTGAATATGTTGTTTTACAGTGTGAGTTGTTCACTGGTATGGGTCAGAATTTCACACTGCCACACAAGAGATAAATATTCTTACCCCCAAGATGTTCATCTTTTCCAGGAGACGTTGGATGTCCTGAAGGTTGGGTGGGTCCTTGCGGAACAACTCCAAGATCATCTAAAATAATGGGACAAAATGGTATATGATTTTTCTAATACACAATGTGTCAAAACCACCCCTCCCATGACCACATATCATGTCACTCACCCTTGCTCTCAGGCCCAGGATGAGTTGAGCCCTCTGTTTGTAACTCAGCAACTTTGGAATGCTTCAGTCACACAGTTACAAACTCCTCGACCTCCCCATAGTGCATCACATTGCGTTGATTCACCACATGCCATAACAAATGAATACATCAGCCGCAGCGGGGAAACCAATAGTCGCAAAGAGGAGAGAGGAAGGGGGGACTATAGCAAGACGATAGAACAACATGTTAGGTGTGTGGCTTCATCCTCTAGCTTTTAGCAACAAATACCTCCAGCAACATGGCTAACTAGCTAGACAACTTAAATTTGAGAGAAGGGCCAAATAGACATTAGTTTTACACTAAAGCTATCCATTGAAGATAAAAATCGGGTCTATAGCCAGGTTCACATTTGTAAAATGAATAGATTGCCAATACATGGTTAGCAAGTGTCGATATAATGTACCTAACCCGTACTGGCTGTACTCTTCTTGACTCGTTTGTCCATGCCGGAATGTTACCAAATATGTACGATAGGCAGAAATCTAACAGTAAAGGTAACTAGCATACTGGACAGCTATCACAAGTCACTGACGAATTTTTTTGGTGAAATGGCGAACAACGGGAAAACGGAACCAAAGCCAGAACAAAGTTTTGACCAATTAAAACAGATTGGCAGCATAACAACATTACCGCCACCTACCGTGCTGGAATAAGAGCGCAACTGAATCTTCTCGTTTCTTGAAATTACATTTTTAGGTAAAAAACATGAATTTCATCATATATATCTGGAAAAATATGAATTTATTAATTAACTTTTGTGGCTAATAACTTTAAATGTATTAATAAAAGTAATCGGCACAGGACCATTCTAGCAAATACTAGGTTTCCCTGCTGTGAATGTTTTCAACTAAAACAGCAAAACAATTGAGTAGTGGTAACACAATTTTGCTTCATCCAACACCAAATGTTGTGCATATTTTTTGTAAAGGCTTCCGGCAATCCATTGACTACTCTCAAAAGAGAAATACTGAGTGGCAGTTCATTGTACACTTATTTGTCATTGGAATTTCAATAACCTATCCAAAAAAAAAAGCATCACAAACAAATTGTTTTAATGACGAATCATAATTGTTATATCAACAGGACATATGTTTGTTTCTGTTAATTAAGCCAGACATTCTACTATTTGTCAATGTTCAGTCGAGGGAATCCTGGATTATTGGTCCAAAATGGTCAAAGTTTACGAAAAAAATCTGGACATAATTACAGCCAATGGCACTGGATTTTTGACAAAGTTAAACTTGTGTCAGACAATAAAACTAGCATTCCAGTCATTGGTGTGTGTGGAGGGCAGCCACTGCAGTAAATCAACTCATTTTGGAGGAATCTCCTGCGACGGCTGGTGTGACTGTATTCCTTGTCTGCTCAGATGCTCTCCTGAGTGCAACCGCTCATGCGGCTTCAGAAGAGTGGTAACTTGAAGACCTTTCCACACTGGTCACAGGGGTGCCTCTCCGCTTGTGTGGTGGATAATTATGTGCTCCTTCAGGTGCCGATGTTTTTTTCGGATGACTTGTACGCTCTTCCTTACCACGACTGCGACCCACATGTGTGTGGAAGACGTACATAGGTCTCGGCAACAGGTCGGTACAAGGGCGTTCGTGACACCGGAGACTGGCGCATAGATTATCGCACCACTTTGATGACCTAGCAGACGAGGCCAAGCTGCTGCTCTCGTGTCTTTACAGTGTGGAAAGGTTCTTCAGTATCGCGACATCTCTTTCTGAGCCGATGAGGCTCAGTCGAGGCTACTCACAGGAGAAATGCTGGAGCCAGACCACCACAGGAAATATCATGTCAACACCACCAGGCGTGTGGAGAGTACTTTCCTCCACCACAATGAAGTTGAGTTAGCTGCAGTGAGGCTTGCCTTCGCAACCACGACACGATGACTGGGAAATGCTAGTCTTTATTGTCTTGACCAATGTTGGAGGACTCCTTTGTCAATGCCAAGTCCATTTGCGCTGTCAGATTTGAGTCGAGACCATACTACTATCTTTCGTATAATTCTGTGGCCATTCTTGGAGAAACCACACAATCCAAGGGATTCCCGGTCAGTACGTGGGAATCCTGACAAAATGAGGGTTAATGAAATTTCTGGCTAAGTTCAGCTTATGAGAACCAACATATGTCTGTTAGTATAACAGATGTTAATGATTGCCGTCATTGAAATATATGAAATTTGTTGTTTGTGAATCTGCTTTTTTTTTGAGGGTACAATAACTTACTGTGAATTCCAATGAACATAAGAGGTACAAATCGAACAAAAGCCCTTCTACGTATTTTCCTCCTACATTGGAGTAGTCAATGGGTTGCCGGAAGCCTTACGGAGAAAACAACTAGTCACAACATGGATGTGGAGATGAAAGGACAAAATTGTGTACCATACTCAAATTGTTGTGGTGCTGAGGTTTTCTTAGTTCGAAAACATCACAGCAAGGGGAAACCATATGTATTGTTGCTCGTAGTATGAGGGTCCTCGCTGCGACTATAATCTTGTTCCATTAATACTATTCTAAGTGCTCACTTAACGTGCCACGAAAGAGTTAATGAAAATTAGAAAAAGAGATTGCATGAGATCCAGAATTTACTATAATGATTGAAACTTTCATGCCTTTATCTAATCCTGAGAACAATGTTCACACTTCAAGAAAACGAGAGAGGATAATACAGTATTGCGGCTCGGTTATGCCACGCGCACGGTGGTTGGCGGCTACATGTTTGGTGTTTAGGCTGCTCCAACCTTGAGTTTTTAATTGGGTCAAAACTCTTGGTGCTCTGGCTTTCTGTGTCCGGTTCCGTGTCAGCCAAATGACCAAGCCTCAAAAAGAACGTTACACAGTGGATTTGTAAGTATTGGAGCTGATCCAATGATGTCCATGTCTTACCTGTACTAATGTTAGAGAGTTTGCCGACTCGTGATCGGAAGCATATTATGTGGTTAACTAT
Source organism: Salvelinus sp. IW2-2015 (assembly GCF_002910315.2). Classification (NCBI taxonomy): domain Eukaryota; kingdom Metazoa; phylum Chordata; class Actinopteri; order Salmoniformes; family Salmonidae; genus Salvelinus; species Salvelinus sp. IW2-2015. The sequence goes on along the minus strand of NC_036840.1, from coordinate 4,735,960 downwards.
TATCCGTCTATTGGGCACAAATCGAAGTCAAATGATAGGACCAGAGTGCACGAGTCAACGGTAGGATACATTAGTAGATCGGACACTATGCTAAACTATCTGGCAATTGGAGCAAATTTATCTTCGTAGTCAATTTTACAATGTGAACCTTGGCGATTATAAGCCAGACTTTCGTTACTTTCAATTGGATCCGCGCTTAATGTATGAAAAGAATTGTCGAGTTCATGGCATCTCCTTCTAAATTGATTAATGGTTGTGGCTATGCTATGTTGTGCCACACTGGTTGCTGGAGGGTATTCTGTTGTTGCGAAAGCCTAAGGAGAAGCCTACAACAGACCCGCTTCGAATAGCTATGTTGTTCTCATTAATGTCGTGAAGTCTCTGCTAAGCCTCTCTCTTTCCTCTCGTAACCACGCTTGCGATACTATTTGGTGTTCACCACCCGCTGCGGCTGATGCTCTATTTCATTTGTATGGCAATGTGGTGAATCAACGCAATGTGCACATCTCATCATATGAGAGTGGAGAGGTCGAGGAGCTTTTTGTAACTGTGGTGGACTGAAGCAGTTCCAAAAGTTTGCTGAGTTTACAAACGAGGAGGCGCTCAAACTCTATTCCCTAGGACCGAGTAGAATGTGTGATTGAGTGACAGTATAGTGGGGAGTCATGGGAGGGGTGGTTTTGACGAACTCTGGTGTTGTATCAAGAAAAACATCATCAATACAAATTTTGTCCCAAGGTTATTCCTAGTAGGAAACTTGGGAGTCGCTCTTCCGGCACAGGACCAACCTCCAACCCTCGTCTTAGGCGAACCATTCACGTCTCCGAGGAATAAAGAGATGAAGCTTTGGGTAAGACAATATTTATCTCTTTGTGTCGCACTGTGTGGAAAGTCTGACCTCGCATACAAGGAACACTGTACCACCGTGTAAATACAACATGATTGCTGAGAGAATTTTGTACTGCAGCAATATCTATTGTAAGACCCGACGAATAAAAACCAAGGCTGGAGCGACATAACTTAACAAGAGTAAGGGTTAATATACTCGCTGCTGTACCTGGCCATTTGAAAATCTCAGCCTTTAGCTTGCAGTGGATAGAGTCATGGAGAGGGATTTGCTAGGTTAGAGTCCTTATCAACAGATTAATCATACAAGTGCTTAATTCACTCTGCACCGGTGACAGGGTGTTTGTAGAGACTTTTTTGGCCTTATCTGTCTTGTCTGGTCTGTCGTGCCACTCATCGCACGCTCCTTTTAGATCCTGCAAATGTGAATCGAAGCACGGATAATGGGAGCGAGTAAGAGATAACTACATGTCAGATTTTCATGCTAGACTTATAGGACAGTCCTATCAAGCCCGCTTGTCTCGTTCCATTGACCTGACCACATCTACAATCCTTCTACTCACTATCATAGAACTACATGTCTCATGTCAGCAACACCGACAAGTCCTGACCGGATCTCCTTGTCTCACATCAGTTGTTTTGGAAGGGTGGTCAAGGAAGGGAGCGAGATAGTGTTACTTGCAATGTGGGAGACCCCTGGTGGACAACTCGCTACTTGACCGGTGGTATTACTGGTTTGGTTCCCTAAAAGCTGATCTTAGCTTCTAACTCTTCTCAGATAGCGTCCATTATCAGTGCTGCCCCCTCTGACCTGGAGGAGTGTGGAAAGTCTGTGTCTGACCCTGAGCACCTGAAGATTCTCCTCCAGCACCAGAACCTGCTAAATAAGATTCAGTTTGGTAGGCTTACTTCAATCATATCTTCTCCTTCCTGTTAATGTTAAGTAGAATTATCAACAGATAAACAAAGAACAATGTAGTTTTCCCTTTTTGTCAAACTGCCATGGTTCACTCTATTGATAACTTTGAACCAGCTGTATTTACAGGAATTTGAATTACTTTGAAATGGTATTAATCTAAACATGCCCAATACTTTCAAGTTCAAACAAACAGAATGTGGTGTAATATATTTTTTTTTATCTGTATTTGTCCCTTTTTCTCAGTACCTGTCACGTCCTCTGTAGGGGACTGTGTGCTGTCCTCGCTGTCCTTCCGCTTAACCTGTGGAATGCAGTCCATGCAGACAGATTTTGACGAGCCAGCGGAATCATTAGAAGCCGCTCTAAGCATCATGAACCCTGCCTCTTTCAGGGACTTGGAGGATCTGGGAATGATGTCAGATGAATCGGACCACACTGGAGCAGTAACTACTGTGGAGAGAGAAGAGCAGAATGCCAGAGATAACGCATGTGGGGCGAAGAATGCAGTACTCCACAGTGAAGAAGACAATGCACTGTCAAAGAACGACATAGTCTCACCTACTCCTGAAAGTATAAGCAGGCCAGTGGGGGGGGCACCAACAGTAGAGAGCATGCTGCCGACAGAGAGCGACAAACAGCTTGTAACACTGATGAATACTTTCATCACCGAAGACTCTCCTTCACATATTGTCATCCCTGAAACGGTCACCAATGGGAACCAACCAGATAACCAGCCAGTCAAGCTAGCGAGTGTCCACCAGTGGGTCTCCCACATTGCAAGTAACACTATCTCGCTCCCTTCCTTGCCACCCCTTCCACAAAACGATGAAGACAAGGAGATCCGGTCAGGTGACACGTGTCTTGGAAGCAGTGTGGAAATTGGGGGTCAGGAAACAGAAGCCAATCTCTTCGAGAGGGCTGTTATCCGAAGGAGACGGCCGCCCAAGCCACAAAGAATAACTGTACCCTCGAAGAGGAAAATCCCTGAGGCAACCATAATTTGCCAGGAGTGTGGGAAGAGTTTTGTCTATCCGTCTCAGCTGGAAAATCACCTACGCATTCACACAGGAGAGAAACCTTTCAAGTGCACGGAGTGTGGCAGGGCCTTCAGGTCCTTAGGATACATGACCACTCATATGAAAAATCACTCTGAAGCGCGGCCATTTAAGTGTGATGAGTGTGACAAGGGCTTTCGGAAAAAGGCTGACCTGAAGAAGCATCAGCTCATCCACATGGGTGCAAAACCACACAAATGCACCATCTGCGGAAAGGGCTTCAGCCAAGCATTTTATTGCAGAATACACATCCAGTCTCATGCAAGTGAAAATAACTTTCCNCCGTTCATCTGTGAGCAGTGTGGGATGCGCTTCTTTCATCCCAGTGGGCTGAAGAGGCACATGGGCTATCACATTGGGAACCGCCCGTTCCTCTGTGCCCAGTGTGGAAAGACTTTTGTTTATGAGTTTGACCTGAAGAAACACCAAAGGGACCATGGCCCCAAGCCCAAGATCCCATGCCCTGTCTGCCAGAAGGTGTTTGGCAGCAACGGACTCATTAAYGCCCACATGTTTACGCACACCTCTYTAAAACCTTACAGATGTGACATATGRGACAAGACCTTTAAACAGAGCAGCAGCTTGAGCAGTCACAAACGTCTGCACACGGGCGAYCGCCCTTACCACTGCGACATGTGTGGGAAGACYTACAAGCTGAATCAGCACCTGAAGGAGCACATAATTATCCACCACACGGCGGAGGGGCACCCRTGTGACCAGTGTGGAAAGGTCTTCAAGTTACCACGTCTTCTGAAGGCGCATGAYCGGTTGCACTCAGGAGAGCGATCTGAGCAGACAAGGAAATACAGTCACACCAGCCGTCGCAGGAGAAATTCCTCCAAAATGAGTTGATTTACTGCACAGTGGCTGCCTTCCACACTGTCGGGGATGCTATTTTTAATGTCCTGACAAATTGCCAATAGCTGTAATAATATTTCTCATTTTTTGTTGTAGACTTTAGATTTTTGATCATTTTGGACCATAATTCAGGATTCCCTAAATAGACTGAACACTGAAAAATAATATAATGTCTGGCTTAATTAATGCAGCAACAAACATATCTCCTGTTAGATAACAATGAATGATTGTGTCATTAAAACATATTTGTTTGTGATGATTATTTTTTGGATAGGTTGAAATTCCAATGACATAAGATGTACATTGACAGCCACTCACGTATTTCTCTTTTTGAGAGTAGTCAATGATTGCAGGGAGCCTTTACAAAAAATAAGCACAACATTTGGTGTTGGATAAAGGCAAATAAAGTCACAATTGTGTGCCACTACTCACTTGTTTTGCTATTTTATTCACAGCAAAGGTAACCAAATGTATGCTAGAACGGTACTGTGTGATGACTTTTTATAATACATTTAAGGTGTTTATTAAGCCACAAAATAAAGATTCATACTCAACCAAATATATACAGAAAAATTATGAAATTCGTGTTTTAACCTAAAAATGTAATTTCAAGAAAAGAGAGCAGTAGGATTCAATTGCGGCTCTTATTCCAGCACGATAGGTGGCAGTAATGATGTTATGCTGCCAATCTTCTTGTTAATAGTCTGGTCAAAACTCTGTTCTGGTTTTGGTTCCGTTTCCATCTGTTGTTGTCGCCATTTTCATAAATCGTTAGTGGGTTGTGGATAGCTATCTATCATGCTAGTTACCTTTACTGTTAGATTTCTGCCTATCGTACATATTTGGTAACATTCTGGCATGGACAAACGAGTCAAGAAGAGTACTGCCAGTACGGGTAGGTTACATTATACGACACTTGCTAGACATGTATTAGCAATCTAACCCATTTTACAAATGTGAATCTGGCTAGACCCAAGTCACTGCAGTGCAGAGCGCTAGCTAGCTAGCGACTAACTTCAATGAGTAGCTAAGTGTAAAGCTAATGTTCGTTTCGGCTTGCCTTCTACATTTAAGTTTGCTAGGTAGTTAGCCATGTTGCTGGAGGTATTTGTTGCTAAAGAGCCTAGAGGATGAAGCCACACACCCTAACATGTTGTTCTATCGTCTTGCCTTATTCAGCTCCCCCACTTCCTCTCTCCTCTTTCGACTATTGGTTTCCCGCTGCGGCTTATGTATTCATTTGTATGGCATGTGGTGAATCAACGCAATGTGATGCACTATGGGAAGGTCGAGGAGTTTGTAACTGTGGTGACTGAAGCAGTTCCAAAGTTGCTGAGTTACAAACAGAGGCTCAACTCATCTCTGGGCCTGAGAGGCAAGGGTGAGTGACATGATATGTGGTCATGGGAGGTGGTTTGAAACTTGTGTATTAATCATATACAATTTTTGTCCCATTATTTTAGATGATCTTGAGGTTGTTCCGCAAGGACCCACCCAACTTCAGGCATCCAACGTCTCCTGGAAAAGATGAACATCTTGGGGTAAGAATATTTATCTCTTGTGCAGTGTGGAAATTCCGCCCATACCCGCGGCACAACTCAACAACCTGTAACAGCATACTAAACTTTCTGTCAATACCATTCTCGGACGAACTACTTAAAAGAGAGTAACTATTGCACTTAGTCTGGTTTGAAAATAGCCTTTAGCTCTGTAGTGTACTAATCTAGGGACTGGATGCGGAAACAACATAAGTGTTAAACCTTCCAGTGGGTTGCGGGAGCTTTCTGCCATCTGTCTTGCTTTGCTGTCATCATCTGATTCCTTAGATCTGCAAAGTGAAAACACGATGGGGTAAGAGATAAAAGTTGTTCTCAGTTGGACTTATGACTTCTACAACCCTGTACCCATACAAATCCTGTTTACAAGCAGCCAGATGCAAGTGGAGGAGTCACAGGCTAACTTCGTGGCGCTGGTCCAAACCCTGCTGAAAACCCTTATGAGAGGAGCACTTCTTCCAGGTTCGGCACACTTCTCCCTTTCCTCTCACACTGTCCACTTTGTCATTTCAAAGACACATACCTAAATTATTTTTCTTCCTTCCCTGGAAGGAGTTCCATACACAGTATGGCTCCAGTATGACACAGCACTGCAGGCCCTGTGGGAGGCTTGGTCCTCAGACTGGAACGACTGCTATCTGTGCCAGATCTCTCCCAGGTAATGAACTGTTACACAACAAGTCTATAACTAACAATTCGCCAATCATATCTAATGTTGCGTTGACAGCTGATACTTGCCAACACAAGCCATAATGTTGTTTATCCTGCCGCATTCTAAGAACCCCTGGGTTGTGATTTTAGCTTCTAACTCTTCTCAGATAGCGTCCATTATCAGTGCTGCCCCCTCTGACCTGGAGGAGTGTGGAAAGTCTGTGTCTGACCCTGATCACCTGAAGATTCTCCTCCAGCACCAGAACCTGCTAAATAAGATTCAGTTTGGTAGGCTTACTTTAATCATATCTTCTCCTTCCTGTTAATGTTAAGTAGAATTATCAACAGATAAACAAAGAACAATGTAGTTTTCCCCAAACTGTCATGGATCACTTTGAACTAGCTGTATTTACAGGAATGTGAAATAGTTTTTCAATGGTATTAATGTCAACATGCTTATTCCTAGGCTTTCACATTCAACCAATCAGAATGTCATTTTTCTATATTTGTCCCTTTCTCTCAGTACCTGTCACTTCTTCTGTGGGTGACTGTGTGCTGTCCTCGCTGTCCTTCCGCCTCGCGTGTGGAATGCCATCAATGGAGCCAGATTTTGACGAGCCATCAGAATCATTAGATGCCGCTCTAAGCGTCATGAACCCTGCCTCCTTCAGTAACTTGGAGGATCTGGGAATGATGTCAGAAGACTCTGACCATGCTGGAGAAGATAGTACTGTGGAGAGAGAAGACGATGTACTGCCAGAGAGCGCCGTGGTCTGTTCTAGTCCTCAAGGTGTTAGCGGGCTGGTGGGAGGGGCACCATCAAAAGGGGCACCAACAGTAAGGAGTATGTTGCAAACAATGAGACAGCAACAGCTTGTATCACTAATGAGTACTTCCAACACTGAAGCCTCTCCTTCACAGATAGTCCTCCCTGCCACGGATAACCAGCCGGTCGAGCTAACGAGTGTCGACCAGTGGGTCTCCCATATAGCCAGTTACACTTTATCACTCCATTCCTTGCCACCCCTTCCACAAAACGATCATTTGGACAAGGAGATGGAGTCGGCCGACACAGGTCTCGGAAGCAGTGTGGTGATCGGGGGTCAGGAAACAGAGGTCAATCTCTTTGAGAGTTCCATTATCCAAAGGAAGAGGGTGCAAAAGCCACTACGAGTAGCGTGCTCGAAAAAGAGAAACCCTGCAACCAACTCCTGCCAAGAGTGTGGGAAGCGTTTTCTGTCTCGGGGACGGCTGGAGGATCACCTCCGCATACACACCGGGGAGAAACCTTTCAAGTGCAGCGATTGTAGCAGGTTCTTCAGGACGTTGGCACTCCTGACCAACCATATGAAAATTCACTCTGACGTGCGGCCCTTTAGCTGCGACGAGTGCGGCAAGTGCTTTCGGAGAAAGGTTGGCCTTCAGAATCACCATCGTGTCCACACGGATGCTAGACCATACAAATGCACCATATGTGGCAAGGGTTTCACGCAGGTACAGTACTGCAAACGACACATGGATTGTCATACAAGTGAGAATACCTATTTCTGCACTCATTGTCCGAAGAGTTTCCCAACCCAATTCCAGCTGTCTGCCCACCAGCGCTGGCACACCATGGACCGCCCGTACGCCTGTGAGCAGTGTGGGTTGCGTTTCTTTATGCCAAGCTTGTTAAAGAGACACATGGGCTACCACATTGGGAACCGCCAGTTCCTGTGTGCCCAGTGCGGAAGGACCTTTGTTTATGAGTTTGACCTAAAGAGACACCAAAAAGACCATGACCCCAGTCCCAAGCTCCCCTGCCCCGTCTGCCAGAAGATGTTTGGCAACAACAGCCTACTCCAGGCCCACATACGCAGGCACTCTTCAGAGAAACCTTACAGATGCGACATATGCGACAAGACCTTTAAAGACAGCGGGGGCCTCCGCATACACAAGCGGGGGCTGCACTCGAACGAACGCCCTTACAGCTGCGACGAGTGTGGGAAGACCTACAAACTACACACGCACCTGAGGGAGCACAAGTTTAAACACACAGGCGAGGGCCACAGCTGTGGCCAGTGTGGAAAAGCCTTCAGATACCTGCGTCTCCTGAAGGCGCACGAGCGGTCGCACTCCGAGCCATCTGAGCTCACGCGACGAAACAGTCACACCAGCCGTCGCAGAAGACATTCCTCCAAAAGGAGTTGATTTTCTCACATTTTCACACCTTTCACTGTGGCTACAGTAATATACAACAGTATTCAACTTTGTCACAATTCCATGTCATTGGCTGTACGGTCGTTATGTAGGGCAGCACAGGGTTCCTCTGTGTTGTCTGAAGAATGCTGCATTATCCCACCATTCTGTCATATCTCTGTGGTGCAGAGGGGCGACATGATGGGGGATGGTGAGATAATTGACTTGAACGGAGAAGAGGGTCTCTGCTGTTCAGGACTGCTGCTCACTGAGTTTACCTTCCTCCCTCTATGATCCTCCCTTCCTCTGATCAGACATACTGGGACTATACAAACACTTATTACATGATACACAGCATATCAAGTACAGGGTCTAAAGTCTTTTCAAATCATGGAATGTCATACATGGTCTATTTTGGGAGGTACCAGCATTGCAGTCCTAACAGCCATGCATACAAGCCGGTTGTGTGACTGAAGGCTCCCAGAAAATCTGTGGACCGGAAATTCATAAAGTGAATCTGTGGAACTATGTTCAGTGAGGTGTGTTAGGTAAACCAGTGAAACATCCTCCACTGTCAGGTACAGTATGCTCTCAAGAGAACATGGTTTTAATCTGTTGACTTGGATCAGGATTGGGGGTCAATTACTTTTTAATTCAGGATCTTCCTAATAGAAAATAATTTCAGTTACTCCAACCCTGATTTGGATAGTCTCATGGCTTCTCCCGCAGTATAATCACCAGAGTGATTCAGATTCAGTATTTAATAGTCACATGTACAGGGTTGCAGGTATAATTGCGGATACAGTGAAAATCTTAGGGTCCAAACTCCAACAGAGTGTAGTTCTTCAATTTGTGCTTCTTGTTCTATCGCAATGTTCTTGTTGAATTAAAAAGCTTATAGGCTACATTAATTTGTGTTGTTTATTTTGGACTTAAAACAGTCTCTGAAGAAGTATGTGCCACACATTTCCTGTTCTGCAACATTTATTTCCTGTAGCTGCCTTTTAAACCTTACATTTTTTCCCAGATGCAGCATTACCCTTCTTGGAGGCACATCAGAAATTTGTGAACATAGGTGTTATGGCTATGCTGGAGTTGTCATTGATATATTTTTTTAATGAATCATGGCATTTTATCAGGTGAATGTCAGTTTGCCTCATCAGTCTTTTGATATCAACAACATTTTGTGGTAAGCAATACACTAAGTTAATATTGTTTTAATAATAATAGCTAACAAGATTGCAACAGATGTCAAATTTTTCTGTGTGAAATGTTGGATCACTCCAAATTATGAACTACTGACATCTGTTTTTGAATGTATTTCACACATTTCTCTGGCAAACAAAAGTCAACAAAACTACACTTGCAGTCAACAAAACTAAGAACCTGTGCACACACAAATGTGTTATTCTGGAAACTGTAAGCATCTACCTGTGAGGGAAATCTAATAGGCTAGGTCATACATTCTTTAGTTGTGCATGGCGAAAAAGAGCTACAGTACCCTACTGTTCTGCAATGCAGGTCCGACTGAATTCCAGCCGTCTTTTGTGAAAATGTAACAGATTACATTTTGATCTTGTTGAATGTTGTTCTCCCAATCCCACACTCCATCTTTTTGTTTAATCTCATGTCATTCCTCATGCCTTGTGGTCCTAAGAGGAAGAGCAGTGAGTCTGATAGTCATTTATTTAGAAATCATAAAAAAGTATGAATTAGTAATAAATAACACTTACACATGACTTAAATGGTTATAACAACTATGAATGCAATCGCATGCATTCCTCATACGAACAAAAGGTCAGGATAGAAATTAAATCGACAGTAGGCTTAAGCCATGTTCGCCAACAAACGCACAGCCTTTCTTTGCTTTTGTTTAGGCTGTGTCAGAGTTGGAAGAGCTGGCATAGGTGAGCGGCTGCTCTTGTGGTCATTGTCAGTAAACCACACCTGCGCTTATCCCACCAATGTTAGACTTTCTCAACAAGAAAGTGAAGGCTATATAAAAAATTATGACACTCAAATTTAAAATCTATATTTTAAATGATAGGGATTTATATCAACTTAATCAAGGTGTATATTGTGCCCAACATCACACATTCCAGTGATTAAGCCAAGTTTAGATCTGTAACCTATTGTAAACTAGTTTTTTTCTTCATTTGTTTGTTTACTCTTACGGCTGACAAAACAGAAGTCCTCAAGACCAGGTTGAACTTCATTCCACAAAGGCACCTCAAACATGTACCAGACCATGTCCCAGTTCTAAAAATAAAAAAAATAAAAAACCATATCAGCCTTGAAAATACAGTATTAATTCAAAAGTAAATCAGAAACTGTATGTGAAAAATATGTTTGTCATGTTAACTGTGGTTCATATCGATCTCAGAGCTCCATTCTATAATAGTCTCAGAGTCTGGTGATCGACCACAGTTTGAGCAGACAACTGTGTTTGATGGAGTCGTCATATCGCGCTGTGACAGTGTGACTAGGAAGGAAAAGCTCAGACAGAACTGGGTCAATCAGAGCCCACAATGGAGGGAGAGGACCCTCGATTGTTCAGAGCCACACAGAACATGAAGTGGTTCTCTGGCAGATACGTCATATGATCAGCAATAGTACAGTTGGTGAGTACTCTCTGTCTTTGTGTGGATGATCTTGTATGCAGTATTTACAATGATTGCATATTTAATATCAAAATGGGTTTAAGCATGAGGGTAGTCAGCAATTATATGCTCACTGAAAACAATTTTCGGTGATATTGTAAGATGATCAAAAATGGAAACGAACTTGATGAGCAACTTTTTTTTTGTTGCAAAATACAACCTTGTGTTCAAAGTGTATTCAGTTCATTCCTGAAATATCTGATATCCAGTTTAGTTACGTTTCATATTACATGTATGTTTGTTTTTAAGCATCTCTGAGATTATGTGTATAATTAAAGGCACTATATAAAATATGATTATTATACTCACAAAACAATGTTTACTGAGTGAAACAAAAATGTAACTGTTGTTCAGCAGTTATCAAGCTGTTTTGGGATTTTCATATAACCTGAAATCCGGATTTGATTGAACAAGTCCAGTCAACTCAGTCTTTCTTACACCATCTTTTCTAGATGTTCTTCAGAGGCGGCGTGGCTGCACTTACATCACGAATGAATCTTCCACTGGGTTTGACCAATGGGGTCTCAATGGTGAGAACTTCCTGACCTTTGACCCTACCTCTCATACATGGATGTCAGAGTCTCCACAGGCAAACCCCATAGAACCGAGTTGGAACTCAAACAAAGTGAGGAGTCACGTGTTTAAGGAGTTTCTCCAGCATGACTGTTGCTCTTCACTCACCAATATCATGAAGACGAGAGGGAGCTGGCGCAGTAGAACAGAAGACGGGTGAGATGAACAGATACAGTCGAGCGACTATGCAATAACAAAGACCTGCGAATGAATGTGCACAATAACAGGATTTGGGGTTGTGAAGTTAGAGTGCATGTGAATCAATTTGCCTTCCCTGTTTGTTACAACTGTGGTATTTACATCAGTCAACATTGTTTAATTCTATGATTTTCATATTTGCCAAGCCCATACCTCACAAAGAGGATGTGTCCTTAAGATGTCATGGGACAAGCACTGACCTAAGGTCCACTTGACCCGAGATAGGGTTGTGATGACAGATCGGGTCAGAGTTATTGGGCCTCTACCCAATGTTGACGGATCAGTCCTGCTGAGACTGTGTTGAGATCCCCACTGGCCACACGAAAACATAGCGTTACCGCTGTAAAGTACAAACAAGCACAAGCAACACCGCTGCTTTGTGGAGTGAGACATTTTCAGATAGATAGCTAAATTAATTTATGCATGTGGTTTGGATGAAAAAAAGTATTCATACTCCTTGGAATTCGTCACATTTTATTCTGTGACAAAGTGGGATTAAAATGGATTTAATTGCAATTGTCAACAATCTACACAAAACACTGTAATGTCAACATGGAAGAGCATTTTAATACAAATATTAAATATTAAAGAAATTAAATAACTAAAATATAGTTGTTGCATAAGTATTCAGCTCCCTGAGTCAATACATGTCAGAATCACCGTTGGCAGCGATTACAGCTGCCAAAGGTCTTCTTGGGTAAGTCTATAGGAGCACCTGGATTGTCAAATAATTAGCCCATTATTCTTTTCATAATTCTTCAAGCTCTTTCAAGATGGTTGGGATGATGGCTATCTTCAAGACTTGCCATAGATTTTCAAGCAGATTTAAATCAAAACTGTGACTTGGCCACTAAGGAACATTTACTGTCTTTTTGGTAAGCAAATCCAGTGTAGATATCATCACCATGCTTGAAAATAAGGAGGCAGTTACTCAGCTATGCATTTAGGCCAAAAAATMTATTCCTTTGCCATGTTTTACTTTTGCACTATTACTTTCGTGCCTTGTTGCATAAAATAGGCATTTTTTGGAATGTTTTTACTCTGTATTTAATTCTTCTTTTCACTCATCTGGGTCATTATTGTAGACACTACAATGTTGTTAATCCATCCTCAATTTCTCCCATCACAGCCATTAAACTCTGTATTATAATTTTTACATTTACATTTAAGTCATTTAGCAGACGCTCTTATCCAGAGCGACTTCACCAATGGCATCATGGGAACATCCCTGAGCACTTTCCTTTCTGTCCTGCAGCTCAGTTCAGAAGGCTGACTGTACCTTTGATGTTTCTGGGTGGTTTAATACATAATCAACAGCATAATTATGAACCTGACCATGCTTAAAGAGATACTCAATGTCTGATTTGATATTGTTACCCATCTACCAATCACTGCCCTTCTTTATGAGGCTTTCAAAAAGCTCCCTAGTCTTTGAAGTTGAATTTGTGCTTGAAATCCAACGCTTGACTGAGGGACCTAGATATTGTATGCATGGGGGACAGACATAAAAAAAAACATGTCCATTTTTATTTTTTTGCACAGTGATTCCATTTAACTTATGTGATTTGTTAAGCCAAATTTTACTCCTGAACTAATTTAGGCTTGCCTGAACAAAGGGGCTTCATACATATGCAACTACTGTATTTTAGTTATCAAACTTGTATTGATCTTTAATGTTTAGAATGTGGCATTACAGAGTATTTTGAGTAGATTGTTGACAAAAAAATGACAATTAAATATATATGTTTTGTAACTTTGTAACAATAAAATGTGAAGAAATCCAAGGGGTATGAATACTTTTGGAAGGTATTGAAGATGTTTAACTGATTAAATTCTTGATTGCTGTTTCTCATGAGTAGCTCTTTTTACAGATGGCTTCACAGTTGATGGAAAGGACATACACTCATCAACAAATACATTGTGGCAGAACCCTTCAAAATATTCAACATTGATCCCTTTTGTTATTTTGGGGAGTTTAGTTACATTCATTATAGTCATCAAATGTTATGGTAAGATTTTAAATACGTTTTTAACTCAATCAAAACGTCTATAGAAAAAAAAATCTAGAGTATTTTGAGCAAGCATGACTTAATTTAAAAAAAAATGTAAATCACCAGAGGTTTGAACTTACTCGAAAACAAATCAGAGCAAAGCAATCCTAGCTAAAATAAATCAGAGCTTAGATCAAAATGCTTTATTGTGGAGTTGTTACCATGAAAATAGCTATACCGTACCTATCTAAAAATGCAGACCTTACAGACCAGAAAAAGCCCAAACATGCAGTTGTGGATCCCAAAGTAAAAGGCTGTTTTTTTCAAGTCATTAAGGAAACAATGCATCCTGTTTTGAGGATCGTTCTTTGAACCATGGCATTTGGTACAGACTTTCCAGAGGACTACAGAAACATCCGTGAGGAGTGGGTGGAGGCCGGGACAAGGACATTGGATGATGAGTATGACATGGAGTACTGTGTCCCATCTGGGAAATATGCAAAGTTAAAGATTCTAGTGTAGATGACACATACTATTGAGACATCATTTTTACTAACGTGGTTTAAAGGGATAATTCAAGATTTTGGCAACTAAACCCTTTTAAAAGTTGAAGGTAGCGCGCTACCTGCTCCCTGTAGACTTTCAGTAATTGCGCTAACGCTAGTTAGCAATGTCTCCAGAAACTAATGGACTTTTAACTTCCTTCAAACTGCACACAGATGTAAAAATTGTATCCATAAGTTCCCCTGACTCTGGGTAAGTAGACAAAAGTGCTTAAATGCAACAATCCAAAACTATCCCTTTAAAAGTTATGCAAGTCTTTGAGCTACAATACAGACACGATCGGTTGCTCATGCCAGAACCAACAGGTGGACTGTCTTGATATCTAGGCCTTCTGCCTAGAAGGCCAGCATCCCGGAGTCGCCTCTTCACTGTTGACGTTGAGACTGGTGTTTTGCGGGTACTATTTAAMGAAGCTGCCAGTTGAGGACTTGAGGCATCTGTTTCTCAAACTATGTACTTGTCCTCTTGTTCAGTTGTTCACCGGGGCCTCCCACTCCTCTTTCTATTCTGGTTAGAGCCAGTTTGCGCTGTTCTGTGAAGGGAGTAGTACACAGAGTTGTATGAGATCTTCAGTTTCTTGGCAATTTCATGCATGGAATAGCCTTCGTTTCTCAGAACAAGAATAGACTGACGAGTTTCAGAAGAAAGGTCTTTGTTTCTGGCCATTTTGAGCCTGTAATCGAACCCACAAATGCTGATGCTCCAGATACTCAACTAGTCTAAAGAAGGCCAGTTTTATTGCTTCTTTAATCAGAATCACAGTTTTCAGCTGTGCTAGCATAATTGCAAAAGAGTTTTCTAATGATCAATTAGCCTTTTAAAATGATCAACTTGGATTAGCTAACACAACGTGCCTTTGGAACACAGGAGTGATGGTTGCTAATAATGGGCCTATGTTGATATTCCATAAAAAATCTGCCGTTTCCCACTACAATTGTCATTTACAACCTTAACAATGTCTACACTGTATTTCTGATCAATTTTATGTTATTTTAATGGACAYAAAAAATAGCTTTTCTTTCAAAAACAAGGACATTTCTAAGTGACCCCAAACTTTTGAACAGTAGTGTACGTTGCTGCTTTTAGGCTTAATCTCATTTGCCTTTCTCTTTCTCACAAAATGCCCTCTAAACTTTTCTATTCTATGGGATGCATTACATTTTCCAATTTGAAAAAAATAWTTATTTTCAGGCAATTGCTGATTTGTCCATGTGCATGTTGAGCTTCATTTATTTGTATTGCTCCAGTTGCAATGCAAGGTTTGTGGCAATTGAGTTTGCAATTTGGATTATGGAAGAGTGGTCATCACAGACAGAAAGTGTGTCTATGACTGGAATGTACTGCTGCGGTCTTCTATACGTACGCGTCAAGTTTCAACATTGTGCAGACATTGTATTAGCCTACTGTAATGTTTATTTTTTCAGTGTGTCTGTCCTTAGTTCCCCGTAACCCATTTGATGACAGTGCAAAGAGAGCAGTCCAATTCATTGTGGGAGAAATCAGGTCAGAACTCCACAGACACCAGGGGAAATTAGCTGCTTCCAAAAGTGAGTTGATGAAAGGCAGTCGTTTGCGTCCCGACAGAGGCGTGTGAAGGAGTCCTTTATCCAATGTCCTGCATCAATGCTTCGTTGAGATAATATTAACATTCTCCCTTTGCCTGCACTAGATTTGTTTAACACTTTTTAAATACTATTTTCATAGATTAGATGGAGGTATAGCCCTTTACCAACTAGGTGCGCCGCCCCCCCCCCCCCCACACACACACACATATAAACACACACTGCTGCTGTAGCAGTGAGAAAGCCCAGAAAGAAAATCTGAAGGAGTAATGTTGCATAAGGAATACTCTAGTCATTGAACAGAGATGTTATGTGTAATGAAAAACAGCCACAACATCTATTTATTTGGGATGTTGACGCACAAACCTTGTTGATCTGATACAGGGCATCCTGTCAAATCTGAGCAATACAGATGAGGCACACTAAACGTGATCGCACAAGTCAAAATAAACAAAGAGAAAGACAACTTGCTTGGGTTAGAACAGTGTAAATCTTTTTGAACCATGGTCGTATCAGTGTCTATTTTTCAAATGCACTGATAACGTCAAGTCTCAAACGATAAAATGATTCACCTCATCCACTGCTCTAAAGCTCTGCTCAACAGCATCCTCAGGTGGAATATAAAGGTAAAAACACAATTAAGCAGCGACGTCAACGTTCAGACTGACAATTGACAAAGATGAAAAGGATCAACCAATTAGCACATTCAACCTTTGACATTCTAAAATGTAACTTTTTTAATGAGAGAAAAACACCTCTAAATCGCAAACTCAGTGCAGTTACACAAAGTGATGTGTTCCCAAGCAGCTGTTGCAAGCAGGTGAATTTGGCCTGAAGGTCAGTGGCGTGTCTTTGGCATCATTAAAAGTGAAGACTGTTATTTTATCAAATCAATTCTCTGTAATTATTATTACGTGATTAAACTAATCATGTAAATGCAAATAACTAGGAAGTCGGGGCACCAAGGAAAATCTTCAGATTACAAAGTTATAATTTTCCAAATATAACTCTTCAGATATTTTAATATCTGATCAATTAGTCTTCTTATTAATGAATTATTTACCTCATGTCAGTCTCATTCCAAACATCGTAAATTGTTGGTTATCTACACGAACCCAGCCTTTACTATGACTCATCCATACACCAATTGGCTTAATAATTTATTTACCAATTAACTAAATAATCGAAGAAATGCAAGAACAAGCAAACAGTAGATATGGTTACAAGGAAATTATAGTGGAGGTTCCCTAGTGGGCTAAGCCGATATGACTGCTTGGTGGACAAAGGGAAGTGGGTGTGGACTGAGAACAGGCGGGAATTATAAAAGAGTCACTACACAGTTGATAATTATATTAATTGAAATTCTAATCCTTTGCACATGAACGCTCACTCATTCAGGAATAATTGCAATTAATAGATATTTACGCCCAGTGTGTCGTCGGGATCTCAGTTGGACTTGTCAGTCCGTCTGTTGGAGAGTTCACCCGAGTCTCTCTCTCTGCTTCCCTGAAGATCAAAGTCTTTCGTGGTTAGAATGTATACTTCAGAGTACCATTCAGAAATGTTCTCATAGAATAGATGTTTTGGTGGTGGTTGGTATTCACAATCCCAGGTTTACATAATTTCTAGCTGCAGACTAGTAATTAGTATCTAAGATTTGTTCTTATTCTTTATGGATCGATAGTCTCAGAGTTMAACCATTTCCAGCTGTGTAGCCAATGCTCCACGTGGTATGGTTAGGAATTCAATAACTATTCGTAATCCCAGCTCACACTGTGGGTTTGCTTAGTCTAAACTCAAACCTGTGCCCCCTCAGTCTCCACCGAGGTACGCGTGGTCTGACGAGGATTTCCTCAGGAGGGGTTTTTATTCGAAACAATAGAAAAGGTGGTTCTATGATGCCAGATTATGTCTGTGCTCACGGGGGCAGGCCAATGACTTAGTTAAACTTTAAAGGGAAACCTTACATCATTTCACAAATAGTTTCATCTTTACTCATTAATGTTATACAAGAATTATATGCAAACCTCATAATTGAGAAATGTACACATTCAGAGATATAGTTATGTGTTTCCTGTCCTCTCTGAGGTCACCAAATGAAACACACTCGTCATACCCATCCCTTAAGTGTCCACGGACCATTCCCACCTTCTCACAAGTGGACATTTTGTTTCAAATTCCCATTTTGGGTATTTAGGAGTTTGTCACGTGAAATCCTTTGTTCTCTCTGTGTCTCTCTTTCTGCATGGCCAGGGGGAGAGAGTCTCTGCCAGAAATTTACGACCTGAGATAACAGAACCTGGGTGTAGGAGAGAGTGGGAAGCTATAGTCTAGTCTATACCCAGAAAGGGCCACGTCATGACATCAGTGCTGACCACAGAGAGCCACATGACTCAGTGGTGCCGAGGAGCTTTGGGCCTGGGGTCTGATGGGAATGGGCCAGCTGTTCACATGGGATAGAGGAAGTGGGGAGCCTCTTTGACATCAAGCATCCGACCGTCCGACCTGCAGTGTATTGGTTGAGTCTGTGGTTGTTTGCTTTCCCATGATTTATCGTGGCATTGTAGTTGACAGAGCAGCATGTCAATGGAAATAAACAGTCAGAGTGGTTTTATAGGATTTGTTCATCTGTGTTCTCTGCTACTGACACCAGAAGCATTTATTGTGTGAAGACTCACAGCCTGCGTTTACACAGGCAGCCCAATAAATAAAAACAAACCCCAATAATTGATCTGTTGACTAATCACATCAGCTCTGAAAAAAATATCTGATATGATTGGTCAAATGACCAATTAGTGGAAAAAGATATCAGAAATGGGCTGCCCAGGGCCTCCCGGGTGGCGCAGTGGTCTAGGGCACTGCATCGCAGTGCTAGCTGCGCCACCAGAGTCTCTGGGTTTGCGCCCAGGCTCTGTCGCAGCCGGCCGCGACCGGGAGGTCCGTGGGGCGACGCACAATTGGCATAGCGTCGTCCGGGTTAGGGAGGGTTTGGCCGGTAGGGATATCCTTGTCTCATCGCGCTCCAGCGACTCCTGTGGCGGGCCGGGCGCAGTGCGCGCTAACCAAGGGGGGCGGGTACACGGTGTTTCCTCCGACACATTGGTGCGGCTGGCTTCCGGGTTGGAGGCGCGCTGTGTTAAAGAAGCAGTGCGGCTTGGTTGGGTTGTGCTTCGGAGGACGCATGGCTTTCGACCTTCGTCTCTCCCGAGCCCGTACGGGAGTTGTAGCGATGAGACAAGATAGTAATTACTAGCGATTGGATACCACGAAAAAAAAAAAATTGGGGAGAAAATGGGATAAAAATAATAATAATAATAAAAAAAGAAATGGGCTGCCCGTGTAAACGCAGTGACTTTGGGCCTGGGCACTTTGTTTACCACGCTGTTGTATGCATTAGAACAGAGCACATGACAAGGCAGAATGGAAGGTTACAATACACAGAGCAGTGGAACAGCCTATATGAATGACAACTCTGTCTGTCTGGAACCAGAGAGAWGAGAGGAAAGTAGAGTCTGCGTCTTGTCATACTCTTACCCTTAAAGGAGGGAAGCGGTCAGGCCATACCCGGGGCAGGGGAGGGCTGAAGATAAATAGCATCTTGGGAATCTGTATACAGTGGCATGAGTCATGCGAGCACCGTGCAGCGCCTATCTATGCCTGACATTTACAGCAGGGAGAGTGGTGTTTACAATGCCGGGCGCGGGTGAACAGGCACCTGGCTTCTTTTATTGTCAGGGAGAAGTCCCACTTCTCCGCTCCAATGACCCAGTGCAGTGTGGATGTGTAGTGATGGTAATGATGGTCTCTGATGTTCCCCTCACTTCTCCTAGACTGACCTCCACTTCGGGTCCTCTTCAACCTGGCTTTGGCTACCCTACTGAAAATTTTACACAAGATGAATAAATTATATTTGTTAATATATTTGTAATATATGTGGTGAAAAACATACAAACTAAAAATGCATTTCAAACCATATTTGTTTGTGTTTGCTTACAATAAATACATTTTCAACACATTTCGATGGGTACATTTCCTGTAGGGTTGGCATAACTGTGCCAGGCATGCCAGCCAATGCCCTCACCAGTTTCCAGTCTAATCATAGCACCACCACCCTCCCATTCAGGCACACAGGCCAAGGGGGCACATATGCAGACATTTTGAAATGGCGTTTTTTTTCTCCTCTGAGTTGGGATACGGTCCACTTTTAAATCCAGGGGCCTGCTATTCTCATGCAGTGTGTTGGAGTTGGATGAGAGGATTGAAAAGAGGCCCTCTGTGTTTTAGAGTGACAGTTAAAGGGAATGAGGACGTACAGTATGTGTTTGACTTCTGGGTTATTATGTGATGGACTCAGTTTCACAGTCAACACTGTATGTGGTGTGTGAGATGTCTTAAGCAGGTAGGTCTGATTCAGAACCCCGCTCACTGCGGCTCACTGTGCTCTTTCCATCAGGGCTGCAGCCATGGTTCATGCGTGACAAACCCATAGAGTAATCAGCCTACAGATAACTCGGAGGGATGTTCCTCCACCATGTAAGCGTGCCAATGTCTACACCCCAGTGTCAGACAGAGGAAATGCTGTGCGAGGGGAGGACCCAGGCTGGACATCAAGCAGGACAGATAGACCTGTGTGGTCATGTTGAGGGTTGCTGGGGCCCCCCTCGCGGTCTGCATAGGAAACACGTTAGGGCCACAGAATCGTCCTCGATTTCCTGCTTCGCTCAGCGGCCCGCTAAAGCCCACAATCCCTTTGTGTTCACAACTGTCAAGTTCTCCTTACATTGTCCAGGCCACTCCGCGATCTCAAGTTAAACGCTCTCAGATTACTGCTTTGGGTATGGTATTTCCAGCACAGTATTTGTAGGGTACCGGGGGCCTGCACAATCACCTCAGCACTGCTTCATAACAGGTTAAAGAATGGCATTTTTCATACGTAAAGAGTGTTGGAGTTGGTTAACTAAAACCTGCATTGTTAAAAGAGTTAGCTGAGTCTCTACTGTACTGTGTCAGAACAGAAGTGCAGGACTCTGGGAGAGAAGAGTCTGTAGCCAGTCACCCAGTAAAGCCAGGGAARAGGCATTAAATGAAGACAATACCATATATGTGCATTCCCTCTCCACAGCCTTATGGAAACACATCACCTGGAGGCGCGACCCCGTGACCTTATCTTGTCACAGCACCCCGAGCATGAGACAATGGCTCGCAGATTTACAGCAAAGGAGCAGGCTTTTCGGGTCGATGTTATACTCTCATTTGACCATAATAGGTTGAGGCGAGGTAGAAAAAGTGTTTCTGGCAATTGAAGTTTCCCTGAGCAGAGGGAGAGAGGGCTGCCAAGCCCTGGGGGCGGGGGGTGAGGGGGCGAGAGGGATGCTTTGGAGTTTTGTGAGGAATACAGTAGTACGGTTGCCATGGAGACATGGAAGCACTCTTCAGGGCTTGCTTATGAAGAAGAAAAGCGACGTCGCAGCGAGGGCAGTGAATACAGCGCCTGCCTGCCTGCCTGTCTGCCTGCCTGCCTGTCTGCCAAGGGAAATAACGATTAGAGCCACAGGTCTTACCTTTCATATCTCTGTCTGTGGGTCCATGAATAGTCCCTGTCGTTCCCACTCTTCACCCTACATCCTGCTCTTTAAAGAAGTCACAGGCATCAACTTTCCCAGTTTCATCATAATGACTTGATCCACTGCGTAAGGGCAGGCCATCCAAGGTTAGGTTGTGGTTAGTCAGACAAAAGAGGATAATGACATTTGATGTATCAGCGACATGACCAGGCCACCCTCCTCTAGCTGTGGGCATGTTGGCTTGTTTAGTTGACGCACACAGCTATCCAAACCATATATATACCCATAATGCCTAACCTTAAAACTTTACTCCAATGCCCTTAACCCCGTTAGGTCTAAGCCCTTAGAGCACAATACCTACTAAGCTAATATATGGAATTGTTTTAAGGGCCCCTGTAGGTAAAAACAAAATATACCTCGATTTGATAAAACATTGAATTTGGCCTTTACTGCTATAGCCCATAGAAACGCATTGAATAACACATTTGTACTTGGCAAAATAGACAGTGTCTGTCCTATTTTTGAGAAATATAAGAACTTTGTGAGAGTCTCCCCTTTCTATATTGGTGACATATTATTTTGTAGCTCCAATGGTTCAGTCTGGACAATTGGTTCTGTGAGAAGATCTCTTC
Organism: Salvelinus sp. IW2-2015; assembly: GCF_002910315.2. NCBI lineage: Eukaryota > Metazoa > Chordata > Actinopteri > Salmoniformes > Salmonidae > Salvelinus > Salvelinus sp. IW2-2015. The sequence goes on along the minus strand of NC_036840.1, from coordinate 4,714,153 downwards.
GAAAAGAGGATGTCCGCGACAGAGAGTTCAGATGTAAAGCTTGTGGATGTGTTATTTTTCGATGGTGGTGACATTCATTTGTAACTCAAACGGTTCGGGTTTTGCACATGATTTTGTGATGAGTTTCTTGTCTGAATTCTCTCATGCATAGATAAAGACCGCTTTCACAAACCCATGTTATAGAATAGGCTCAAACTCTATATCGGTGGAAAGAAGGGATTGAGCTGCAGCCACAACAAGAGTAAGTCTTTAGCATAAACACACAGGGAGCAATTCAATATTCAAAATGACATCACTGTGTGAAGCACAGGTGTGTCAATGTGACATAATAGTAGTTACTTATAGGCTACTGTATGCATCCACATTTTTTAAGTGGAATCATATTGCTACATAATCTAAACATTTTTCTTGCTTGTCCATATGTAACAGTACAGCTTCCGTCCCTCTCCTCGCCCCAACCTGGGCTCGAACCAGGGACCCTCTGCACACATCAACCACAGTCACTCACGAAGCATCGTTACCCATCGCGCCACAAAAGCCACGGCCCTTGCAGAGCAAGGGGAACAACTACTTCTAGGTCTCAGAGCGAGTGACGTCACCGAATGAAACACTATTAGCGCACACCACCGCTAACTAGCTAGCCATTTCACATCGGCCACACTCACCCCCTTTTGACCGGCTCCGTTTCCGCAGCAACCAGTGATCTGGGTCAGTATAGCTTGACGTCACCGATTGAAACACTATTAGCGCGCACCACCGCTAACTAGCTAGCCATTTCACATCGGCCACACTCACCCCCCTTTTGACCTTCTCCTTTTCCGCAGCAACAAGTGATCCGGGTCAACACCATCAATGTAACAGTATAGCTTCCGTCCCTCTCCTCGCCCCAAACTGGGCTCGAACCAGGGATCCTCTGCCCACATCAACAACTGCCTCCCACGAAGCATCGTTACCCATCGCTCCACAAAAGCCATGGCCCTTGCAGAGCAAGGGGAACAACTACTTCAAGGCCTCAGAGCGAGTGATGTCACCGATTGAAACACTATTAACGCGCACCACCGCTAACTAGTTAGCCATTTCACATCGGTTACTCATAGAAACATTGTTTGAGCTTCTCAGTGTCAGTTGTGTACATGCTGATAGGCTATCACATGTTACACAACATCCCAGGGACTAACACATCTCTGAGTGTCAGTTATTTACAGTATGTTTGGCAGCCTCCAGCCTCTTTCTTAGAAGCACCAGCCCCAGGGGTGCATAGCGGTGGGCCGTTGAAGGGGGGATTTCCTCAGCCTTTACCACAGCATAAAGGTACCCTGGAGGGCCACCAAAATGGCCACCACTCCATCTCCACCTCTTACCGTTGTGCCATGGCAGCGGTAAATATTGATGTCTGCTGCTGTGTGTGACAGCTCAGGCCGGTAAAATCTGTCCTGGTATTAAACCCTCATTTGGACTTGAGCCTCTTCCATTAATTTGGCTATTTTAGCAGGCATCGGCTGCATAGTGGCGGGCCTTGCAGACAGCTGTCCTCTGGCCCACTGGGGTGGGAGGCATTGTCCCCTGGCCTGTACACAGGACCTGATGCTCATCATTAGACACAGCATTAGGTTCCAGGAAGAGGCAGAGACTCACACACACTGCTTTCACACACTGCTTTTTCAGCAGAGAGAGAGAGTGTGTATGTGTGTGTATGCGTGGTTAATGTCACCACTGTCGTTCACTGCCTGTGAATCGGATGGGCTTTTTAGCTTTCTAATTTCGGGAAATTGCATCCAAGACCAAAAACTTAAAGAGGATGTTATGGTTATTTAACAGAGTAATGTTTAACTGCCATTTGTCAACATCTAGATGTTTGAGAAAAGGCACGTAGGGGAGAGTGGGGTAAGTTGAGCCAAAGAGGTAAGTTGAGACACACTTGTTTCTAGGAAACCATACACAAAATGAATAATTTGACCAAATAGTTAGGAAGTCATCATTCCATGGAGTCTGTGAAGGAAGAAACCACAAGGAAAAAGTGGCAAGCAAGTTATGTAAAAAAAACAACGATTTTCACAAAGTCAAACAAATGTATTGTGTTAGAGGTTTCATGATGCTTGTATCTAAACCAAAGTAGATACTTTGAAGATTGTTCTATACATCAGTTGAAGTCTCTATAAGCTTCAATATGAGGTCCTAAACCTAGCATGAAAGTACATCCTTGTAGCTCTGTGGGCTAATATAGTCAAAATGTTTGCCTTGGGGTAAGTTGAGACAATGGCCACCATACCCCATACAAATGTTTAATTTATTTTTAATTTCACCTTTATTTAACCAGGTAGGCTTGTTGAGAACAAGTTCTCATTTACAACTGCGACCTGGCCAAGATAAAGCAAAGCAGTGCGACACAAACAACAACACATGGAATAAACAAACATACAGTCAATAATACAGTAGAAAAAGTCTATATACAGTGTGTGCAAATGAGGTAGGATAAGGGAGGTAAGGTAATAAATAGGCCATAGTGGTGAAATAATTACAGTATAGCAATTAAACACTGGAGTGATAGATATGCAGAAGATGAGTGTGGAAGTAGAGATACTGGGGTGCAAAGGAGCAAAATAAATAACAGTCTGGGGATGAGGTAGTTGGATGGGCTATTTACAGATGGGCTATGTACAGGTGCAGTGATCTGTGAGCTGCTCTGACAGCTGGTGCTTAAAGTTAGTGAGGGAGATATGAGTCTCCAGCTTCAGTGATTTTTGCAGTTATTATACCATTTTGTCAGTTTAATGCATAATATGCATAACATTTTGCAATGTGTCATGCATATGAACTCAAGATAGTACATTTTCATTGTTGAGCAAATTGAAACGTTTTCTTCCCAGGCGTAATATAAGGCATTATCGCTGTAATATGAGATAACAACATGGTCTGTAATATTGAGTTAAAAGCTAGCGAGATGTAACGGCCATGACATTAAGGTGATATCCAATGTGTTCTGTTCACATAAACTACATTTCTTTATCACACTTTCTCGTAAAGCGTCATTATGTATTTTAGAGTGGGTTATTGTTTATAGAGTGGCTGAATCATTCAAAGGTTCTGTCTAAAGCTATACTTGAAACATTGAGAACATTGAGTTGACCTGGCAATAGAGCAAAGCATGATGGGAAAGTAACTAAACTTGCCAACGCAGTAGTCATTCCCTCACTGTCTCTCTGTCACATTCACACTCTTTCTCCTCCTCTCTCTCAGCCTTTCACTTCTTTTTTCCATCTCTCTCTCTCTCTCTCTTCTCTCTCTCTCTCTCTCTCTCTCTCTCTCTCTCCTCTCTCCTCTCTTCTCTCTCTCTCTCTCTCTCTCTCTGTCAAATATTCACACATACACTCTCCCCACCCCTGCCCACACTCTCTCTCTCTCCCTCGCTCTCTCTCTCTCCCTCCCACTCCTTTGTCCTCCTTTTGTGGTTCTGGTATGGGTTCATGCAAGAGGCAGAGTGTGGAGGGTGAGTGGGGGCCATGCAGGGTCTGGCTGACATCAGCAGCGCTCGGTTCAGGGCAGGGAGGGCCACCACAGCACAGTCCCTCTCCAGTCCGTCTCTGTCTATCTGATGGGCTCTGGGACAGTGGCTGCAGCCTGGACAACATCTGCTGGGCCTGGGAGGAAATACAATGATGAATACTGCTGCCAGAACTATGGAGGTTCTTTCCCCCACCACCACCACACTCTGAACATGGCCTTGCTGATGAACACCAGTTTGCCAGACTCTGAATCACACAGTGATAGCGGTAGTGTTATTGCTCTACCTCAGTTACATAATGGACCACCATTATAAATCAATTATTGAATGAGATGTGTTTTGATTGAATAGATGCATGGAAATACATTTTGGTCTATGTCAAATTTTTTGGGGTCTTTGAGTTTTTCTGTTAGTGTCTGTCTGTGTAGTATGGCTGCATGTATATGCACAGTGTGATTTACTTGTGTTTATAGTGAGGTGCATGTCTGCGTGTCTATAGGATAGGTGACTGATCCACGAGGCCTGCAATGTATGCCATTTTCTGTCCTCACCATAGCTAATCAATGACATCAATGACATCATCAACGATATAGTTCCCAAACCAAAAAGAACTCCAGCAGGACTGAGGCCCTTTAGAACTGGGGTTGTACACCCCTGACATAAGCAGCCTGACGGAGTGCCTCTGTGTAACCATACAGCATGTCTTTGTATCGTCACTGTGTGTGTCTGTGTCTCAGTATAGTCAGTGGCTGTGCTCCTGGCTCCCCAGGAGAAGAGAGGACGGGGCTGGGAAGCTGTGTGCTGCTGCTGCTGGGAAAGTGGGCCAGCACAGCGCTCACAAGGCCTCCGCAGGAGCACTCCTTAAAAGGCCAGGATGAATGATGTCGTCGTGGACTCTCTTCTTTTCATTTTTTTTCTTTCCTTCTTAAAGAGGAGAGAAGCCTAGCAGCAGGCTTTGTGGCTTTGTGAAAATCGTCGTACACATCAGATACACACAACATCGATGACTTCAGAGGCCTCATGTCCATCAGATTCTGACTGGTGCACACAGAGGCCATGGGTTTATTGGACAGATTGCTGCAGCATGTGTAGTCGTTCAATGGGGCAATGATTATATTTGTCTCTATTAGATATTGGAAAAGTAGAATAAATTCCTGAACAGTATAAAACTGTTAGTTCCAGCAATGCAATCTAATTGTCTCCTCCTTTTCCTCACAGTCAAAGTTACGTGGTTCTCCATGATAGGGCTTGTTTAAAGGAGAGAGTGAAGAAGAGAGAGGAAGAGAGGGCTGTCCACTTTGATAGAATGTGACATGACCATGGTTGACAACACGATGCGCCGAGGCAGGGTTCTCAAGCGTTCCGGACCATTTACAGTCTGCTGAAGCCTCTGGAGAAGGGTGTCATTAATTCAACTGTCATCTGTGTGACACCCCTGTTAATGTGCGTGGTTCAGTCTTGAGGCCACTGAAGATGGAGAGAAAAACAAGATCATGGAGTGCGCCAATAAATATATGGGAACCATAGCTGGTTCCCCTTCTACGAAACTACCATTTATGTGTTCATCTAGGTCTACAATACAAATATCAGCAAGATGTATCAAGTGATAATTTCCATGCTATGAAATTCTCATGCAGTTACCAGGAAGGCTTTTTAGCTACATCTTGACCCTAACAACTAATTTAAAAACACAGAGCATGTTCAGTAGCGGATGTCTTCTTCAGACAACAGCTGTTGGCCTCTCAGTTTCAGGGAGTCCAACTTTTTCCACCAGGACCTCACTGATAGGGGTCAAGGACTTCTTCATGTACACAATGCTACAGCATGGGCGAACCCAGTGTCCCTCTTAAACCCCTGTTTGCCTCRACACAGGACAATTTGGGAGCCCRGTCTCCACTCTTCGCTTTCTCCGCGGTYAACCYCRGCACCAAAGGGCCTGCGATGCCTWGTTTGAAGCGTGTGTGGGCTGTTCSTCCTCTRKCCGCGACGCCCAAATCTGTGAGCCATCTGCTGTTATCTGAAGAATGTGCTGCACACTTTATGGACATATATGTACCAGCGCTTTGACGTCTTCCCTATTTTTAGACACCGGCCCCGCTGCTGGAGGTTGTTATTATGATGTCACACAGGCTCTGAAAATTAATCAGTTTGTTTGTCTTAGGTTGCACCTCCCGCCTGCTTTCCATGTCAAGTCTGTTTGTATTTACATGTCTGTTAAACTGCATTTTTTGATGGCTACCATGCAGGCTGGTCACAGTTCCAAGGACATTTCCTTGAACGATTTCCAAATGCGGAGTTGATCGGAGGATAATGTGGTGTGTGGATTGGAACCATTTTCAGAGCTGAGAACCTGAAAATGGTTCCTTTTGCTGTGTCTTTTCCAATGAAAATGTGGAAGTCTAGCTCCAGGATAGCGTAGATCTCGATTGGAGTCAGCTGATATTCAGTTCCCTGGAGGTGATGCATGAAATTCATATGTAAAACTGTAACCAGAAAATATGCCAAGCATTAATGGGCTGGATGATTTCCATGTCATATGAATTGGATGATAATTACTTCCCTGCTTTAGTTTAATTGTCACTTTCTCCATCGGTAGATATGTCATATTATTGTACCCCTATTTTGAATAGATAACAAGTCCATTATGTAATGATCACATCCTGAAAACAGCATGCCATGAGAGATGTATATGCTCTCCTGTGAGTGAGTGGTGCAGATTCCTATGCACGTGTGTGTTGTGTGTGTGTGTGTGTGTGTGTGTGGGTGTGTGTCGTGTGGTGTTGTGTGTGTTGTGTGTGTGTGTGTGTGTGTGTGTGTGTGTGTGTGTGTGTGTGTGTGGTGTGTGTGTGTGTGTGTGTGTGTGTTGTGTGTGTGTGGGTGTGTGGTGTGTGTGTGTGTGTGTGTGTGTGTGTGTGTGTGTGGTGTGTGTGTGGTGTGTGTGTGGTGGAGAGGCATCGAACCTTGCAGGGTGAGTTGATCTGGGGTGACAGGTAAATGTTTTTGACTAAGTTGATTTGGGAAGCTCTGACATGAGGAACCCCCAGGGGTGTCTGGGAGGTACACAGACTGGCTACACAAGCTGCATGTCACCCCTCCCTCTCCGACACATACACACAAACATACCTTATATCCTCCACCCTCCATCCTCCACCACACCCTTAGTAAGGGTGGAGAGGAAGAGGTGAAGCGAGAGATTTTACTCTGCCCAAAATCTGTCCACGAAAATAATCCCACAACGTGAGGAATTTTAGCATGGAGGTCAATGAGAGACTGTCGAATAGCTTATTTGCTATGTGAGGTTTATTTGATTGAATAGAAGTTTCGTAATAGTTAGGTTGTTACGAATGCACTGATGTAAGTGAACGCACGTGGTACTTCGGCAACTTTATATCGAAGCTGTGCCTGTTGTCATAGAGATAGATAAAGGACGCATCATGGATTTAACCCGTTTTAGCATGGACATTGCCATTGAGAGCTTCCACCACCTTAAAGTAGTCAACTGGGTGGGATTCCTATGAGTTAGGAGATATCAGCCAATGAAGAAAAAGAAAATGGACTATGATTAAATGGTGATAGCCTCAAAGGCACTATGCTGTCACAGATGCTATAATGGCACAGATACAAAGATGAGTCATCTTTCTATCTCTATCGCCTGTCTTCCACCTAAGTATCTGCCCTCTTATGGGCTAGAATGGTCTAACATAATCTCGCCTCCTCCCGCCTGCCTTCCATCTTTGAGGACATGTATTACCATTGTTAGAGCGGTCACTTGACTATCTTGTCAATATATTAGACAGTCTTTGGTACATGTAATGCATGAGCACGGATCAGGACTTGTCACGGGGCTGTTGTCAATTTCCACGTGATGAACAGCGTCAGTCGTCGGCTTGTCTTCTCTGACACTGCACACCTCGCCGTCCGGCCCAATAGCTCAGATATAACACTGACATTACCTTATCATCAGGTGAGAATACCCATTCAGACTGGCTTGTTTTATTCTACACTATACAACTCAACACTTTGTAATGTATACCTGCAAAATACGCTATACCTTTTCCATTTTACCTCAACAGATTGTATATTGGCAGCCATTTTGTTTTTATCTCGATCTATCTATCTCTGGGCCTAGGATGGAGATGGTGGGCTGCAGTGGGACCAGGGATGGAGGCTGTTATTGTGACTTTGGACAGTCAGTCGACCTTGACCTAATTTGTTACTCTAAATTTAAAGCGCATCCCAGAAAGCTGTAGTGGTAGCTCGCCGCTCGGTGACATAACCACCATAGTCTAGTTCCATGGTCAAAATCATTGGCCATTAGCAGCTATGCTGAAACGGTTACTGTGGGGTGTAGATTGGCCTTGGAGTCTGTCAGAGGGCAGACGTACGACACAGTTGTCTGGTCATGAAGGGCAAGGCAAGAAAGGGACACTGGCTGTGTTTGGAATAGGATTACGACGAGCTTGATGAGCTATTTCACTTGTTTAATGAGAGAACGTCTGTCTGTGATAAGTCAACACAGCTGAGTCATTCTACTCCTGTTAGAAATGCAGGTCTCAGCAAAGCTTCCCTGGATGCTGAATATTCATATTCACACCTGTGACACCACGCCCTCATCTCACTGAAGCAGAATCACGGTCATTGTATTATTATTGCATTTGATGATAATACTGTAATGCATTAATCCTGCTATGTTAATGCATATGCCATCTCCTTCTACGTGTGTATATTGTATACTTCAGGTCACCTCTGTTAACTGATAAACCAACTGTATTGTGTGCTAAAATAATAATTTTGATTCAGCTCAGGAGCATGATTCTTACCTCCTCCACTGGTCTTCTGATTCGGGTGAGAGGAGAGCTACAACATAAACGCTAATAATGAGTGTCTCCAGTGTAAAGAGAGGGGGAAGAGCTGAATCTAAGTAAGCAGAAGAACATAGCTCTATTTATAACTCTGGTTGGAAGGTCTGTTCTGTTTGCTTCATCTTGCAGACACTCACCACTGCTGCTCCAGGGCTTCCTGTGTAAAATGGAGGGTCTCTCACTGTACATGTGCAAACTCTCCACAGTGGCAACGATGGTGGACTAGGTTTAAGGAAGATTATGTCTACCTCATTTTTGGACAGGGCTCTTATTCACTCTGTAGTTTGTCAACTAACACTGGCTACAATGTTGTGGATGGATAATACTAATTTCCTGTAACTAGTTGTTTTGCTCTGGAACTCTGGGGTCATGGGAGATATGAGGCTGATGGGAAACAAGATATATGACACCTGTTAATTGAAACGTGAACCTGTCTGCATGCGGATTTGACTGCCTTGAAGTTCTGTCCATGACAAATGGGCTGGTCTGGTGAACTTTGAACCCTGAGAGAGAGATGTCTCCACTGGGCTCCGATCCACTGATCATCAAAAGGTTGGGGTTCAGTTCCAACTGAGGGTTGAAGACCCGACAGCCCTCAGGTTGAGTGATCGATCACGTGGCTGCCCTTTTTATCACATGGTTGTCATGAAGGTAGGCTAAATGGAAACAGTCTGGATAGGAAATATAACCAATAGTAACTCTAAAGGGGAAAGCCCCAGTGGCTTTGTCCCAGAGATATATTTAACTCTTTGAAGTCAAGAGGTTTTCTGATATATTCTCCATTATCAGCCACTCATTAATGTTAACCACTGATATGTCTACTGTCATGGAGAAATGGAGGAAATTAGAGACAGACAGACAGACAGACAGACAGACAGACAGACAGACAGACAGACAATGAGGAAGTGACAAGAAAAATAAGGAACAGCAAATCCTCCCGTTGCCGATAAGCCAATAGACACAAATGGAGAGTAGACAGCTGAGAGTGCCTCTCATCCACTGGGCTCTTGATGAAGCTGCCAGTGCCAACATTGCCATGGTAATAATTAGGAGCCCATAGGAGTGGACAGGTCAGCTGTTTGGTAGAGAGACGAAACACACTCCATCACCTTAATGCACTGCCTCACCAATGGCATGTATGTTGTTAACCTTTTATGACAATAAACGATGGATAGGCAGGCGTCTTTTTCCATGGTTTGCTCTGTCGGAGTGACTCATTTGAGCTTTTAGCTCTAACCCATTACCGGTTGCTGCACAGCTCCAGATTCATACTATTATTAGACTCTTGATATGAAACAAGGTCAGTCCAATAGCCTTGTCTTATTAGGCTGTCACTACTAATTTTGCCTTAAAGAGACATGTATCCCTGCACCAGTAGAGTAATGTGCATAGTATACATCCATTCATTACAGTAAACCATAGCCAACCATATGGAAGTAAAACCCCACACTCGATGGGTATCTTAATAGTTGAACGTTTCCTTTGATGGACTACAGTATCTGGTGAATGCTGAAGCCTTTAGCCTCATAGAGAGAATGGAGTGACGCCTACAAGTAGTTAAGCAGCTGCTAAGTGGAGCGGACCTGTGCCCTTATCTGGGTGAGGCAGGAGCTCAGCTTGTTGTCCCCTGAGAAGATCAGCTTTCCCAAAAATCACTTTCCTCTCGGGGGGTGATTTGGCGAGGGACGCTAATCGCTGAGATATATCACGAAGCACAGGGGCGCACCAGCAATATTTCCAGGTGGCATGCATTTGACAGACTGGCTTGGTATTCTCCAAGAGAACAGCCCTGCTGCTTCAAGTGGAGCACATTACTGCCTTAAGTCGAGAAGCCACATCGCGCAGTGGTGTAATCATATCTCTAAGAGTGTGGAATTCCAAAGTGACAAGCTCCCCGAGACTACAAGAGAAAAGCTTTTTCCAGACACACCCCATAAGGCAGGCCTCAGTAGCAGCACAGTGAAAAAGGGGGCCTGGGAACACGCTGCGAGGCAGGGGGGGGGGGGGGCTGCTCAATCACAGATCGCTGTCTGACCTCTGACCCCTCGGCTGCAAGAGGTCAGAATCCTGAGTCTCTCCTACGCTCAGTGTCTCTGCTATGGGCTGCTGGTTTGCTGGGCGGCCAACAATTATACCGTGCACTTAGAGTTAGCCACAGCTCTGTTCTGTCTCTTCTCCTCATTGCATTTCTGCTTATGCTATTTAAGAAGAAGATGTGTTACCCATACGTTAGGTTGTGTGATTGTTTTGGGTCTTCCGTGAACCTCAAATTGATTGGACTCATCAACATCTGACATGGGCAATGAACTTCACTTCAACACTTGAGAAGCTTTTCTCACAGAAGCATGAAGTGTGTCACCCGCAATGACAAACCTAAAACCACAGTCTTACATACCATTCCTGCCAACAAGACCTGACAGGCTGTGTGCGCATACAGTCATTTTATTCATTTACTTGGGGAAACTGCTCAACTGATTTCTATAGAAATTATACAAACATGTGTACAGATATGTACACACCCACGCCCACACACACACATACACACATACACACATACACACATACACACAACAACATCAACAGACTTCACAGCATGTGACTGGCTGCTGCGGAGATCAGCTTGCTACTATTACTCTACTCAATGAGGAGGGTTTGACAGAATCTAACCACTCTGCCTCAGCCAACTCAGCTCAACTCATGGTGGTTCAAAGTTCCACACGTATCATACTTTGAATATATAGAGGCGTAGACCTATTTGTCAATGACAGGCGTGGATGAGCACAGATGTATAGGAAGGGTTGCATTGGCCCTGCTGCCCATTTAAGCGTCACGCTGTGCATATGTGATGATATGTACTTTGCCCATTGCAAAACAGCAGGCCCGAGAGCGACACTGTCTGCAGACCTGCTAACTCTCACCTGATACCAGGGGCTGGAGGAGAGCTTTAAAATCTGACATTGACTAATTGAAGAGGCTAAGGTCTGAGCCGGCACTATCTATGCATTTCTTGCAATCGCCTTTTGCATCGCAGATAACATCAAAGCAGGACTATTTCTATCAGTGTGATGATAGCACTGCAGTCTGGGGTTTCTGCTCTGGGAGGAGTTGAGTGTATGTCACAGGCGCCAACGTCGCCGCGGCAGCAGGCAGTGGGCGACAGGAAGTGGGCGTCTGGCTTCACTCAGATGGTGCTCACTCGTCAACACTCACGAGTCACCCAGCTCTGAGTGGCTGCTGCCTCAGTTACCTTCAGGGACATGTTACTGTAGTTAGTGAATATGTCTGAAGAGACCGTTTTACTGTCAATGGTAGTCAGTTATTTATTGGAAGGATTCTAACTAAACGGTATTTCATCTTCAGTGCAATATCTGATCATTTAACCCTGTCCAATATATTAACAGTTTCACTCCCACTCACAACCACAGGCAATAGCAATCATCCCACTCACAACAGTCCACAATATTGTATAGTCCTCCACCCTGGGCCTCAGTCAGCTGTCTCTTCTGCATGCTCTTAGACTGCACACCTCATCTGGTTTTATAAACCACATCAGGGAACAGTTGCTTCAGAAAACACTAAATTACAATAGTAAACACCAGCTTCCCCTGAGGAATCAGTCATAGGTGTAACCGTTCTGACACGAGATCACACAGCAGCACACACACAAGACAAGCCCCTGGGATAAGTCTTTATGACTTGTTTTTAATAAGCCTCAGTCACTAACATGTCAATGGACAATGCCAAAAAGAGAGTGTTGGTGGTTTGTGGTATTGATACACTTAATTTGTCTTCCTCCCAAACTTTTGTTTGATCTCTGCGAGGAACAGGAACAACAGCAAACAGTCCTCTGGCATCAAAGTGAAAGGTAATGAGGGACAGAGTTTGTCTGGATTACCTTCCCTCCCGGTGACACATGATGACTGGACTGGCCTGCATGCAGATGAGGCAGCCACTAATGGCGCACGTGAGCATTGTGGTAAACACAACTGTTTAATGTGTAAGGAAAAGACACCTAAACATTTACTATACCTTCAAGAGGTAGGTTAGTCCACATGGGAAAAGCCAAACAGAGCGCACACAGTCATATGACTGATGTGGTTGGATGATGGATCACATGGTTGCCCCAGGGAGCGAATGACCACTGTTAGACAAGCAGAGGGGTTGTGGTGGTTGTGGCGACTGACTACAGACAGGACTTGGGAGGTTGGGAAGTATAGGCCAGAAGGAGGGGCGGTGGCGAGTGGATTTTTATTCACCTTGGGGGCCGTTTGATCTACTGTTTCTCTGCTGAGGCGTCCAATCAGAAGCCTGTAACAAATTAGCACCCTGATGTCTCAGAAGGCCTTGGCTGTAAGATAGACAGAGCTTGGCACTGCATTTCATCCACAGATGGTTTCTTGGTGGTACTCCTGCCTCGTGGAGAGACAATTCACTGCCATGCTTGGCTCTGCCTGTATCACAGATTTTGTATTCTATATTCTGCTCAAGCTACCAATGATCCCTGCAAAACAAGCAAATGGATTTACAAAACAAGCAAAAAAAACAAGCAAATGGATTTACTGTGTTTGATGTGACATCATCCTTGCATAATGAATGGTTGGTTCTTTATAATCTAACCCGTGGGAAAGGTGTAGCTGTTCAGTCTCACATACAGTATGGTGCTGTATGTTATGTATAGTAAGCATAAACTGATGACGGTAAGGTGTTTAGGTAGGAGAGGGGCCCTGCTTTAAGGTTAATATACAATTTCTCTACTATTGGCTTGACAATCTACGTTTGAAAGCAGAAGCAGGAACTTTTAAAGGTGATTTTAACACACATTTGACACATTTTCTTGTGTGTGTTTATTCGGTAGGATGATTTCATTGAGTTGAGCACCACCACGAACACATTGAGAAGAACAATATGCAGACGCTGACAGATTGTCAGTGTTCCAATACAAACACTACAGATATCAACGCCGTCCAACACATGTACCTTGAGCTCACTCACACTGTCTATCACATCACTGGGAGGCCTGTTCCTTGCCCTGCCCAGCAGCAGCTTACACATCACTTTCCACTACTAGCTCTCCTGATATCAGCACATAAAACTATTTTAGCCATCATCCTGACACCACAGACCTCCCTCCAGGATCTCCTGACGGCCGTTCGCACCGTAGACTTTGGTTCGAGGGGTGGCCAGTAAATCAAGATGAACTGGGCCTGATCCTTCTCTGTATATCTTGGCCTCCCACCGGTTCTCCTGGCCTGGAGATCCTCCGCGCCTCAGCGTCGGTCCTGCCAGGAGGCTGATTCATGTGCCGAGTCTGCAGAAATCAATTACTGTTAAGTCTGTCCTCATTATTATTAAAAAAGACACAGATGGCAAATATAAATATCTAATCTATCTAAAAAACTGGAGGCCTCTTACACTTCAATAGCAGCTGCCTCTGAGAGAGTTTTGAATTGTCAAGAGGAGTAAAACAAGGTTGTCCGCTGTCACCATATCTATTCGTTATGGCCATTGAAATGCTAGCTTTTAAAATCCGATTAAATAACTATGTTAGAGGATTTGAAATCCAAGGCTTAAAAACAAAGGTATCCATGTATGCCGATAACTTACGTTTTATATCAAGTCCGCAAGCTAGATCCCTGCATTGTCTCATTGAAGATCTAGATAACTTTTCTGGACTCTCTGGACTTAAACCTAATTATATGTACAATATTACGTATTTACATTACCCTGCAGTTTACCTATAAAATGGGCTGACAGTGAAGTAGACATACTTGATATTCACATCACAAAATATATAAATTATCTTTCCACAATGAATTTTCGATAGAAAACTAGTAAAAATAGACAAGATCCTGCAACCATGGAGACGTAAATACTTGTCTATTTATGGGAAAATTGCACTGATTAACTCCTTAGTCATATCTCAATTTACTCACTTACTTATGGCGCTGCTTTCTCCTGATGATTCATTTTTTAAATCATATGAGCAAGAAATATTTTGCTAAACCAGACAAGATAAAGCGTGCCTATCTATATAATGAATATGAACTGGGTGGATTGAGATTATTAAATATAAAAGCACTAAACCTCTCTCTAAAAGCTTCACTTATACAAAAGTTTTACTTGAACTCTAAATGGTTCTCCAGTAGATTACTAAGAAAAGCTTTTCCATTGTTTAAAAATTGCCTTTTTGCCTTTGTGCAGATTGCCATGTCTCATTTTCAATTAATTGAAAAATAAACCTTTTTCAAAGTATCTATCTTTTTCAAACAAGCATGGAATTATTGTTCTTTTTTCCCCGTCGGGGGGCGGGGGGACTGTGTGGGGGGGGTCTCGGGTGGTTGAGGGGCAGCTCTCGGGGAATGGTGGTGTGTTGTGTGGGGGGGGGGGGGGGGGGGGTCTTGGCAGGCTGGTGGCCTGGTGGTTGGGAGCTTGGGCCGGTGGCTGATTTGGGTCCCCGTTTTTAACTTTGTGGGAGATCAGTCGATGTGCCCTTGAGCAGGGCATTGACCCTGATTGCTTCTGTGGGTCGCTCTGGATGGAGTCTGTTAGATGATTGAATGCAATGTAATTGTTGAGCGGCTTCACTGCAAGTAGATTGTATGTTTTAATATTCAATTTAAAAAACGAACAAAAATGTAATTTAATTAAAAAGTCTGTCCTCGACAGTGTACTTAAGTAAAAATACTTTAAAGTACTACTTAAGTAGTTTTTGGGGGGTTCTTTACTTTACTATTTATATTTTTGACAACTTTTACTTTTATTTCACTACATTCCTAAAGAATTTTTTTTATTTTTTACTCCATACATTTTCACAGACAACCCAAAGTACTCATTACATTTTGAATGCTTAGCAGGACAGGAAAATTGGGAAAATCACCGACTTATCAAGAGAAGACGTGGTCATCCCTACTGCCTATGGTCTGGCGAACTCACTAAACACAAATGTATCTTTTGTAAATAATGTCTGAGTGTTGGAGTGTCCCCCTGGCTATCTATACATTTTAAAAACAAGAAAATGGTGCCGTCGGCTTAATAAATTATAAGGAATTTGAAATTATTTATACTTTTACTTCTATTTTTGATGCTAGTATATTTTAGTAATTACATTTACTTTTGATACGTAAGTATATTTAAAACCAAAAACGTTTATACTTTTACTCAAGTAGTATTTTATTGTGTGACTTTCACTTTTACTTGAGTAACTTTCTATTAAGGTATCTATACTTTTACTCATTAAGGTATCTATACTTTTACTCATTAAGGTATCTATACTTTTACTCATTAAGGTATCTATACTTTTACTGACAATTGTGTACTTTTTCCACCACTGGTCCTCGCTGGACGTCCACTGGGTCTGATGGAAGGACCAGAGTAGGGAAAAGAAGTGGTAGCCGATTGGATCTACAGAGGAGATCTCTCTCTCTCTCTCTTGTCACCCCCTCTGTCCTCACAGTGGTCGGTCTGTCTTGAGGTTTAACTCATGTGGGTGGAGCTGTGTAAATGTTTTGGATCATTTCTTTGCTTGGATGGCTTTTTGGCTCAGGTTGTCAGATTTTGTCACATTGTCCAAAGTCAGGCGGTTAATCGCACAACATGTATCTGTATCACTATTATCCCCACTTGTTTTATACACAGGGATGTTCTCGATTTCATGTAGGAAATAAACTATTTTGAGATCCAGGAGCCGTTCCCACCAGAATTAGCAGGACAATTAGACCAACAATTATTGTACTCAAACCCATAAACACTATCATTATGAACATGACAGTAAACGGCACTTCCATTTAAATAGTGTTGTGGCATGCTCCATGACGACTGCCTAGGAACTGGCCTCTAGAAACAACTCCACAACCAGCATACAAGGAAGCAAAACCACACCCCTGCGGCGTACACATGGGCGTCTGCCAATAATAACGCTCGGTGGTGCCAAAATAAAAACCACTCTTCGCCGGTCCACCTTGCATTCAGTCAGGGCTAAGTCTGGACCACCCCAGAGGCTGAGTCCACTAGACATTCCTTTCACTTCAAGTGCTCCCATCAAATCATTGCAGGTACTGGTTTGTGGTAAAGGTGCTTTATATTGCTCTTTGGTGTGCATTGTGTCTGTTATGAAAAGGAACACAAATGGACACAAATACACAGACTATGTCTACCACAGGTGGCTGGTGGCATCTTAACTGGGGAGGATGGGCTCATAGTAATGGCTGGAAAGGAATGAATGGAATGGTAATCAAACACATGTGTTTGATACCTTTCCATTCACTCCATTCCAGCCATTGTTATGAGCTGTCTTCCCTTCAACAGCCTCCTGTTATGTCTACAGTAATTAGCCACGTATGTCCTTATGGGTGACATGTTGGAGGGGCAAAAAAACAGGCAAAAAAAATGCAGATTTAATATTTGTGTTTGAGTCCTGCCACAAAGCTTATCCATAGCACTTGAGACAGTTATGTTTGTCTTATCAGAGCCACATTTGCTATGCAAGGTGCTTCGAGGGCCCTAAACATACTTTGCTTCAGCAATATTGTGGCAATGGTGAGAATCACCATCTGTTTATACCACAGGAGGTTCGTGACACCTTAATTGGGGAGGACATGCTCGTGGTAATGGCTAGAGTGCAATCAGTGAATGGTATTAAATACATCAAATGCCATTCCATTTACCCCTCAGAAGCCTCCACTGGTTTATACCTGATATAACCATCCAACACAAAAAATAAGTGGATTTCTCTTGTAAAGGTATTTTCCCCCGACAAAACACACACACACAAACACTACTGAGAGACAAAGCAGTCCATACCATGGCTTACACCCTTGGGTTTCCAATCCAATTTGAGGCCAAGGAGGAAGTCAATAGTTTCCTCTAGATAAGTTGTTGTTGCACACTGGTCACTAAACGTTTTCCTATTGACCCAAAGTGCTTCAAAGCACCTATGGAAAAATAATTATACTTGTCTCTCTCATATCTAATGTAATTATCTCCATGGACCAGCCAGCTAATGTTTCATGGACAATAGTCTCCCTTTCCATAATGGCTCCTCTGAAGGAGTGGCACAGCTGACACAGATGGGCACAAACAAAGTAAACATACTAATATCCTGCTACTACAGTGATATTTAAGTAGAAAATAGAGACATATTTGTTCAACTAGTGGTAGTTTTGTAAACAAGCTATTGAAAATTGAAAGTCTGATGAAGTGACCACGGTCACATTTCATTTAAAGGCCCAGTTGAAAATGATTTGGGATGTCATTTGATCTGGCATTTTAATCAATGGTGATATGATTTTGAGTTTTTTTAGGGCCTCACGAATAACTCTAAATATAAAAACAATGTAATAGCACCTCATCCTTGATGAATAAAAGGCTCCAAAAATCATTCCGATGAGACATGCATTTAACTGGTCTGTGTTGTACAGTATATGGCCTGCCTGTCGGCTGATATTGGCTCTGCAACATCGATTTCAAGTTCAAGCTTTTGGGGATTGTGTACTTTTACACCATTTTACCACTGTTGGTAAAAGATAAACCCCCTTGCTATTTCTATTGCCAATGTTCTTTAATTTTTATTGTCTTCCTCTGGTAATTTCATATGGATAGGGATGATGTTCTTTGAATATTATTAATAAACAGCTGAAAAAAAAGAATGAAAGAGCTATGTTTATCAATTGCCTATCTCTGGTCTAAGAAATAAAATACATATTTTCTCAAATGTTTTGACTTAGTTTGACCAGTCATCATAAAAACCGAATGAATAAAATCGACATTGAATATAATCGACATTATGCTGGTCTCAGTGTTCTTATTTATCATAATAAATGATAACACTCTTAACTCTGTCAAGGAATGTACAGCCTCCTCCTTTTCCTTTCATCTGCTGATGATGACGTTATACTGCAGATCCTGAGGTGACGTTGCTTTGTCTCGCGAGCTTATGGAAAACAATCCAGACGCTCTCTCAGGCCCCCCTTCCCACGCCCAGTGCGCTGTGGGATAGTGGCACTATAAAGTATATCCTCTCTCGGAGAAAGATAAGAAGCCCGAGACGGGAGGGGATGAAGATGGCGGACGCCAAGCAAAAAAGGAACGAACAGTTGAAACGGTGGTTAGGYTCGGAGACAGACATCGAGCCTCCTATTCTGAAAAAGAAGAAGACGAAGGTGAAGTTCGACGATGGCGCCGTGTTTTTGGCTGCCTGCTCAAGCGGCGATACTGAGGAGGTGCTCCGAATGATTGACCGGGGTGCTGACATCAACTACGCCAATGTAGACGGTCTGACTGCCCTCCACCAGGTTTGTCATTTACAGCTATAAGCCTAGACACTGCTCATACAATCGCACGACAACCATATGTCTTGCCAAAGATCGTAGCTAACGTTACCTCCTGCCACAGTAATGGAGAATGGAGTAATTCCTGCTGAAGCTCAGTCTGTTTACCTAGCACGCCCGTCTTTTTTAGACGAGACAGGGCCATTTCATTTGTTGGGCTGTTGATTGAATTGGATCAGAAGCGAAGGGGTGGATAAACTCAAAATACCTGATTGGTAGCTATCCTGTTTGAGCTAGTTATGTATGTTAAATGTATTCGTAGGTTAGTTAATGTTGAACATATGGATAGTTAGTTATTTGGTCTTTGTTTATCAGCAACTGATTCAAACATCCAATAGTCAGGAAGAATGCCGTTGACTGGCTTGCTAACATCTAACCAGCCACTTGGGTGGTGCAGTTAGCATAGCTAGTTAACGTCAGCCAGTTACTGTAGCTAGCTAGGCAAATCATTATTGGAACTGATATGTCGTCCTGCTCTGGCTAACCTGTGTAAGCTATGAAATATAGTTTAACTCAGTATTGTTGGTTTGTTGTTTAACAAATACTCAAGTATTACAGTCGTTGGCGAAGTTAACTGCTGCCGATTGTGTTTTATATCGAAGTTAATAGGAAGTACAGAAAATGTACTTGTTTGTTGATGGCTAGCTAGTTTGCTACAAGTGGCTAGCTAACGTAGCTAACCTGTGCAAATGGTGGAAAGAACGTTTAGCTATCCGTTTAGCTGTTCGTTACCAAGCATAAGCTTGACTGCAGTCGGACAGCAGTAAAACTCCAAATTAAATGAATCAGATGTCAGCTTGGATCACGTCGAAGCTATAACATGCAACAATATTTTACAATATGTTTAGCTACAGTAGCTATGCCGCAGTCTCTAGGCTGAAGGGCAGGACGACTGTACTGAAACTAGCTACAGTCATGACACATATATTTTCAAGAAATATTATCTGTGGTTAACAGCATATGTAACTATCTTAGGCTAGCTAAATGATCATACAACAGCACACTAACGTGTTACTAGCAAACGTTAGCCTCAGGAGCAACGTCTTTTGACATTCTGTAGCAAACATCACTCCTATAATTTCGATTATACTATTGTAGCAGATAACGATACAATTTGTACCCACATTTTGTAATTGCAATTTGAGGCTTCCTTGAATTCAAATCGTTTTTTTGTATTGTAATCTGTAGTGTAATATATATCACATCACACATTACATGTATCACAATGCATTTGGCCTTTTTCTGTTGCTGCTCTGGTAAGGTGGACACAGCCCAGTTATTTTGATATAAACACAGGATATAACTATGCATAGATCTGTGCAATTGTATTATAAGCTATCTGCATGGATTGGCAAACATCAAAGCTCGTGGTGTTTCAAAGTAGTTATGATAGCTAGGCTATTTGAAAAGTATACTAACTAACATACTTAGCATAACACTAAGTAAATGCTCAGAATTAGAATCATACGCTCATTTTTATAAAGGTTGTTACAATTTGGAATTGGCTATTGGCTCTAAATTAGGCTAGCTTGCCTATATCCTGCCGGTGTGTTCGGATTGCAATGTTGCATTACTGACGTGTTTTGCTGCACAGTAGACTGTTCTGCAATCGGATAACAGCTGACACATTCTCTCTGGGAGGTGTGAGGTTTACATGTCAATACCTGTCGCTTTCAGCTGTGTGAAAGAAGCCAATCCTAGGTTTCTGGGCTGTTAATGTTATTAGTCAACACTTTAGTTTACGTTATGGCAGGTGGAGCACCAGCCTGTTACCTTGAATACTGACAACCAAAACAGAGTGCCCGTGGAAGCCACAACTTCTCTAATTCAGTTGAAAGTTTTGTTCTTCAAACGGATACTGCACAAACATTTTAAGTCATGCTATTGTTTTGTCATTGTAGCCATAGAATAACGTGTTAACTGTTCATCAAAGGTTTTCACACAGGTGTAAATGCAAAATTGAGAAAGTGTGGGCCTGCCTGTCTCCTCAAATGCATTTTTAGTAAAGTCATAATGAAACATTGTTTATTGAAGTCTTGCATGTTCAAACTGTCTTGCACCTTACATCTACAATGATCTCATCACTCAGATGTCCTGTTTGCTAAGTGATGCATCACCCACTCTTTCTCTTAAGTAGTGTGATGTGTGCACCTTTCAAAAACTGTTATTGCCGGGCAAGGCTATATCCCCGAAGGCCGATCTCAGGGTGTAGAAGTGGTGCCTTGTCTCTAGAATAGATGCTGCTGTATCTCTAGTTGATTTTTTTTGGGGGGGGGATGAGGAATTCACACAAATTACTTTGTCTTATCTGACATTAGATATGCACTACTAGTCAGGAACTGTTTCTTAATCAGCCTTTCTTTAGGGTTACTGAGTTTGTCTTCCTTTCAACTGGAATTAGTCAGCCTCCTGCACTGCGCAGGCTCACTGGGTGAAAATATAGCCTTTTTTGGGGACCGGAGTCCACTCCAGGGACAAGCAGAGGTGAGGAAAGCATTTGCGACGCAGTGCTTGAGACCTAACCATGTCTGGAGAGACTTGGAGCAGCTTTGTTTGTGTTCCAGCATGTGATCCCTGGCTTCAGGGTCTTGGAAAAGAGTTGAAGGCGATATAGGGATTGGCGTTTAGCTTGCTAATCCTAGGATTTCAGGAAGGTCTGGCTGATGTTGGTTTGCTCAAACCAACAGAGATTTTGTTTAGGGATGTGCACGTTTATTTGAATATCTGAACGGGCGTTAGTATTCAAATTCTTTTGAGTATTAATTTTAGCATCCAGGCATTTTCTAAATTTAAAATATCCATGTTACATGCAAGAATATACCATGACATTTCAAATTATACATTTAATAAAAACAAACCTTTCATTGTAGTTTTTATGACGTTCTCCCCATAAAAAAGACTGGTAGCGTTGGCCAATCAACGTGGCTCAATGGATAGTGAGCGCAAAATGTGGCCTCAATTAGCCTAGCTAGCTATAGTTGGCTAGCTTAGCTTCTCTGGGCTACTCCAGTCAAGATTGGCACTGTTATATCGGATGATAAATAATGTTGTGGCTTCTACAAGCTAGGTAGTCTTGGCTGTAGACGAGTAGCGTCACTATCTGCCTTAGTCTGCTCATTCCAATCTCACCGGCCCCTCCACAGCTCCCTCGTGCAGCAGTGCTCAAGTTAAAAACGTATCCGGATATCTGACAATTCAAATTGTATTGGACACATGCACCGACTACAACTTTCTCAACAACGCAGAAAAAAAAAGTATAAACATATTTGCTATTAAAAATATCTTGATACTATTTTAATAGTGACCTTTTTGCTAACCCCCATGTGGCCCAGTCTGGGTTGCCACGTTAATTGTCCCTGATGGCTTTGCTAATCATTATCCATGTTGGGAATCTCTGCCTTCAAGGAGTAGGGCCAGTTGGCTTAGAGAATCAAAGTTGTCAGAATGAATGGTTAATGACTCTCCCAAAGTGGGATGGACTCCCCTCCTATTAGCAGGAGGCCAGTAGTGGTAATGCACCCTAGTCCTGGTCTTGAATGGAACTAAACCAAACAGTCTAGTAAGGATTAGTAGTCGTCTGCCTGCGTTTGACTAGCCTTTTTATTTGAGTCAAACATGGTGCCACGATTCACCACTACTGTAATAATTGGCTTAGTAGTGAGACTACGGTGGCTTTAACATGACTCTAATGCTGCTACCACGCAGGTACCTGAGTGACAACTGACCAGCCAGGCAGTGTAGGCTTATTGACATGGTACAGTGGCAAGTCTCCTTTCAGTTGCAGCTGTAGATCTGTTATTTTATCTGCAACAATTGTTTTTGGGGGTTGTCGTGTGCTGATGACATGCCCTGAACCATTTTCCTTCCTGGTGACAAGGCAGTGACATCTCGCTTTGGTTGTAACAATGCTCTGTTTTTACACGGAGGGTAACTCACTCCTCCTTGGGTGCAGTGACTGCACTGCACTCCTGCCACTTCTGAGTGCCATGTTATAAATACCACCTGCACCAGTTCTTCTCAGTATAGCTTGGTTTGAGGAGATTATTCTAAGTTTGGGTATGAGTCATTGCCACACTCTGGACTGCTTAGCTTTGTACTGGAGGCCTGGCATGCATTGGAGTTTGTGGACAGTCTGGCTTGAAAGGGTTTGTCTATGTGAAACAGAGTTTACCTACGAGTCACTGAACAATGGCCTCTGATGTTCACCTTTGTTGTGAATGACCACCACTGTTCTTAACTATGGACCTGGAGGACATTTGTCCCAGCCTTTCACAAAAAAATAGGCCTATTTGACTGATTTGAGACGTTGTTAATCTGAATCGGGAGTGTTAAGGCTTCTGCGTGCTTCCAGTTCGGAAGAGTTTGTGCATGTATTATCCCAACATTTTGTGATGTTTTGGACTTCAGTGAGGTTTTTTGGGCTGGTTGGGCACACTTATTTTTTTTCTGGAGGCAAGTCTACCCCTTGTCGCTGATTGGTCAACAGTAGGGATTCTTCAATAAATTCTTTGTCATTCAATGGGAGACGACTTGTTTTTTTAATGCACATTTTTTCCCCCTTGAGAAATACTGAATCAAACATCTTAGATGTAAAATTGTGCGACTAAGATCACCTTGGCAAAAACAGCAATTTTATGACTGATTTCTTGAGTTTTCTTAGAATAATTCTGACTTTGACTATGGCGTCTTCCTGGACAAACGGTAATATCGCATAAAAAAAAAAAGGTCTTTAAGGGAGTATGCGAGCACACTCGTTCAGCTACCTGAGTTTGACGAGGCACCAGCCGAACTGAAGCATGCTGACATCTTTACTGCTGGGGCACAAGCCTTCACACCCTGCAGCCCTCTAGGACCACTGAGGAAATGTGGGAAGGAAAGACCTATAGTGGTGCTACTGTAAACCAGAATTGTGAAGCTTTCCACACAGTTGTGTGGTGAGGGGTGAAGAGGAGGTACAGGGAGTTGTGAATGAGGGAGCAGGACTGGAGAGAGATGTTTGTAGATATGTGCTGGATGGGTAGCATTCCGTCCCTGTCCTCCTGGCCCGTGCATTCCTCACATGACAGTCGGTGGAAACCATGGCAAAGGGAGAGCAGAGCAAGCATTCCTCAGCTGTCACCTAACCCCCCCACCCCCCACACACAGTCTTACCCTCTTTCTGGCCTGCCAGCCTCTCCCCAGGCAATGCCAGGACCCAGCTGACTGCCACCTACTGTGCCGTATCAAGGCAGGGCCTGCACAGTGAAACAACAGGCGTATTCACCCATATCTGGCCTTTCTCTTGAGTCATCCATATTGTCTATCATTGGTAATGTACTTAGTGTATATATATATATATATATATGTCTATGTCTAGCTGGTACAGGTATTGTAAAAATATTACATTTTTACTGGCTCGTCAAAGTAGCTTTTTGTAAGTTGTGGTTTTAACATCATGGTGAAGGTTTTACGACATCATTGGGATAGGCTCGATAAAATGCCAACTGTTCACTTTTTTTTTTTTTACCTTAGCAACAGTTTACGTTCCACACCCTCACTATCAGTGTGTGAATGTCAAGTTGCTAGTGGCTTGTCTGCCGATTTGTGTACATACAGAGTTATATAACCACTGACTGAGCAGAGTAGCCAGCAGCAGTTTAGAATCACATGGGCTGCATGAATCTTGAAATGGAACCTATGCAGACAGCAGTGCATGGGGCCCTCACTGCAGTTCCATCCAAAACAGCACCAGTTACATTAACACATTACATAATTGCTCCAGCCCCAACCCTGAGATTCTCAGCTGTGACAGAGGCTCCCAGTTGGCCAATGAGAGCCGTGGGGGGGGGGCTGTCTCATGGTAGGAAGCACAGATTCTGACTTTCAGTAGAGGTGTTGAGATTTTTGTTGTTGCTTGAATTAAACCTCTTGATTCAATTTGTAAAATGTACTTGTTGACCTGATATTTTGAAGGTCTGGCCTTGTAAAGTGTTGTCTTCACACAGATCCTATTGCTGAACTATTATGTTCTGGAACATTGCTTCCACCAGTCATGCGGTATTCTGATATTTATTTTTTTTGTTCTTAGGGCTGTAAACTCACTTACCCTGGAGGGAAGCAGAGAGCGTTTTGGGTTACCACGGATCACCTGATCCGTAGTGAGTTGGTGTGTGTCAGGACCTGAAAGCTCTGCCCAATTAGGGCTAGATTAAGTTGAAACGAGCTGTGTGACTTTTGATGACGGGAGCACCATGTTCCTCTCATTACTAGGGCCATTTGTCGTTGCTCACCTTGGAAGATAATCAAAGGAACACAAAACAAGACTGAATACTATCAGTCAGTTCTTTTCCCCATACCAAGGCCCAGAAGATAAAGAAACTGCATTTTGTATTTTTCTTTTAGACATCATTCTCTACCTGATACCTTTTCCTGTAGATGTCACTCAAACAATGCCACTCTGAGCCGGTTTGCTCATTGAGGGTGTCTATTCCTAGCCCTTAATCAAAGTTGGAGGTGGCCTGTTTGGCAGTGGACTGGGTATGGAGGTGCAGTGTGAACATGGCACTGTTTGGTTTGTGGAGGAGGGGACTCTTACAGTGACATGCCCCACTTCCTTTGAAACCATTCTGCGGAATGGTCTGAAACGGAATATTTGGTCGTTTTTGGATGGCTTTTTAAGATCCACATTTCATTGGTGGTTGAGGGGACTTTAGCCGTTACTATGTAAAGCCCTTGGAGTACCTCTCTTAGAAAGGCATTATAGAAATCTATAAGAAAAATATTTGAACCAGCCCTTTTGTTGTAGCTTAAATTTAGCCTTTCTAATTTACCTGCCCAAAGGCAGCGATTCATGCGTTTAATAATGCACATAGCAGCATGACAATTGAGAATACATTAAAATGTTCCGCAGATATTTATAGTATGGAATTAAGGCAATCTGAATCGTGTTACTCTTTGTCTATGCGTTCAGTCTGTCTTGTAGAAAGGTTAATGGCTAATATGGTTTGATGTTTTCATAACCGTAGCAGTCGATTGCTTGTCAGTTTTTATGGACACGAGTGCATTAATAACATATTATTATAATTCAAGCGTTACGGGTCACCCAACCCAATGTTGATTCAACGTTGCCTTTGAATCATCAGCATAACCGTCACGGGCCTCTAGCTTGTGACAACTGTAATATTAGAAAAGCTCACGGAACTTGCACATTCTACCTGTTTATAATTGGTAGGTCTTGCTCTGTCAGGCGGGCCCCGTCTAAGGTTTCATTGAAGTGTTTCCACAACCTATAATCAAGTGCAGGAAGTCCTTGTGTCGTTGCTCTCGACTGCTTCACAACATGTCAGGTAGTCTGCTGATCATGACACGTCGGCATGGCTTCCTTACGCAATGTGTCGCACACACCTTCCATGCCTGTTCAACTCCAGATTTTCTTGGGTATTTTTTTCCAATGTTACCTCAAATAAAACATATATATTAAAAAAAAAAAAATGCATAAACACTCACATTTTCTTGAGACTTATTGATACCCAATTTCTTGACGCTTTAATTATGAAAGGGCTCGAGTGGTAGGAACTGCCTGAAGTATTTAAGACAAGCGTCACCGCAGGTTGAAACTAGTTCACCTGGGGTTGTAGGTAGAATTCCTCAGCAGGGGTGTAAACTCGACCTTCTTTTGCCACGTATGTGCTCAGACAGACATGACAGCCAAGCAGGCTGTGGAGATGGACTTGACCTGTCACACACTAGCAACCGATAGGCTAGGTGCTCTGTGGATGCCGGCCATGATCAAAACGAGACAATAAAGCTGGTGACTCGGCTATCAATTTCATTTTTGAAACCACAAGCTGCCATTCATCCACACCTGTGTGCCACCTTCTCCCACAAGTACATTTGATGTCACTGTGCTTTCCTGTACATGCAAACTATTTCTCACCCGAGCGAGAAGCTATAGATCTCTCACTATGTCGTCAGGGCTCCTCGGGTCGCTGAGAAATAGTCCCGGCACATAGACCTGTTGACAACATCTGTGTAAGGTAAACTGGGATGAGAAGCTGCCGAGCTCTCTTTCTCTCCTCGCCCGCCGCCCCACATCTCCGGCCACACTTGGGCTTTAGCATAGTATTGAGCTGCTGCAAAATTTGAGTGGGATGACTTCAGCAGCGTGTCTTTTATTCACCCTGTGGCACAGTCTCCTCTGCTCTAGATTGGTCTTTAAACCATCCCAGGGTTCTTTGCGTTCCAGCAGTCATATGCCTCACTGAGTGTGGGCTTATAAGGTGTTTTTGAACCGAAAACACCTGGAAGCTGAAGACTGAGTTCCTCTGTCTTATGCAGCGAGGAGGACAATTAAGCCCAGTCTATTTTGTTGTTGTCCTGGGAGGGAGAAGTTACATTCTTTCAATTCATCTCAAACTGGCCTCATCTTTCCAGCCAGTGAAATTGGTGCACCAGAAACTGTACTGACAGGTACAGGTGTCACATTAAAACAGAATTCTGCGTTTTTCATGCAAAAAAGAACGTATATGAAATACATTGCTGCATTTTGTAAACCCATATCTAAAATACTTATTATTGTAATTTCAGCGTGGATTCAGACTAATTTAGTGCTTCAGTTGCACTTCTCCACTCAAATGCCTGTTTCTGAGTTCTCAGCAGACAGCACTCTGATGTGTAGATACTTTTCTCTGGAAAAATGCAAGATTAAATTCCAGAAAATCATTAGGAAATGTAACTGGCTACGTTCTTTCTATGATAAACATTAGAAATATGATGTTTTTTTATATTGTAAGCAACATAAAACGCAAGTGTAATTGTTTCAAATCAGGTTCTTTGATGGTCTGTATTTGGAAAATGCAAACATCTGAACTCGAACGCGATCCCTGAGGTAAAGCCCTAATTACAGCCTAGGTGAAGGACCATAAGATGTAGGCCTAGACCACCCTAGAGTATGAGTGAAGGCCCTAAAGCCTACTAGACACGACAGGCTTCACACCCCTATGTGGCTTCAAAGTGGGCTACTTGCCTTGCCTATAGTCTGTCTCTTATACACCTAAAGATGTGTATAAGAGACAGCTATAGTCAACCCAGTACACAACTAAGTCTTTAGCAACCTTTGTACAGGCTAACCAGTCTGCCTCTTCCCCTCAGCCTGTGATGGATCTAGTTTTGTACTGAGCCACCACCAGCCTTGTGACTGTGCCAGTGAAACTGCTGCGTGCTGTTGTGCAGACAGGGGCTTTTTAATTATAGTCTGTGGTGTGTGTGTGTGTGTGTGTGTGTGTTGTGCATGTGTATTTGACTGCAGAGTAGAAGCAGTGTCAGTGAATCGAGCTGGGTGTCAGTGTGTTTGGCTTGTGAGTTTTGATGGCTGTAGGAATTGGACATCATTCAATACCACTGATTTATTTAGTATCTCCAGGTACAGTAATTTAGTGGTGCCATTAACACCGCTGAACAGACCAGAGTAGGACACTATTCAATGCAGGAATATACTAGAAGGTAAATGTACTTTTATTTTCACCCTTGTGCCTTAAAAAAAATAAATAGGAGTGGACATTTTGCGTCAATGTCGTCGTTTGCATATTTTTCACTGTTCGTTTCCTAATATTGTAGACTTGATTGACATTTTGTAGATCGTGAATATTGTCTGGTCGTTAAGTCTAATTGAGCTCCTATCCCAGATGTTGTTAGCCTGCCAAATGAATAATTAACTGAACCAAAAATAAGCAGAATGCCCTACTGTACATGTTCCTGTCTGGGGGAAAGAGGCTACAGTTGGAAGCACAGCAACGTCAATCAAGAAGTACAACCTTTTCAACCCAAATAAGTGAACTCTTTCTTTCACGAGCAATGAGCCGTTTAGCATACGTTTACAAAATAAATAAAGCTTTTGGGGTACCAGTAATTTTGGTCCAATTTAGTCTCCTCGGACCACACTGGAGACTCATGTGAGCCTTCCAATGTAGTTGACATTTTCTGAGGCTCAGGGAGATTAGGTGTGCCTTTGGAAATCCCAACGCCCTAGTCTCTACCAGAGCTTTTGTCTCTGCTCAGGACTCCTCATGTGGATTTTCATTGGGTAATTAAAGGTGTGCCCTGCTGTCGTTGTCTGTTTTGAGAGGGCAGGAGGACTGACAGGAATGTTTCTCTTCTTAAATGGGGGGGAATAGGATGTAGTGGGGGATGGGGGTGTTGGAGAGATTTCAGGCAGAGGAACAGGAAGTATTTGTTTATTTTTCTCATTTCCTCGTTGAGGCTCCACAAGTGAGCACGGCTTCATCTACTAACTCCTATTGCCTGCTTTTATCACTATAACCACCCTCCTTACCCAGCATTCGACACCACAACCACCACCACAGAACATACACCCAGCTCCTCTCCTACTTGAAAGCCCAGTCTGCAATATATGCCCCTCTTACATTGGAGAGCCAAGATAACCCTCCTAATTGTGTAAACTGTTTCCTCATTGACTACTGTGTGGCTTAGCTCTTTAAGGAAATCACTTTGATGCTTCTCTGTCTTGACTCGTTCTTTCCCAAAAGCAGCCTTTTGGTGATACCAGGAACGAAAGAGATCCTGTCTCGTGAGCTAGGCCTAAGAAGATAGGACCATCATGCACATTACATTGCCAATGTGAGACATTGAGTTCAGATTCACGTGTGGAGGTGTTGATGGTGGCGCAGGGCCGGTGGACAACGGCTAGAGCCTTTACTCCAAAGGCTATGGAGGTGATCCATTTTTTTCAACCATAATGGCTATGGATTGTTTGAATGCCTGGCGGGCAGACACAAGCATACACYCTGTCCCTTTAACCTCTGGAGTTCAGGCAGTGCTTGCCTGGAGAATGACATGAACAACAGGCTTCATCAGCATTTTCTTGCTCATAGCTGCTAGGTATACCACCATAATGCACCGGTATTAAGGGAGGATTGTTGCTACACACACACACTCAGTGTCTACTGTGGCCCATCTGACCTCGTTGTCCCCTCATGCCCCTCTCCTTGACCCTGACCACTAACCAGCTCATGCGAAACAACTTTGGCTCTCACAGCCCAGCTATGTTTTGGCCGCAGAGCGTATAAACGGAATGTTATAGTTACCCAATCTCCTCGACTTTTTACCCTTCTGCTTCAACTCCTGGCTTTCCATGGAATCCCAGAGCCATATCATTGGTCGTCCTCAGCAGCAAGTGGAGCGATGTATCTCTGTGCCAGACGGGTTTACGGCTCCCACAGGTCATCTAGTGGAGACCCAGCTAGCGCGCCCCGCAAGCAGCTTTTACCCCCCCTGGCCACTTGCAGTAGCTTTGTGCTTTTAAACCGCCACCACACATTCCGTCTCCACTGTGCTCCCTTCTTTTTTTCATCTCCTCTCTCTCACACACACACACAAGCGGTAATGAAGGAAATTCCTTTGTTGGAAGCTGGCTGCGTGCTCTGAGCCGGTGATAGCCCAGTAGTGTGGCCAGAGCGTCACTCCTTGAAGCCCTGAGCCCCGGAGTATTACTTATCTGGGAAGTTCTCCACTGCTATGCTAGACTGTGGCTTGGCTGCAGCTATGCTAGGTGGCTGCGGAAAGGAAGCAAGGTTGCGAGGGAGAGAAAGGGGCCAGTGTTGGTCTCCAGGAGAAGCTGCTTTGTCTCCATACTGTTGCTTTATAAGGGAGTAAATGGGTCTTTTCCAAAAAGAAAACAAGAGCTCCACAGTGGAGCTCTATCTCCTGTTAATCCATTTAGTTGCTGACTCAAAAAGCCAGCAGGCATATTTAGGTTGTACATGTGATATTTTAAAGCCAGGCCCTTGGATGTTTTGCTTTTTCTGACAGCTACTCAAATGTTGCACTGCCTTCCTCTCTCTCGGCTCTGAAATTAGATTACCAGTTTTGTTTTCTCAAAAGGCCAGTGAGGCTTATCTGAAACACATGAGCAGACGGTTGACAAAATGATAGAATGGTGATAGTTGCTACAGAAAAAATACAACAGTAATACTTTTTTATGGTGTTGATATTGTGACCAATAATGCTGTCATTTAGATTTTATGAATTCATGTTTTCAAAGAGCTCCAAGTTCTTGGTGGCTGTGCTGGTGCTTTGATCCCACTGGAGAGTGACTCAGGCATCTCTCAGTTGTTATTGGTTTAAACAGCTGCTCAGTGACCACACTGTTCTCCACTCATGGCACACAGTGTTTTTGTTTATGATTGTCATCTGTTCAGAGCTGGTTCCTGTGCTAAAACAAAAGTTTCTAAAGCCAGCACTGGCTGTGCCATATTTGAACACCATTACCTAGGGCCCTGGATGTTTCCTGATCAGGAGCCCACAATATAACCTACAGCTAGGGCCCAGATATGATGCTGGTAATGTTACATTTGCTTTGTAGTCATTTAGCAGATGCTCTTATCCATAGTGACTTAAAGTAGTGAGTGCATACATTTTTGTACTAGTGAACCCACAACCCTATCGTTGCAAGTGCAATGCTCTACTAACTGACCCACACTGGTTCAAATCATGTTGGGAATTACCCAGGGTCCTAGCCATGGCTACTAGTGGTTGGAATGACCTGTTGGAGACCCGTCTGCCTGGTGGGTTTGAGACCAGGGTTTCCGTTAGCTGGGAATAGCCGGCCATTGTCCGATTTTATTGAAAAAAAACTTGAAAAGCCGACGTTAAATACAATTTTTGCCGGCCAATTGTCTGTGCGAAGGAGTCCCACTGCAAAATAATCACTTTTAGCCTATTCATTGATGGAAATACCAGTCTATGTAAATACATTTTGACTGGTCATGCTTACTGGTCTGTAGGTTAATTTTGCATTATTTAGTGGAATTATCACATGCGTTCAGCATACAAAGCCTTTGAGTGGAAAATCTGTCAGACCAGCAGCATCTTTTGGGCTTTCAAGACAACTGGGAACTCTGGAAAAAAGAGGTCAAATCATGTCAGCGATCTTCAGGTGGGAGAGTCGGAGCGCTACAAAGAGGCCTGAGATTCCGAGTTGGATATCCGATCAAAAATATTTCTCCCAGTCGCAGCTATCTTATAACCCCCCACCCCCCCCCCAGTTGTCTTGAACGCACTGAAGTCAGATTTCATAGTTCCCAGTTGTTTTGAACGCTTCATCAGAACGTCACACACCACTTTGCAGTGAGCTGGTGGCCATATGCATTTTGAAAACCTATACTAAATTGTTTTAAAACTAAATGTTTTAATATATATGAGGCAACTTGCTTCAAAGTAACCAATTTAGATCTCCTCTTTCTAAATTTTACGGATATTTTCATCTGTCACATGAATCCGCTCGCATGCGCAGTGCCCTTTTGACAAGTGTTTTCCAACTAATTGCAATATGGAATGAACATTCGCACGTGGCCTACTGAATTGTGTACATTGCTGCGCCTATAATGTAAAGAAATAAGTTCATCAACATTTTGAATCTAAACGTTCAGATCTGTTGCATCAGACTCGTTGCTTTAACTTTATTTTATTTTTTATCTAGTCTATGCCTACTGGTTGTGTTAATTTGGGATTTGTCTTACAACTGTTCCAGAGTATGCTTGGAACAGGCTATTTCTTTTAGTTGCCCATCGGAGGGCCCTGCCAGAGGAAGTGGTGGGAGGGGTCCTCAAGTGTCTTCTCCTTGATGTGGAGTGCTGCTAAAGTTAGCATGGAGCGCTCTGCACAATGACCCCCAACTGTAGCAGTAGGAAGTACAGTGCCTTTTAAAGTATGGAAAAAGCCCTCTGTCCTTTTTCTGAACTGTACTGTGAGTGGGAGATAGGGTTTGGAAGCTGTCACAGGTTCATTATGTTGCATGAAACGGTGTTGTATTGTGTGACTTCATTGTAATAGATAGGAGAACCTGTATACACGGGCTAGGATACTTTGTGTACAGGCATGATCTTTTTGGGTAAATACTCTTGGTTGGCGCATAATGGCTAATCACATTTTAATCAGGTGGAAGTCTTTTGATGTTCCCTTTGACTTGACAGTAAAAGCCTATCTAAAATGGATTGTGGTCATACAGCAAAGTCTTCTGACTAATGCAACGTCTGCCTCAAGTCTGGCTATATGGATGACATTAGCAAGAAGTTGTATTTTTTGAGGGGGGGTGGTTTGTGTTTTTCCACAGAAATGGCTACAAGGATAGCCACCCTGAAGTTTGGGTTCTCTTAATGTAGGCTGTCACCATTCTATTTGTTGTATCCATTTAAGCTAACCTATTATGGTTAATGGTGACCTATGCTTTCAACCTGTCCAATAATATACTCTGCGTTTCTGGAGATGAGCACTGGTATCTTGCTGAGAGGTCTAGCAACAGAGAACGGTGTTTCTATCCTTTGACCATAACCGGTCATGAGAACAGCGGTGGGGTGACCAAAAACTTGGAACGTCCAAAAAGAGAAGGAACCCTTCTCTCCCCCTGTTCTCAAGATTAGCTTTTGATCGTGTACTTGCGAGGTCTGCTCCGTGCGCTGCCTTGGGGGCTCTCTGAGCAACCCCAGTGTGCTTTAAATTAACTATTTTCTCTCTTTATTTATGTTTCTTACAAAGGCCCGACAAGACTGAACTCTCGTCCTCTTTTGGGCTTGGTTGCCATGGCAACGGCCCGGGCTCTCTTGGGGCGGGGAGGACGTCATTGGTGCATTTTTGGTTGTGCTCTGAGAACGACTTTGCCCGTCTCCGCCCGCTAGCCAGGGCTCTTGAAATCCTCTGTATTATTTTAGCATTAGGCTGGCGCGTATGGACACTGTATTCTTTCTGCTCATAATGTTTCCATATTTATCCCTGCTGCTCGTGGTGGGTTGATTTTAAGTTAATCTATAGATAGTGCCCTGTAATCAGCCCCATATGGGTGCCCTAAATTGAAGAGAATGTGTGAGGCGCAAAGGGCACTGCTTCATTGCCTTGCGGTTGGAGAAAGTCTCGACTGCTGGGGGACAGTCGCTCCTTGTAGCCTGAGCTTGTGAACACAGTCAGCATGGAGGCTACTTCCAAGCGTCTCTTCCAGCAGATGAGGTTGGTTCTGTCATGTGTATCATACATTCTACTGGTTGGTTCCCTCTTCACTTCCAACTGTCTTCTCCATTAAACCACGATTGACAAGGCCAGGACAGATGCCCGCTGATTTGATTTCCTGCAGTCAGCACATGGACGGCTCGCTAGCAGGACCATGATGTGGAGGCATTTGGCTGTGCTAACATTGTGGTTTACAGTGTGAACCCAGTGTGTTTTCTATGGGTCAGGTTTCACTGGGGTGCTTGGCTCTGCTCTCAGACTACAGGAGACAGACTCTACCTCCCACCCTCGGTGCTCTTTTGTGAAGTGTGCACTCATAGCCACAGTCACTTCCTGGCACATGCCGGCTGACGCTCCACTGATGGGAATGGATAATCGCATGTGTACACACACACACACACACACACACACACACCCAATAAACACGCGCAGGTTTGATTTAGGAGTACTTTTCAGTGTTTGAAAAGAGCATCAGTTACAACAGTCCAGTGTTGTAGTGTTAGCATCTTATTTTCACTGGAGGGAACTTTAAACACTAAGTGTTCTGTCACTTAGCAGCACTGTGATTGAGGTTTAACTAGCCTGCACTGAGGTAAATTCCCAGAGTTTCTCTAATCGCAAGCAGGCCTGGTAAGAGTTGATCCACTATTATAAACTATTCCAGTAACTGCTGCCTAAACTTTTTATTCAAATGTAGAGATTCATAAGAACGTTAAAGCTGTGTATCTTATAGAAATGCAAAAAATATTGCAACTGGTAAGGATGACTACATCTTGATTTACTTAATTAAACAAACCGCCAGGATCACTTGCTAGTTGTTCAGTAATGCAGAAAGAGCATCATTACCTGACCGAGTGCTTCAAGCAGACCACCATAGCCCCTGTGCCCAAGAACACAAAGGCAACCTGCCTAAATGACTACAGACCCGTAGCACTCACGTCCGTAGCCAAGAAGTGCTTTGAATTTGCATACCACCCAAACAGATCCACAGATGATGCAATCTCTATTGCACTCCACAATGCCCTTTCCCACCTGGACAAAAGGAACACCTATGTGAGAGTGCTGTTAATTGACTACAGCTCAGCGTTTAACACCATAGTACCCTCAAAGCTCATCACCAAGCTAAGGAACCTGGGACTAAACACCTCCTTCTGCAACTGGATCCTGGACTTCCTGACGGGCCGCCCCCAGGTGGTGAGGGTAGGTAGCAACACATCTGCCACGCTGATCCTCAACACTGGAGCTCCCCAGGGGTGCGTTTTCAGTCCCCTACTGTACTCCCTGTTCACCCACGACTGCATGGCTAGGCACGAGTCCAATACCATCAAGTTTGCTGACGACACAACAGTGGTAGGCCTGATCAACGACGAGACAGCCTATAGGGAGGTCAGAGACCTGGTCGGGTGGTGCCAGAATAACAACCTATCCCTCAACGTAACCAAGACAAAGGAGATTGTGGACTACAGGAAAAGGAGCACCGAGCATGTCCCCACGTTCTCATCGACTGGGCTGTAGTGGAGCAGGTTGAGAGCTTCAAATTCCTTGGTGTCCACATAAACAACAAACTAGATTGGTCCAAACACACCAAGACAAAAAAGGGCACGACAAAGCCTATTCCCCCTCAGGAAACTGAAAAGATTTGGCGTGGGTCCTGAGATCCTCAAAAGGTTCTACAGCTGCAACATCGAGAGCATCCTGACCGGTTGCATCACTGCCTGGTACGGCAATTGCTCTGCCTCCGACCGCAAGGACCTCTACACCAGGCGGTGTCAGAGGAAGGCCCTAAAAATTGTCCAAGACCCCAGCCATGCCCGTCATAGACTGTTCTCTCTACTACCGCATGGCAAGCGGTACCGGAGTGCCAAGTCTAGGACAAAAAGGCTTCTCAACAGTTTTTACCCCCAAGCCATAAGACTCCTGAACAGGTAACCAAATGGTTACCCGGACTATTTGCATTGTGTGCCCCCCCCAACCCCTCTTTTACGCTGCTGCTACTCTGTTTATCTTATATGCATAGTCACTTTAACTATACATTCATGTACATACTACCTAAATTGGCCCGACCAACCAGTGCTCCCGCACATTGGCTATCTGCATTGTGTCCCACCACCCGCCAACCCCTCTTTCTGCTTCTGCTACTCTCTGTTCATCATATATGCATAGTCACTTTAACGATACCTACATGTACATACTACCTCAATAAGCCTGACTAACAGGTGTCTGTATATAGCCTTGCTACTCTTTTTTTCAGATGTCTTTTTACTGTTTTATTTCTTTACTTACCTAACACACTCACCTTTTTTCCCCCGCACCATTGGTTAGAGCTTGTAAGTAAGCATTTCACTGTCTACACCTGTTGTATTCGGCGCACGTGACAAATAAACTTTGATTTGAGTGGTGGTTGTCTTGAGATGACAACTACTTTGCTATTCTCCATGGTTGAACCATTTTAATGGATAAACAGACTGTTTTCAGAGGGAGAGGCACGTACATTTAAAGCTGCGATATGTAACCTTTGGGCAAACTGACCAAATTCACAGAAATGTGGGTTATAGATCTGTCATTCTCATTTGAATGCAAGTCAAAGAAGCAGTAGAGCTGTTTTGTGCTATTTCTATGCTTCAAACAGCTGGAAATAAAATATTTTTGGGGGGGTTATGGAAAATATATTTCACAGCGGTCGACCGATTTATGATTTTTCAACGCCGATACCGATTTATTGGACGACCAAAAAAGCCGATTTCAATTTGGTTTAAATAATGCAAAAACAAAGTGTTGGAGAAGAAAGTAAAAGTGCAATATGTGTCATGTAAGAAGGCCAACGTTTAAGTACCTTGCTCAGAACATGAGAACATATGAAAGCTTGTGGTTCCTTTTAACATGTTTGAATGAATGCTTACGAGCCTGCTGGTGCCTACCACCGCTCAGTCAGACTGCTCTATCAAATCATAGACTTAATTATAACATAATAACACACAGAAATACGAGCCTTAGGTCATTAATATGGTCGAATCCGGAAACTAGAATCTCGAAACAAAACGTTTATTCTTTCAGTGAAATACGGAACCGTTACGTATTTTACCTAACGGGTGGCATCCCTAAGTCTAAATATTGCTGTTACATTGAAGGTTGTGCAATGTTATGTCATAATTACGTAACATTCTGGCAAATTAGTTCGCAATGAGCCAGGCGGCACAAACTGTTGCATATACCCTGACTCTGCGTGCAATGAACGCAAGAGAAGTGACTCAATTTCACCTTGTTAATATTGCCTGCTAACCTGGATTTCTTTTAGCTAAATATGCAGGTTTAAAAATATATACTTCTGTGTATTGATTTTAAGAAAGGCATTGATGTTTATGGTTAGGTACYCGTTGGAGCAACGYCAGTCRTTTTTCGCGAATGCGCACTGCATCGATTTATATGCAACGCAGGACACGCTAGATAAACTAGTAATATCATCAACCATGTGTAGTTATAACTAGTGATTATGATTAAGTTTAATGCTAGCTAGCAACTTACCGTGGCTTCTTACTGCATTCGCGTAACAGGCGGGCTCCTGGTGAGGCAGGTGGTTAGAGCATTGGACTAGTTAACCGTAAGGTTGCAAGATTGAAACCCTGAGCTGACAAGGTAAAAATTTGTTGTTCTGCCCCTGAACAAGGCAGTTAACCCACCGTTCCGAGGCCGTCATTGAAAATAAGAATATGTTTTTAACTGACTTGCCTAGTTAAATAAAGGTGTAAAAAGAAAAAAGAAATCGGCGTCCAAAATGACCGATTTCCGATTGATTAGGGCCGATTAAAGTTTTCATAACAATCTGCCATTCCGATTAATCGGTCGTCCTCTAGTTTAGATGGTTCAAAGAGCATCTTTAACTCTATTGACCAATGAAGTGGGGAATCCTGTCCTACTGTGAGTCATTGATTCATTTACTAAAGCTCTGTCAGTGTTTAGTTCCCAGAACCCATCTCTTTCTCCATTAGAGAAGGGCATTCCTAGAAAGGCCACCTTGCCTGCAGGCTAAAGCACCTGCTATGGTGGGGGGGCAGCAGCGGCTGTGTCCCCCACTCTTCTCTCTCTCTCGTGTGTGTGGGAGACATTTCACCTGGGCCGGAGGGGGATGTGCCATGGTGCAGTTTGCCGAGATGGGATGGCATTTTACCCGGCGCGTGCTGCTTGCCAGGCCTTGCCCTGACTTTGGAGTTCTCATCTGCAGTGATGGCTGGGGGAGGGAGGCAGCCCTGGTTTCAGGCCTAGGGGTGATCCATCACTTATAGTTAGCCTCACAATGTAAAACAATTTGACACAACCGGTGCGTTCATCAGTTTTATTGACATGTAAAAAAAGGAAAATAAAGTTGCCACAGCAAATCCGAGAAATTATTTTTATATGAATGCTGTAAGTACAGAAATTGTTTGCTCAGTAGGAAATGAATGTCCAACTATGTGAGCTAAAGACACTGTCCTGGGATTTCCTATGATCTATGTAGAAGAACCCCTTCAATAGTGAGCGTCATGGAGCAGAACATGTTACGTGCGTGTTTGATATAGTTTGTAGCGCAAACCATTCAGACGCTTCAGACTTAAAGACCTGGTCTCCAGGCCCTTTGGGGATCGTCTCTTGTCTCATAACATCGTTAATCACACAGACTAATGGTTGGTGTCTTCGGATTCAGAATAAATAGATGAATCTGATGGTACAGCCCAGGAATATTTTAAAAGGGGTTTGAAGTCCAAAACGCGCCGGCCTTAGTGGGGCTCATTGGTTTAAAAACATCTTGGAAGGGAAATGGAGAAGTAGCCTCCGCTGATATACTCCGCTGCTGTCTTCATGTTATGTCCGTGTTAATAATACTGAAGAGGGTTGTGCTATCGACGACCGAGCTCTGTGTGGTTGAGGAACACTGGACTTGAACTGCGAGTCATGATGGCTTTCGGTCAAACATTACGATGATGCTACATTTATTGTGCGATTTCGAGACACAGCATTGTCCTCTCCTTCCTGCCTCTCCCCCCTCTCTCTCCCTGTCTGCTGTGTTATGCTGACTGCTACATGTGACAAGGCCTACTCTCTAGCTAGAACACTGGTCAAACAGGTTTGCATGGTGACATGTATGTTTCCTATGGAGTGTCAGTATACATGTCTGCAGTGTTTCCCCTATATTCTACTCTTGACATTACTGCTGAAAAGGTTTCCCCTAGTATTGTCTTTGTGAGTGCAGAACAGGCCTGTCTGTCGGGTCAGCTGGGTGTGAGGTGGGCTTTACTCACAACGTCTCCTGTTATTACCTACATTAATAGTCAGATTAGCTCCCTCTCTCTCCCCATAGTGTGTTTAGCCATCAAATAGAGGAGGCTTTGTCTGCCTTGTTCGCTTTAACCACCGAATCGCTGCTGAAATCCCCATCAGTAAAAAGCTGGTTCAACCCATTCCCGGTATTGCTCCCGTTGCATTTCTCAGCGGCTCCTCTATTGGTCAAGGAATGCCCCCCACACACACTTCAAACAGTGGTAGTGTCCCTCCTGCGTCAGTGGGTGTCTCTCGCAGGCCACTGAGCGATGCCTGGCTGCCCCACTCTGTCTCTGAGCGGTGACAGTGGGGCAGACAGGTATGCCAGTTTCCCCACAGCTCTGCCAAAGGATGACACTCACCATCTTTTTTTCTTCTGTGTTCTTCCTCATGTCCCCCTGGCTGTCCTCGTCCTGTCCCCCTGGCTGCCATGCTGCTGCCATGCTACTCGTCCCTGCTATGTTGGCAGTAACTCTGGCACCTGTCAGCTACAAACAATTACAGCCATTAAGGGATTACATTGTTGGGCTCCTGCAGCCGGTGGGCTGGACCTCCTGTAGGGGATGAAGCGGAGGAGAGGGGAGCAGCAGGAACCGGCAGTGAGTTCTCCTTAAGGGGTATGGGAGCAGTCAGAGACACGACAGAGGGGGAAATGGTGGAGAGTTGTACACAAATCAACTGACCTAAATCGTTACTACCTTAGATGCCTATAATATCAGTCACCTGCAGGTATGATTCTTCAGACAGTGCAGAATACCGGTCTAGCTGTTTGTATACCATCTACATTTAGCTACATTATTTTGTTTTCAGCATTTAGCAGTCACTCTCTTATCAAGAATGACTACAATGTGTGTGTATCTAAGGGATGTTGACAGAGGGGTGACTGAACTCTTGACAGATGGACATAACGTCATCTTGTCACTCAGCCAGAGTGTGGTTGTGAGCAGCTGTGTGGATTGCGCTCAGTGGAGCGCCGTCTGTCTCTCTGTCCGCCCTGCAGCCAAGTTAGATGAGCCCAGCCAGCCAGTGAGTGAAAGGTGGATACGCACCTGGATACACTCTTCTGCCTGAACAGCTGCTATCCTACGGCCACGTCTTACACACACGTGGGAAACGTCCCCATGAGGGAGACTTTTGAGGATTTCAGGTACCCATGAGGATAGTAATACACACGCCCACGCAGACTCTTCTCCAGCTCTGGCCATGTACGATGCTGTAAACGGCCCAAATTTGGACAAGGATTCCAGCCAGATAGCTGTGATCCAAACGTGAGTCCGGTGTGTTAAATAAAACGTAATTTTTTTATTTTATTTTTTATTTTACCTCACCGCTTTTGCCGTCATAGCAGCCTGAGAGTGCGAAACATTACAGGCAGCTTTTAGGAAGGGGGACGCCTCAAGGTCTGAAAGTTATCAAGAGATCAAGGTTATTGAATGCAAAGCAGGGATTTCAACTCCAAGTACTGGGTCCGAAAAGGGATCCCAGAGTAACGTTTAGCAGTAGTACTCTCATTCAGTTTAAATGAGAGTAGGGGGGCCTTTCGGGCATTCCTGATTTGTGAAATCCACTTACTGATATCTGAAACTGTTGCCGTCAGAAGTGAAATGTTATTTAACTAATTTTGTCCAGTTTTAATCCTGTCATTCCTGTGTACAATGTTTTGCCCAGCCTGGCTTCGTTTCTTTGACAGTCACCTTGTTATCTGGCTGGCTTTGAAGCGAGTGACATTTTAACCCCTAGGTCGTCACTCTGGAGCTGGCCCAGCAGCCCCTAGTCCTCTGAACACAGTCTGAGCTCCCTACAGTGCTCTCACTCTACTTTCTCTCTGTCTCTCTACTACAGATAGTTGGCCTTTGTCATCCCTTTTGCCTCTAGGCAGGGAACGCCCCAGCTAGTATATGCACACAGTTGCTGGCTCACTCCCACATGTCATTTATTGTGCTGTTATGGTTTGTCTTTGGATGCAACCTAAAATTAGCAGATTAGTCTTTACAGCCATTTTGTAGTGTCGTCGCTTAGGTCTAATGTTTTTCCCTTCTCAGGTTTGTGCTCCTTGCCTCTATCAAGTCCTGGCATGCGTATTTGAAGGAACAGAAAGCTCCTTTTGAATTTCTGACTTACCGGTTTCTTGTTCCTAGAATGCAACGGATTAGCCTATTCCCGAGGACTAAATACTACTGAGTCGAGGGTATAATGGCCAGTTTGTTTTGGGTAACTCAATGGTCTTTTCTGTCTAACCACATTTGACTGGAGTGAAATATCGGTCATGCAGAAGAGGGAGTGAAAATTCAACGAATTTGCATATGAGCTGTCAGAACACCCAATTTCCCCCATCCCAACAGCAATAGTACGCACTGAGGTATTCCAAACACCTCGGCTATGTCCTGGCATTTTGGCCATGTTACCCCCGCCAACATTCCCCAACAATTTTCTGGAGAAATGATGCGCCTCTTTTTAAAACGGGACGTGAGCCAGCTCCTACTGACACCACCCACTACTTGTCGGCGGGGTCAACTGGGTGTACACACACACACACACACACACACACACACACACACACACATGCTAGCTGGCTCCTGACAATCTGAGGAAGGTATCACACGAACATAAGCCTACCTGCATGTCTCTGAAAGCTCGTGATTTTTCTCCTTTCGGGGGTCGTCGCACTGAAGTTTCTTAGTGTTAAATGTTGTACTTTTCTAACGTACTTACTATTTCTCTCTCCCTCCCTCCTTCAGGCGTGCATAGATGACAACGTGGACATGGTGACGTTCCTGGTGGAGCATGGGGCTGCCATCAACCAGCCTGACAATGAGGGCTGGATCCCCCTCCACGCCGCAGCCTCCTGTGGATACATGGACATAGCAGAGTAAGTACAGCTGCTGTGCCAGAGAGCTGTCATGGTTGACGTGGCGAGGGTCCAGCTGGAGGCTGTTATGGACCTCTAGGGCAATGGCTGGTCTCTAGCCCCCCTCACCCACACACACACATTACTGCATTGGGATAACCCCATTATGTACCAGCCCTTTCACATTGCCTGACGACTCACCCTGAATTAAATTCTGCTGCTCTGATCGCTACATACATGATCGTATACATTCATTGTGGAGAAGAAACGTCAGTTTGGCCGCAGCGACGTTGAGCAAACCCGTTTTTTTGCAATGGATGCAATGACTCACAGGCACATCAAGAATCAATGGTCAATTTTAGTTTTTTATTTAGCAAGTGTTTATTTTGCATCGCCAAGTGTTACCAGGCTATTCCCTGAGGTTTATGGCTGGCTGAACACGTAATTGTGCGAATGCCTTTACGTTTGGAGAACATCCATTACCCCATCCTGTATATATCATTTTGGTTATCAATTAACCCTTTCTGTTCAGTTATCTTAGACTGAAATGCAATGCTAATCAATTCATTCCTAATAGCTACTTTTTATGAAGCAGACCAGCCTAAACTTGTCAGGGGTCACAGTTTTTTCAATGGTCTGTTTCTCCAAGGTGCATGATTACATGTTGATGGGGGCAACCGCCACAAGTTCCTTGTGATGTAATCAATATAGAGAAATCGGGGGGTAACCACATCGGTCATTACTCCAGTTGCTTCCAGTCTTTCCTTTTCATTGTCCTTTTGAGTTAAGAAGGCTGTTTAAAGGGACAGAAACCGGGCCGGCAAGGAGGGAAATATTATCAGAAGACATTTTAGGCTGAGAGCTGAAGGAGCTCACTTGCACTCATTGTGCTGTGACCGGTTTTACTTCTCTGTATTATGTTACAGGAGCCTGGCATGAGCGTTATCACACCCTGTGCAGTCCTGCTGCCCAAGTTAGAGTAGAAGTATCCTACTATACTACCAAGGTTATTAATTGACAGAAATGTTGCCTTTTATGGTGTTTCATCAGCTGCAATTGGTTATTGTAATTCCAAGAGCTGCCTTGTAGATGTCCTTTAGACTTCCCTCTCACCCCTATGACAAATTAGTTATTAAAAATAAGTTAAAGCGGTCAAATGTTAAGTTTAATCATTTTCATAGTGGGGAGTAACTTATTGTCCCTCTCCTGWTCCCGTAGAGGTTAAAGTAATGGACTGTCGTTTCATTTTGATCATTTGAACTGTTCTTGCCATAATATGGAGTTGGTATTTTACCAAATAGGGCTATTTTCTGTATACCACCCCGACCTTGTCACAACACAACTGGTTGGAAATTCCACAAATTAACTTAACAAGGCACACCTGTTAATTGAAATTCATTCCAGGTGACTACCTCATGAATCTTGTTGAGAGAATGCCAAGAGTGTGCAAAGCTGTCATCAAGGCAAAGGGTGGCTACTTTGAAGAATCTAAAAAAATATATGTTTTAGATTTTGTTTGGCTACTACTGTACATGATTCCATATGTTATTTCATAGTTTTGATGTCGCTATTCTACAATGTAAAAATAAATAACCTCTGGAAATGAGTAGGTGTCTCCAAACTTTTGACTGGTACTTTACTGATATGCTATTTTGACCATATCTCTGACCTAATAAGCTGTGCAGTCACCACCATCTTGGGACTTTTAATTGTATTATTCTGTTACAGCATTCAACCCCCATAATGCATAGTGCATTTAATGGCAAAATAATCTTTCAAAGTCAAAAACTGTGATTTATTTTTGTCAAACCCAACTGACCTAAAAAAGCACAAATCGCCCAGCACTAGATGGCAAGGTGAACTCCTAACCACAAGGCCAAACCACAACTTGTAAAACCCAGCTAAAATGGGTCGAAAGTGAATGCAAAGACAATGTGGAACTCTAAAATGTATCGGCGGTCGCTGAATCTCCATTACGAGGGAAGTTACCGGAATGCGCCTGTTTTCAAGCGGTGTGTTCTAATGAGAAGGGTCTGCGTCTTTCCACGGCTGTAATTGGTAGCAGCAGGAGTCAAGATATCCTGCTTTTCCAAGAGCCTCTTGAATCAGCCAGCGTAGGGTGCAAAATGGGTGAGGAAAGATAATTGGAGAATGATTAATCAAAAAAGGGTGAATCACTAGGCTAAATATGCAGTGAATGTGTGAACTAGTTGTCTGATTAGCGGCAGGGTACTAGAATGACAGCATGAACCCTCTCGGGTGGTTAGGTCAGTGGAGAGGTACACCAGGAAATCCCTCAGGTGAATATGGTGTAATGGCAGACTGCAATTCATAGTGTTTCTTGATATGGGTGTTCTGATATCAGCAAACTCCAATTGATACCTGCCATTGGTCAGTTCCGGTGTTATGAGACTGATGGTTTCTCGATACAGATTTGTTTACCCAGCAGGTTAGGATAACTAACATGGCAGGTTAGGTGAGTTAGCGTGGCAGGTTAGGAAAAGGGTTAGGCTTAGCTACAATGCTACAGTTGTTAACCAATCAATTTTTTTTGTCACATGCGCTGAATACAACAGGTGTAGACTTTACTGTGAAATACTGACTTACAAGCCCTTAACCAACAGTGCCGTTCAAGAAACAGAGTTAAGAAAATATTTACTAAATAACTAAAGTAAAATAAAACAATGACTTGGCTATATACAGG
This sequence comes from Salvelinus sp. IW2-2015, assembly GCF_002910315.2. Classification (NCBI taxonomy): domain Eukaryota; kingdom Metazoa; phylum Chordata; class Actinopteri; order Salmoniformes; family Salmonidae; genus Salvelinus; species Salvelinus sp. IW2-2015. The sequence continues at coordinate 4,669,626 of NC_036840.1, read as the reverse complement.
TGTTACCAAGTTAGTGTGGTGGTACAGGTTAGTTGAGGTAATTTGTACATGTATGTAGGGGTAAAGTGACTATGCATAGATAATAAACATTGAGTAGCAGCAGTGTATAAACAAAGTGGGGGCAGCAGCAATGTAAATAGTCCAGGTGGGCATTTGATTAATTGTTCAGCAGTCTTATGCCTTGGCGGTTGGGTAGAAGCTTTAAAGGAGCCTTTTGGACCTAGACTTGGTGCTCTGGTACTGCTTGCCGTGTGGTAGCAGAGAGAACAGTCTATGACTTGGTTGACTGGAGTCTTTGACACTTTTTTGGGGCCTTCCTCTGACACCGCCTAATGTATATGTCCTGGATGGCAGGAAGCGTGGCCCCAGTGATGTACTGGGCCGTACGCACTACCCTCTGTAACGCCTTACGGTCGGATGCCGAGCAGTTGCCATACCAGGCAGTGATGCAACTGGTCAGGATGAACTGGGGACCCATGCCAAACCTTTTCAGTCTCCTGATTGGAAAAGGTCTTGTCGTGCCCTCTTCACGAATGTCTTGGTGTGTTTGGACCGTGGTAGTTTGTTGGTGATGTGGACACCAAGGAACTTGACACTCCCGACCAGCTCCACTACAGCCCCGTCAATGTGAACCACTGGTCCTGAACGAGGAAAAACGGCCACGCCCAAACACCCTTAATTGCGCTCTAGAATTTCACCTTTCTCCCTTAGGTGGAAAGGTCAGCGGAGGGATGCAGCATGAAACCCATAGAGTGGATCAGTACAGCATTAAACTCAGGTGGTTAGGTTAGTGGAGGGATATGTACCTAGCCTTCCCCAAGGTCTGGGATTTCTGCTACCAGTGGGTTGTGACCAGGGTTTCCATTGGTCGGTAATAGCTGGCTTTCGGACAATTTTAAAATGCAAGTAATTAAATGAATAAGCCGATGAATAAAATTGCGAAATAATGCTTTTTTGCCTTCATTGATGGAAAATCTGTCAGGCAGCGCAAGATCAGCTGCTACAGCATCTCAAACAGCAAATGCATAGGCAACAGAAGGCAAGCTTCATCAGCGTGTCACACCACTTTGCAACGATCTGGAGGCAGTATGCATTTTGAAAACATATACGTAATTGTTTGAAACCTGAACATTTTACTTCAAAGTAGCCTAGCCAAACTCAGACCATATCCGTGGAGGCAGTTATTTAATGAACTTTCTTTTGTCAAGGAGCCAAAGGAACAGTCCTAGTCATATTAGCAACCCATGCTAGTTGTTGCATATTAACTCTCCCCTGGTGTACAATACACCGGTCTGATTTGCACCTGTCTGAGTTGACTGATCCATTGTGGAAGCCTTGGATGGCGCAGTCCATCAGACTATGATGTGCTACTGAAATTGTATATGGTTACAGCTTAATACACACTGATGTTCTGTGGTGGTCGTTGCAGCAGGCACGACGAGCCAGGCTCGGCACAATCAAATCAATTGCGGTCCGACTCCCTCTAGTCATTTGTCCTAATTATTTAATCAAGCTTAACACATCAGACAAGATCAGTGCATATAGTTGATTTTATTAAAACACTATGGAAAAATACACTTAACATTTTGACCTATCAATTGGTCAAAAGAACAGACGACTCTCGGACAGACACATTTTTTTTGTCGGACAGCCCTATTCACTTTAAACCGCTAGCATGTGCGGTGCGCTTTTCTGGTGTTCACGATAATTGTATTATGTAACGAATATTTGCTTATAGCCCAATGCGTTGTGCGTGTGGCTGTGCTTTATAATGTGAAGAAATAAGTTTATCAACATTTTTAAGCTAAACGTTCTGATCTGTTGCATCACTCTATGCTTTTTAACGTCATTAAAAAAAATGTAGCCTAGACCTACTGGTTGTATGAAGGTGTGATCTATCAACCCAGTCTGTTTGGAATAAGCTATTTCTTTCTCGACAAGCTGACCAATAGAATAGGTCTTTTTTTTCTACTATGGGGGAATAGTAGATTGTCAAAGGTTAGGGATTTTTGCTGTTCGTCACTCGTCTTGTTGGCTGAGAAAGTAAATGTGGATTATTATTCGAAGTGCATTGTTGGACCACGCATTGTTGGTCCTCGACTTGTATGTTCTGTTAATATGAATTTCCATCATCTACATGGGATTTCTGTCATTTTGGCACCGTCCGGTAAATTTAAACTCTGCTGGTCAAATGTCCGACACCACATTTTCCTAATGGAATTCCTGGTTATGACGTACAGGTTTTCATAATACAGTATATTCACTTGACTGTTTCCCTGCAATCCTCATAAATGTGACTTGCTAGAATTTGGACCATTTTTTGTTTTCAAACTTTTTATAGGCCTACAGCAGTAGCTTATATAGGCCTAATACATTGGAATACATAGAATGAGATGGACATGATTTCCTAGGCATTTTGATTGAACCTGTATTCACCTGGGTTAAATAAGAGACTTGATCCATACATATTGATTCAGTGAAAATTTTAATTTACTACTACTGAATGTTACTAATACTACTTGGACTACTACTTACCTGTCCTAAGTAAGTGTGTGTGTGTTTGTGCAGGTATCTGATTGGCCAGGGAGCCAGTGTGGGGGTGGTGAACAGTGAGGGGGAGACACCACTGGACATCGCTGAGGAGGAGGCCATGGAGGAGCTCCTGAAGAATGAGATCAACCGACAAGGTACAGACAGACCGCAGCACTGACTCACTGTCTGCCCCGCACTGACCTGCTAGTCAACAACAACTTTCACTTCTGCTTTCAGTTGAACCATTGCCAGTCAAACATTGTTCACCAAGCATATCATTAATGGGGATTTTTACATCGATATGTAATTGGAAGTGCCTAAAACGACATAATGGGAATGTTTTTCATTAAGTTTTCAAAATGGATGACTTTTTAAATTTTTTTATTTAAATTTGATCCCCTTTTCTCCCCAATTTTCGTGGTATCCAATCGCTAGTAATTACTATCTTGTCTCATCGCTACAACTCCCGTACGGGCTCGGGAGAGACGAAGGTCGAAAGCCATGCGTCCTCCGAAGCACAACCCAACCAAGCCGCACTGCTTCTTAACACAGCGCGCCTCCAACCCGGAAGCCAGCCGCACCAATGTGTCGGAGGAAACACCGTGCACCTGGCCCCCTTGGTTAGCGCGCACTTCGCCCGGCCCGCCACAGGAGTCACTGGAGCGCGATGAGACAAGGATATCCCTACCGGCCAAACCCTCCCTAACCCGGACGACGCTAGGCCAATTGTGCGTCGCCCCACGGACCTCCCGGTCGTGGCCGGCTGCGACAGAGCCTGGGCGCGAACAGTGCGATGCAGTGCCCTAGACCACTGCGCCACCCGGGAGGCCCCCCTAGATTACTTTTTAATGACAAATGAGTGCTGCTACTTTGATAGCATCATTGTGTTTGCTATAGACTAGGCAGTTATGCACTGCCTCTCCAAATAGACAGTTAAGGGAGGAGAGTTGGTGTGTGTGCAATGGATCGTGGCACATGCATCTAGGCAGCTGTGGCCTCCGGTCATATCAGGCAGGTCTTGGCAGGCCTCCAGTGGCGTGCACTCAGCTTGGTTCAATAGCACTGCAGCCTCCACGGCCAACAAGCTCACTGTTCTGGTCTAACTCCCCCTTCACTACTTCACCCAGTACCATGTTTACGTACATGATGTCCAGGTATAACATGCGTGTACTGTGTCAAGGAATTTATGAAATAAAGTGAGAGCCAGTCCCGGCAGCTGCGGCGCTTTGTCTCGGAGAAGTTGCATAATGGAGATTAATGCGATCCACTTAAACTCTGGGTTTCTCTTTGTGATGATTCTAAATGGGATGGAAGGGGTTTTCTATTTTTGACCCTGGGTGTTCTTGATATGATGACGTGTACCCGTCCCCTCTTGTGGGAGGCCTTGTTCAGACATGCTAATGGCCCCGGGGACGAACCGCTCTTCTGCTCATGATGCCGCTACGTTGTCGGCAGATTGGCGCTCTCCTTCACCTAGTAGCCATTCCAAATGCAGCTCTCATCAAATCCACTAAGTGTGGCTGGACACCTTTGCACTGTTTACATTGTTAGCCACCAGCCATAATTAGAAGTTAGGTAGCAGCTTAGCTTGTCAGACACCCCCTCTGTTATTTGCACCCTTGTCTGCTTAGGTTGCTCCTCCCCTGATGTGTAGATGAGTAGAACTAGGGCTGGGCGATATGCCAAAATATCACATCACTGTCATTTTTTTTATGTTGACGTTATGTTTTTGAATTAAAGTTCTACATTTGCTTTATGGGTAGTGTGTGACCCTACAGTGGCAACACATACATTCTAAGTGATTTCAATGGGTCTTTCTCCATTCTGTTTTATACTGTTCTACAACCTAAAAAAAATCCTACACTTACACCAATTTCTGCATTTCCTGCTCTCATTTGAGAATTTCCCCACTGCCACGTAAGGGCTGCATGATATGGGCAAAAAAACTAGGCCTTATTTTTGTGATCAAATGTTGCAACTGCGATTTGACTTGCGATTTAGATCAAAACACTTCGGTAAACTGTTGGAATCATGGAAATATAATAATTATTCTAATTCTATAGTTAGAATATAAATAATAGGGGGCATTTTGAAGTGTGTTTGACATGACAATGAATGGCGTTGACAGGGTAGGAACCAAAGTGATGGTCAGTGTTTCCTAGGGGACCCTATAATCTTTGGCTACATTAAATGTTCATGTAACCAACATTCATGCCTCGCCTATACTTCTGATTTAGAAGATACTGTTGCACAAACAACATGCTGATTTAGGCCTACACCAGCACTGATATCAGGCTGTATTAACTAGCTATGTTTGCTCTGACCCAGTACATTTTATTAGCAAGCTAGCTAACTAGTGATTAGCATTAGCGGTAAACATGCTTTAGCTAAAATGTGAAAAGACAAACTAGCTGTTTGCAAATGTATGAAACACAAACTAATTATTTAACGCTTGTGGATTTATATTAAAAAGCGAAGTAGAAACATCGTTGCCGTCAACATTTTTGCATGTGCTGCATTGACCATGCAGACTTAACTTTAAGGGTGTGTTTGTAAATTCACTCGAGTGCTCAGTGCGCTCTGGGCGTTCGTAAATTCCCAGCGTTGTCAGGTTTGTCCATTTCGTAAATTCAGAGCGTTTCGAGCGCACACTGGATGCTCTGGCCGAGGAGTAGGGTTGATCTGAGCTTTCTTACCTCCCAACAGCTTAGGTGCTTGACTGCCAACTGGCTAAAGTTAGCTAGCTTGCTAGTTAATTCCAGACATGAGAGAACACCTCACTCATCCATTTTACATGCCCTAGTAGAGCTGGTTAAGCTGTTTTCATGTTATCCAGAGTGTTGGTGACTAACAATTTAATTACGCTTTTTTCCGATGTTTACTGACGCCGGACATATTCAACGGGTATTGAGCGTTCGTAAATTAATCAGTTATTCTGAACTTTGGCACATCGGAGTAGATGGGGCGGGTTCGTAAAGTCACTGGCTATGTGTCTCATGGTCAAGCAACAATAAAGTGCTCCTTGAGTGACCGTGGGCTGGGCTACGTCTGTGTGGAAAGTGGCATGGAGAGAGAAGGGGGGGATGACTCAAGTAGCGTATAAACTATAAAAATGTCAGTTACACACAGCATATCACATTTTAACAAACCAAACATTCAAATACCCTTATAGTAGGTAAAGTACAAACCCAAACCGGTCCTATTCTGCAATAATGGCATATAGTAAAATATGCTATACAGCCCCGCCTTAAGTAGAACCAGACTAGCACCAGTAACATGATCCAGGTCTGGGTATGAGGTGAAGGCAGCAGTGGAGGGACCTGGAGCAGGGCTTGGCTGAGGTGGTCAGAGCCCTATCCTTTTAACACTCCAGTCCTAAGGGCTGAATGTGCAGAATTCATTCAGCAGTTATGACCTCTCCTGCTGTCTGTTAGCATCCTACGCTACTTAAGAGTATTATATAACGGAGGCGGCGGCTTATCCCACGGGAGCCCCGCGCGTCACGGCCAACTGCAGCTTTCAGCCTTCGTTTTCCGGGCTTGATGGATACGCAGTCTGCGGCTTTGAAGCGGGGCGTCAGTACGCCAGCTCCCAAGATCCCTTACTGACAGACACACAAACCCCTGCCTGCAGAACCACAATGTTGCACACCACTGCATTTACCATCAGTCATATGACAGACATCAGACCACCGGGCCTTTTTTAATATGCAAAGCGTTTCTCCCTCCTGGCTGTATCTGATCAGTGATGCCACATTTTTTGGGTCGATGGGCAGTTACACTGGCAATTAGTTTGCAGCAGAGTTGCAGCACGAGTGGATTGCCCAAGCTGTTCGATGGAACTCCACATAGGGAATGAATTCATGAGCATTTGTTCTTGAATTTACCACAATGTCTAGAGCAGCTCTCCGTGTTCAGTAAGGGACAGTGTTGTACAACTCCCTCTGTATGTTTTAATGGGATTTTCACCTCCCGTCGCATAGTCTCCTCTCGAAAGAGATACATTTTTAGTCATGGGGTTAAACTCGTTAAGGAGCCACCACCATTCCCCCGCAGCTGGCTCCACCTTCAGATCCCCTCTCTGCCTCCCAGACATTAGGTGACTGGGCCCCCACCCACTACCTCTATAACTGCCCATAAGGGCTGTCTCTGATGCTGCCCCCCCCCCCCACACACACACACACACAGTTTCCCTGCTCAATTTCTTGGGGTAATTTAGTTTTGGCTAGTCAGCAGGTTTTCCCTCCGCTGAATTTAGTCATGTGTTATCTCATCCTCAGAGGTCCAGGCGACTTTCCTCAGAGGATTCTCATGTTTGCGCCAGGTCAGATTCTTTGGGATATTTTCCATTTTGGCTTTACCAGACCATATGTAGGCCTAGCTTTGAGAGAGGGGGAGGGAGAGTGATTCCGTCCTCATCCAGTCAGTTTTCTGGTCTACTGTCTTTTCTCTATTTATTTTCTCAGCGTCCCGGTCGAAGGTGCAATTTTCTCTTGAAAAAGCAGCTTTGAATGTGTCCAGTTCCTCCACCAGGCTGCTGTTTTGTAGTCCTACTAAGGATCTATTAGTCTCCCTGCCTTTTTATAGAACCAGTACAGGCTACTCCTTAAATTCCCTGCTCTCTAGTAAGCGATGGGCCCTATTGTAACAGATGGGATGGGGATGCAATAAACATTTATACAGGCCAATTACTGCAGGGCTAGTAATGTTGATAATGCCTTGACTAATAGAGTTCCCCTGCCTTGCTGGTGCATTTGTAAAACATGCATCTGTGAGGTTGTGGACATCTCACCTTTTGTACCACAGTCCACCCGTTCCACAGGCTGTATGCGCGGCAGCCCAGCAGAATAAAGGACTAATTGAGATCCATTATGACAGCAGTGCATTGTGTATTACACTGTAATGGAATCACATGGACTGGACTAAAGGGCAAAGCATTACTGAACACTGCAGCCATGGTGCCATCTGCCCCCAAGACCAGCCTGAACCCATTGATTCACTTCTGTATTGGAAAAATCTGTTTCCTTGGACCATTCATTTGTGCAGTGAGTCAGGAATTTGACTCGTGGAGCCACACCCATCCTCCTTTCAAATGGAGCTTGTTTATTCCATGCAGCCAGACGTCATTGTGACCCAAGGTATCGGTGATGAAAGGGATGGGGAAACTCAATGCAAAAAGGCTTATAGTTTAGCTTGAAGTATTTTTGTCATAACCATTAACTCTTACTGCACAATGTGAAAGTAAAACCAAACTAGATGGACTGTGCAGCAGGATTGGTTCTTGGGCAGCCAGGAGTCAGTTTCAGACCTTCTCTGAGTCGTCTTAATTTCTTCCCACGATTGAAACGCAGCATGCAGACAAGCGGCGCTCTGTCAGTGAATTTGTGCAGGAATTTTTGCCAAGGTCCCCTAGCTGACAGATCTACGTCCCTTGTTCTCCTCCGCTGGCGCCAGGCCAGAACTTCTGGCTGGAGTAAACTGCTCCCTGTCCATCCAGCCTAACACACTGTCAGACAGTTGGAATCTTCTTTTGTCCTTTTAATTAGTCACGCTTCAACTTGGTAATCTCATCAACAATGACAAGTAGTGTTAACAAGGCACTTAACCAGCGCTGATTTAACTAATGTCGATCTGTTTCTGAATAAAATCAACTATTCCTAGACCTTCTATTCGATCTTAGTCAATCTTTATTTGTTAATGCTGCTTGACTTTCCTTGGCCTTCTCATGAATGGAAAATTTAAGTAATTTCATGAATGGATTGAAAAAGATAGTCCAGCCGTTTTTGCAGGAGCTGAGGGATGATGGTGCATCATACGAGAAACCCAAAACCTATAGGATCAGCTGAAGTGTTGTTGGCTTCCACCCCAGAGCACTTAGTGCTCAACTACATAAACAATGAGCATATCAACTCACAGCTGAGTAGTCAGACACGCCTTCACCAGTCGCTCCAAATTTCAGCCGTCTCATGTTTCAGTCGAGTGTCAGCAAGATAGTACACGCCTGTTCCTGCAACAGCCTGTATCCTGTATAATGCCGGCCTATACCTTAGACATACTGACCCACATGGAAAACGTACTCTGTGTTTGCTCTGTCCCAGAGCAGTGATAACATGGACAAAATATTGAAATAAGCAATTTGTCAGAGGTCAGAGGCCTCTAGTCTATGGAAAAGAGTTCTAGCTTTGCTCCCACTCACTTTGCACAACCACAAGTGGATTATTTGCTTAAACTACATGCCTACATGGCTTGGATTTTGACACCTCGCCATACAAACTGTCAAATGTCCATAGCTCGCTTACAACACTGTGTAAACCATAGGGACATTTAGCCTGTTGTGTAATATTCCAGGTCAGATTTGTGCTGTGTAAAGGGTATCAGACTCATTGACTTTTCATCCATTGTTAGTTTCAAATGAAACTCTGGACTGTAGTTCCCCATTTGAGTGTGAGCCTTCAACTCATTCACTTAAGGCCATGTGTGGCAAGCATGTGTATGTGGTGTGTCCATTTTCAGCTAATTTCATGGTTCCATTTTTGTCTTTGAATCACTTCTGTAATATTGTGATGATAGTTCCCTGGGGTTGAATGGCAGACAGGCAGCATTTATTTCCTGACAGTTTCTGCCTTCTACTGCTCTTTTGTAGCCTAGATAATCTCCAGTGTTTATAGGGACGTGCCTCTTAAGTAGCAGTTAATCCACTGAGGCCAGACTAACAGTGGTCACCGTTACACTCCGCCCTCACCAGGCGTGGACATCGAGGCGGCCAGGAAGGAGGAGGAGCGGATCATGCTGAGGGACGCCCGGCAGTGGCTCAACAGCGGAACCATAAACGACGTCCGACACGCCAAGTCCGGGGGGACTGCCCTCCACGTCGCCGCCGCCAAGGGATACGCTGAGGTTTTAAAGTAAGTCCAGACTCCTTACTTCACCTTTTACCTCTAACAAACTGTAGCCCATCTTTGGATTCCTTTTTATTATAGACTTATCGCCTTTATTAATGCTGATTTTAAAAGAGATTTCCACTTACATGTTATCGTTAGGTATTTGTTAGGTGGATTCTGCTTATAGCTATGTCCCTTGTGGGATTTTACTTCATTACTGTGTCAGTGGTTATCAAGAGCCAATCTCTGGCCTGTCAGTACAGACACTGCCTAAGGGAGGGACTGCAGCACCCTGTCCATCTGCTCCTGGGAATGCAGCCAACGAAGTCTCCCACACACTCCACTGCCATAGTTGGCTAACACTAACATCTACCATGTTGAGTACCAGATACTCAGAGGTCAACATTTTTCCTGGCCTGCAAGATGTTTATTGACTGATATAGGGTTCTTAAACATTTGCACGAATGTATTTGCACTTATGCAAATAGTTGATGGAATACTTTTTGGTTTATTTGTGTCTTTGGGTTCTGTTTTTGCCTAACTAATACGAAATACAGCCATAATGCTGGCACAGTAACAAAAGCCTGGACACTGGCAATGACTGATAAGATTAGGTTGCAGCATCAAATCCAAAAGAACAAGATTAGCTAAATCTCATAAACACTATTTTTGTTCCCCCCCCCTGCGCCCCCCAGGCTTTTAATCCAAGCAGGGTATGATGTAAATATTAAAGACTTTGACGGCTGGACCCCGCTCCACGCTGCTTCACATTGGGGCAAAGAGGAGGCCTGCAAGATACTGGTGGAGAACCTGTGTGACATGGACCTTATCAATAAAGTGGTGAG